>NW_028270143.1:33009045-33318213 GCF_037043375.1 Chiloscyllium plagiosum | reverse complement strand
AATTATCTCCAAGATCTTCTGGCCAATCACATACAGAACTGGCAGCTATTTAGTCCCAGCAACACCACAATGAATGGTGACCACTGCTGGCACTACAGGGAAATCTGAATCAGCATCAGACCAGACTCACGATGACCAGTGAGTGGGTGAGTTGTGCTGGCATCACTCTAGCAGGGTTCACTAAGGGAAGTGGTGTGATTTTTGTGAAAGGCTCTTTCAACTGGTATGCCCAATGAGGGACACCAGGCTGAGGCCGCAGAGGATAACAAGGGCAGAGTTGGCAGTCACTCCATCTGGTATATGCAACCGCAACCCATCTTCCCATTCTTGGTAGAATACCTAATGGCTAGGATGAGGCTCATAATTTCCCATTAATTGGATATTCAATGGTCTTGATTAGCTTCCAGCAGGAAGGCCGTCCTCAGCCTTCCCTGCTGCCGATTTAATTTAGATTTGTCAGGAACCTGACAGGCTTTCCATCCTGCATATTCCCACCTGAGTCCAGAATGTTAAAAAAAAACCAATAATACTGGAAGTGCACACCTTGAGTTCCCTGGAGTTCCGTTCTGAAATATACAAGATGAGCCGCCCATTATTTGTCATTTGCAAATTGTACTGAATTTTCTTTCTGCAATGTGAAGGAGCGTGGACAAAAGAGTGAAAGAATAAAAGCAAAAACTGAAAAGAAAAGCAATAAATTGAGATGCGTAAGGAAGAACTAAATAAATTGGTAAGCAACAAGAGAGAAACAAAATGAAATAGATAGAAAAAGAAGCTAAGGACAGAAAGAAAATAAAGTATAAATGAAAGAGATTTTGTTTGAGACTCAGCAGTACTAGGATCCTAAGGTAGAGGGCACAACAGGGCCTCAACCCAAAACCCTTTGGAATACATCAATCTCCTTTCTCTGACTTGGTATCATTCGTTTTCTTTATGCCTGTACCAGTACTTGGGATTTCTTTTGCATCAAGGAACATATAAAAGCTTTATGTTGTTGTTGGTCCTCATTAAAAAAAAACTGTCCTCTTGTTATTTATGTAGTGATTTCTGATTCTCTTTGTGTTCAGATTGGGACATATCACATTTATCACTTTTAACTAAAAGTGCTTTATTCCAGTGCTGCTTGATATCTGATATCAGCCAGTACGAGGCCAGAAACCTGTTATCATGAAGAGCAAAATTAATTACTATATATTCTTGAATGCAAGGTTTTGAAGAAATATAGGGAAAGAAAGAAAGGAAGGAGGATGGGTAGCAGTATTGATCAATGATAACATTACAATGTTTGTGAGAGAAGGTGTGCCAGAGATAACAAGAACAGAATCTATTTAATTAGAGCTAAGGAAAAAATAAGACAACATTATATTACTGTGTGTATTCTACATGCCAACAACAATGGAAAATTCAGGAGGGGTGCCAGGAGCAATACCAGGCATAACTAAAAATGAGGTGTTAACCTCTTGAAGTTACCAAACAGGGCTACTTGGTTGCCAAACAGCTTAAGCAGCAAGTGACAGACAGAGCTAAGCAATTCCACAACAAACGGATCAGATCTAAGTTTTGCAGTCCTGCCACATCCAGTCGCTAATGGTGGTGGACAATTAAACAACTCACCGGAGGAAGACGCTCCACAAATATCCCCATCCTCAATGATGGAAGAACTCAGCACATCAGTGTAAAAGATAAGGCTGTGAAGCATTTGCATCAATCTTCAGCCAGAAGTATCAAGTGGATGATCAATCTCAGCCTCCTCTTGTGATCCCCATCATCTCACGTAACAGTCTTCAGCCAATTTGATTAAGTCCATGTGATGTCAAGAAATATTTAGAGGCACTGAATACTGCAAAGGCTATGGACCGACAACATTCCAGCAAAAGCAGTCCATGTTCAAATACAACAAGATCTGAATAAGCTTCGGCTGACAACTGGCAAGTAACATTTGCACCACCTAAATGCCAGGTAATGACCATCTCCAATAAGAGATGATCTAACCACCGCCCCTTGACATTCAGTAGCATTACCATCATTGAATCCCACACCTTTAACCTATTAACTGTTAGCATTAACCAGAAACTCAACGAAACTCACCATATAAATACAATGGTTACAAGAGCAGGTCAGAGGCTAGGAATACTGCAAAAAGTAACTCACCTCCTAACTCCCCATGACCTCTTTATCATCTATGAAGCCCCAGTCAGGAGTGTGATGGAACACTCCCCACTAGTCTGGATGGATGCAGCTTCAACAACATTCAAGAAGTATGCCACCATCCAGAACAAAGCAGCCCATTTGATTGACACAACATCCACAAGCATCCACTCCCTCCACCACAGATGTTCAAAAGCAGAAGTGTGTACTAACCACAAGATGCACTGAAGAAATTCACCAAGATCCTTAGGCAGTACTTTTAAACCACAACCCCTTCAATAAAGAAGGACAAGGGCAACAGATAACACGAGAATGCCACTACTTGCAAGTTCCCCTCCAAGTCACTCACCGTCCTGACTTGGAAATATATTTCCATTCCAGCTACATTGTCAGTCTACAGTATATTGACTGCAGTGATTCAGGCAGCTCACGGCCATTTTCTCAAAGGCAACTAGAGATGAATAACAAATGCTGGCCCAGCCAGTGACGCTCGTATTATGAGTGAATCTTAAAAATATAAGGATAATGAAGGAACAAATTTGTGAGGTATTCACAGAGGTACAAGAATTATAGAGTCATTGTGGGCTTTGATTGGCTGGTCTGGAAGGGTTTAGTTATGAGGATAGTTGGATCTGCCTGTAAAGCACATAAGACAACACTTTTCATTGTACCTCCGTACAAGGGACAATAATAAATAAAATCAAATCAAAAATAAACTTAAATTGTTTTCACTGAAAAGACAGAAGCTGAAGGGTGACCTGATAGAGGTCTACAAAATTTATGAGAGGCATAGATAGAGTAGATAGTCAGAAGCTTTGTCCTGTGTGGAAAGGTCCATTACAAGAGGGCACAGGTTCAAGGTGAGGAGAAAAGTGTAGGGGAGAGGTGCAAGGAAACTTTTTCTCACAGAGGGTGATGGATGCCTGGAATGCACTGCCAGTGGAGGTGGTGGAAGCAAGCACGTTACAATGTTTTAAGGCTTATCTTGATAGATACATGAATGGGAGACATACAGTGGGATAGAAACCACCTATAAGCAATAAGTAGCTTAAATAAGGATTCGGAATCAACACAAGCTTGGTGGGCTGAATGGCCTGTTCCTGCGCTGTATTGTATTGTATAACATTGATTGAGATGGTAATAATGTAAGGGTAAAGACAGGCATGAGTTTCTATCAAGTGTTTTGAAGAATGTCCACATCAGTATATTTCCAGTCAAATAAGGAAGGAGGAATTGCTGTACTCAGACTCAGTATTAACCCTGTTTTGTTCTCGAGTTTCGTTAGTACTGCTGAGTTTCTTTAGTACTCACAGTTTTCAATTCAGATTTCCAGCATTCACAATGTTTTGCTTTCATTTACCAAAAGAAGTTGTCTAGTTTCCTGCTTGTCTGTGGCTTTTGACTGCTATTAAGAGCCAGCTAATATTAAGAGCATAGGAAATAAGAACAGGAGTAGGCAATTCAGCCCCTCAAGCCTACCCTGCTGTTTGGTACAACATGGAT
Source organism: Chiloscyllium plagiosum (assembly GCF_037043375.1). NCBI lineage: Eukaryota > Metazoa > Chordata > Chondrichthyes > Orectolobiformes > Hemiscylliidae > Chiloscyllium > Chiloscyllium plagiosum. The sequence continues at coordinate 33,314,562 of NW_028270143.1, read as the reverse complement.
AATGTCATCTCAGTTGCAACTGCACTTTTCTCCCTGCTTTCCATAATCCTTCAACATGTTACTAATTAAAAATGTTTCCAATTGCTCCAAAAATTAACTCAATGATGCTGCATCCATTGCTGTCTGAGGTATTGAATTCAACACATTCATGACCTTTTGAGAGAAGTAATTTCTTCTCATCTATGTTTTAAATCTGTTATCCCTTTCCTACAACGATGTCCTCTCATTCTAGATTGCCCACGTGAGGAAACATCCTCTTTACGTCTCATTTGTCAATTCCCTTCTGTACCTTACGCACCTCATTTAGATCTCCTCTCATTTTTCTAAACTCTAGCATGTATGGGCCTAACCTACTCAATCTGTCCTCACAAGACAAACTATTCATCTCTGGAGTCATAGAACATAGAAGAATACAGCGCAGTACAGGCCCTTTGGCCCTCATTGTTGCGCCGATCCAAGCCCACCTAACCTACACTAGCCCACTATCCTCCATATGCCTATCCAATGCCCGCTTAAATGCCCATAAAGAGGGAGAGTCCACCACTGCTACTGGCAGGGCATTCCATGAACTCACGACTCGCTGAGTAAAGAACCTACCCCTAACATCTGTCCTATACCTACCATCCCTTAATTTAAAGCTATGCCCCCTCGTAATAGCTGACTCCAGTCGATCTAGTGAACCTCTGAATTGCCTCAAATACCACTACATCCCTCAAGAAACATGGAAGATGGAGCAGAGTAGGCTATTCGATCCTTCATACCTCATCATTGAGCGCAGTGCCCTCATCCTGTCCTGCCTCGCTATCCCTTGACCCCTTGTAGCAGCCTCATGGCTTCTAAAACACAGATTGGTAACTTGGCCAAACAACAAGGATGTTGGGTACATTGGCCAAGTAAAGTTTTGAAATCACAAAACCTAGACTCCAGGTGCAGTGCAAACACAGCAGCCAGATGCTAATGACATTAGCACAATGTAAAAGGCAACAGTTATCCTGGACAGACATATCCCCAATAACATATCCACCATACAAAGGAGGGCCCAGGCAGAAATGAACCAGGTCCTGCTGCACAAACAGTGAAGCAATAGCAAGCTGTCCAAATCATTGTCAATGTTCCAAACTATTAAACAAATCTCCTTGATTGGCCAGAACTATAGAAAGTTCCAGAAAATTATCAAAAACGTATAAAACTAGGGTTCAGCTACAGACTGATCTCTTGGACATTCTGAAGGTCTTCTGAGGAGACCAATATGGCAAAAGGAAAGACCAGTTGACCCAGAGAGAGAGAGAGAGAGAGAGTGTAAGAGGAGGAAAGAGAGAAAGCTTTGCAGATCCACAGAGACAGAGTCAGAGAGAGCGACTGTGCAAATCTCCAAGAGATTTGGGAAGTATTGTAAGCTTAAGAGACCAAATAGGATTAACAATAGCAGTGTTTAGAACTAAAGGTTATTATAACTAATTTCCTAATAAAATTGAGACTGTTTCCATTGGCACCAGCTTGTGTTCATAGTGATTTGACCAGTTCAGTATTGAGGGACACCTAGACAAATTCATTCATAACATTCTGAATGGAGATGCCTAACTTGTTTTAAGGGGGCACTACCTCTTTCTTGAAACAACAATGTTTTGGTCTCAACCACTTTTCTATGGTAGTGAATTCCACAGGCTCACCACTCCCTGGTGAAGAAATTTCTCTGCAGTCCTAAAAGCTGTACCTCTTACTTTTAAACTATGACCAATGGTTTTAGACTCCCCCCACCATTGGTAACAGTCTTTCCTACATTTACCCTCCATGAGATCACCCTCTTCCTTTAAATTCCAGTGATTAGAATCCTAATCAACTCAATCTCTCCCTCATGTATCAGTCCTGCCATTGCAGGAATCAATTTGGTAAACCTTTGCTGTACTCCATCTCTAGCAAGAACATCTTTGGTCAATTAAGGATACTAAAACTGTGTACAATATTCCAGGTAGGCCTCAACAACTCCTTGTATAATTGCAGCGAGAGTATAGGGCCGACAGCGATACTGGACATTCAATCTCGATCAAAATCCATTCATACATACTCTAACCATCAGAAAGCCAATTAACTTCAGAACAGAATGTCAAGAGTTTAAAGAAAATTACAGATTTGAAGAGAGATAACAGGGCACACAGTCAGAAGACACAGCACAATAGCGTTTCACGGGAGATTCCAAAGCTGTCACCTAGACACGAGACAAACGTCTGCAAATCAACTTCCCAGCTCAGCGAACATACCCATATCTACAACACAGTCAGTATAACTACCAGCCCGGATCTCACCTGAGCTGAGAGCCTTTTGCAACAAAAAGCTTTTGCATGACAGCTTTCCCACAGGTTTTTACCCACAATAAGTGGCTTTGGAACCAAGAATCACAGAGGCCAAGAACAGGGAAGCCAACCAAGCTTGGAACAAAAGACATCTGAGAGGGGGAAGCCAATCACAGCTTCTCAATCAAGAACTACCAGACACAGGCCTGAACCTGGAGAATCAATGACAAGAACCTCAGCAACCGGGCACACTTCAAAACCATGCTTCTCAGTAGTGAGCTTAAACTCCTGAGACCCTAAAGTTCCGACCTAGCTAGCAGGGAAGGAATGGTGGATGATGACAGTGCATTGGGACTCCAGAGCATGAATTCTGATTAAAGACTCTGCAATTACAACTCTTGTTTTCTGAGTGTTTGTACGATAAGATTCTGTAGTATTAATCTAGCTAATAGTGTATTTAATAGTATTACTGTTCTCTGTATAATTAATTGTGTTAATTTCCTTATTTATTGCATTTACCTATTTTTCTTGAATTTTACTTGCCGTTTGTATTTTAAATAAATGCAGATTATTTATTCTATTGCTCTGAAACACCTGTCTATTTCCTTCTTCATTTAAAATTCCCTAAATAGGTCCAGTGTCTAGGACCAGGGATCTGAAGGTGATGAGAACCACTTTTAAAAAAAAATCAGAAAATAATTGATTGCAAACCAGAACGCGACAGTCAATAAGTTTCCGTCTGTCTCACTCAGAGCTCTCTTGCTGACAGTCTTGTAATTTTGACCCCCGTTACTGACATACCAACTAATACAAACAGAATATCCTTCTTTACCCAATCAAAAATGTTTATAATTTTAAATATATCAAAAAGGTATCTTAATCTTCTTAATCTTCTCTGCTCCAAGGAGAATAAAACTCTTTACTGTTTCCTGATATCTAAAACCCCTCATTCCTGGTAGCATTCTATTAAATCTCCTTTACACTCTCTTCTTCAAATAAGATACCAAAACTGAACAGAACACTCCAAATGTGGTCTGACCAATTATTTGTAGAGGTGTAACATTACTTCCTTGCTTTCATACTCTTATGTGTCTAGTTATAAACTCAATGACCCTATAAACCTTCTTAAACTCTGTGTTGGCCATCATAATGAGAGCATACAATTTCAGGAAAAAAGATGTCTCGCTGCAATTATACAAGGAGTTGTTGAGGTACAGCTTTTAGGATTGAAGAGAAATTTCTTCACAGTGAGCCTGTGGAATTCACTACCATAGAAAAGTGGTTGAGACCAAAACATTGTTGTTTCAAGAAAGAGCTAGTGCCCCCTTAAAACAAGTTAGGCATCTCCATCCAGAATATTATGAATGAATTTGTCGAGGTGTCCCACAATACTGAACTGGTCAAATCACTATGAACACAAGCTGGTGCCAATGGAAACAGTCTCAATTTTATTAGGAAACTAGTTATAATAACCTTTAGTTCTAAACACTGCTATTGTTAATCCTATTTGGCCTCTTAAGCCTGAGGTTTAAAAGCTGTCTTGGGCTAGCATCAGTTGGTTTCAGTTGATTGTTCTTTGAGAGAGCAGGTGTTCATTGTTATTCCAGGCTGAACAATAGTCCCAGACAGCATCCTTCTTTCCCAGGCCCAGCTGGTTGTGTATTTCCCATAGGCTCATTCCAGCTTTCATTTACCTTTTGAAAGCTTTGAAAGGTCCTGAGGTTTGTCCAATATTGGGAGATATTGGGAATTTTTGTTAAGATTTGGAATATGCTGCCTAGGAGAGTGGTGGAGGTGGATTCCTCAGGAGTTATCAAAAGGGAACTGGATACTGCATATATTTGGAAGTGATGAATTCAGAGGGTCACAGAGATAGGCAGAGGCATGGGAGTACCTGGGCAGCTCTGTTGAGAGGTGGTACATACACAATGGGTCAAATGTCCTCCTGCTGTACTGTAATTTCTATGATCATGTTAAAAAAAAGTGAAGATAATTTGGAATAAACCAAGCTATGTCTGTATGTCATAAATTCAAAGATTCTTTTAAGTACAGTTGAATAATATAACTCCATTAATCCCAAATTATACCTTTATAAATTGAAAAGAGGAAAAAAAAACCTTTTGTATAGTAGTACTTCCAGTAATCTGAGAGAGAAGTGAAAGACATTTCCTCCTTAGTAGTAAGCTTAGTAGTGTCTAGTAGCTGATCTTCAACTGTAACCTTCACATCACAGTGTGACCCATTCGCACTAGAACTCCAACTAGTGCACACACATTGCAGGGGCATAATTGACTTTTAATTCCTTGTGTATTCCTGGCGGAGGAAGCACCGACATATCTTTCACCAGTACTGCTTTGTTTTACCCTGTTTTTTGTCTGGGGATGAAACACACAAGAGATGGGCCAGTTTTTGCATTGTATCTCTTGCTTTGAAGCTTTTTTTAAAATCTCTGATGTCCTCCAAAGTCCAGCATTCCATGCTCGCTCTCAAGGCTGGATATAATCCACACAGGAATTTTTCTGAAACATATAATAAACCTGTTATATTTAAGAATTCAGCATGTTAGGCTATAATCATTGTCATGACACTTTCAGTGATTCATGAACAGAGGCACCCAAATCCCTTTGAAGTTCAATGTTTCCCACCCTCTCACCATTTTAAGAAATATTCATTTTGTTCCTACCAAAGTTAATAATCTCATACTCCTCTACATGATTGTCCACCTCCCAAATTTTTGCCCACTCACTTAGTTTCTCAAAATCTCCTTAAAGCCTCTTAGCATTCTGCTCACAGCTCTTACCTACACTTCATTTTGTGTCTTCTGCAGATTTGGAATTATTATGTTTATCCGCTGATTGAGGGAATCATTATAGTTTTGGTTTGCTGGATCCCAAGCACTTGCAGTACCCCACCAATCTGCCAATTTTAAAATGACCAATTAATTGCTACTCTGTTTCTGTTTGTTAACCAGTTTTCAATCCATGCTGCTATATTTCCCCTAATCCCAAATGCTCTAAGTTTGTACACTAATGTCGCTATTAGACCTTATCAAAGGCTTTCTGAACTTTAAATATATTAAATCCACTGGTTCTGTCTTATCATAGGTGTGGGCTGCATCCTCAAAAGATTCCAAGTTTGTGAAACGAGTCCTTTTGAAGGGTTATTATTGTAATCTAAGGTTTTCACCAGAGAATATCCTGTTTTGGGGAAAAAAAGACACTGTTTAAAACATAGGTTGTTGATGTCAAGTCCAGGAAGGATAAAGCTTTTCAAATACTAAACTGAAACTGACCTCCCCCAACAGAGACATTGGTCACCTAACTGCTAGCACTAAGTTGGTTAGATAGTGATTTAAAATCATTTAAGAGATGACAGAACCCATCAGAAAGCAGCCCACATATTCTGTAAAATTCAGCATTCGGTAGTTCACATTTTTCCATGATTTGGAGATTCTGGTGTTGGACCGGGGTACTCCACAACCACCTGATGAAGGAGCAGCCCTCCAAAAGCTAGTGCTTCAAATTAAGCCTGTTGGACTATAACCTGGTGTTGTATGATTTTTAACTTTGTACATTTTTCCTTTATATCTTTTAGACAAGGGGAGGAAAACTAATACTCATTCAAATTAAGCTTTCTGACCAATGGAGGCAAGTTTTGTTGCATTTTGCTGTCTGAGTAGAGCAATCAGAAAATTATTTAATTGGGGCAGCCACTGAAGAGAAAGGGGTGAACCCTGGGAGAAGGAGGAAAGATACGTGAGGCATAGAGCTCGACAAGATCTTTGCATCAAAGCAGTGATTCTTGCTCTCTACAGCCAGGATTGAAGGAAGTCATATGCCCAAGGAATTTGATGAGGGAAGACACAACACTCTGAACAATTAATTTGAGCCTGCAGAATAGTCACTCTGATGCCATGTTAAGGGTTGACTTCCATCTCCCAACTAAACCTTGAGTAACTTTGGAAGTTTAACAATGGTGAATAAGGGAATCCGGAGGCGCTTTGTTCAATGAAATCCAAGAAGAAGTAATCTGTTTTATTATTAGTCACAAAAGATCATTTAATATCGGTTGTGCCATACTGAGACTCAGAGAACATAATAAACATACACTTGTTATTCAAAATCTGATCCTTGCATCAATTGCATTATTTAATATCCCTCAGTATGGTTCATAAAGACAAGCAAAGACCTTCGACTGTAAAGAAGTGAGTTTGGTTGTGACCAGCATCGCTGAACAGTTGTCATACACCCAGAAACATCCTGCACCTTTCTTAAATTTTGTTGCTCTTCCAATTCCAATGGATAATAGGCAATGACTGCCATGAAGTGCTGCTAGTGAGTCAAATAATTTGGGAAAGGAATCCCTTCCTACATCTAAACATCTACAAACTCTCTTTTGGGAAAAATTAAAGGCAGGACTGGAAATCTGAAAGAAACTGCCACACCTTGAAACATCTGGCTATCTACAAGAGCAGGTTGAAACCTAATCTTTCAGCTCCAACTTACTTCTTATCTCCCCAAAAATATTCACCGTCTAGAAGACACATATCAGGACTATGATGGAGTGCTCTCCACTTGTTTGGAAGAGTGCAAATAAAACAATGGTTGAAACTTGATATCATCCAAAGCAAAGTAGCCTGTTTGGTTGGGTGCCAATCAACCATCTTCAACATTCGCTTCCTTCAATACTGACACACAGTAGCAGCAATGTGTACCATTCGTGAGATTGACAGCATTAACTTACCAAGTCTCCTGTCAAAACCTACAACCTGGCCTTTCTAGAAGGACACGGGAAAAGCCATCATCTGCAAGTTTCGTTCCAAGCCACACGCCATCCTGAAATGGAACTGTATTAACTGGGTTAGGGTTAGCGTTAAAGCTTCGCTGTTGCTGGGTCAAAATTCTGGAACTCACTTCCTAACTGTGCTGTTGGTGTCTATACACTCCAAAGACTACCACAGTTTACGGAGAAGGTAACTCTCAACAAATTCTCTAGGGCAAATAGGGGTGGGTAATAATGTTGGCCTAGCAAGGGATGCTAAAACCACTTGATTTTTGTTAAAACTGTATCAGATTGGAAGTTCAAAATTTAATCCAAAATTAACCTAACAAGGTGTTTATCTTGAATAGATAAATATCCAAAATGGCTGAGGAATTTCAGTTCACTTTTTTTTACTGTATTGTGCTATAGTTAGAACTTGAATTAAAAAGAATTAGTATATTTTTAAGTGGAATATTATCTTCATGTTAGCAGAAGAACAATTTTCATACAGGATCAAATAACTGCACGTATCAAATTTGTCATTGACATTATTTTAAAAACTTCTAGTTTATCAATTTAAGAAGTCTTTTTGTTGCTATTTGGTAATTGAGAAAAAAAGTACATAAATCTTCATTTAACAAAATTAAACAGTAATGTTATAATCAGGAAGTGACTGCTCAAGGGGTGATGATATTATGTTACAAATGTGGAGGCAAATTAGTTTTTTTTTCTTTATAAAATTACAGTATTGAATACAAAGCAAAAATAGCAGACTTTTTAAACAATCTGTTTGAAATAAGAAAGTACAAGGGGGTGGGGGGAGATGGGTGGGAGGAAGCAAATTTGAATTTGCATCTCAGGGGATAAATTCAGTATTGAGGATCAACTATCCATTATGCACCCCAATTAATCAGACTTAAATAGAAAGAATTATTGATAGTTGATCTTCAATGCTGAGTCTATCTCCAATTAGTAAATTTAAAATCTATACAAATGCAGTTAGACATCAAAAAACTGGAATTATAAGAGTGAAGGCATAAGTAACCAAAAATGTCTGTAGAGCTGAGCTATAAAACATGAAAATACTGAACTTCATCAGTTTCTGGCAGGGTCTTTTTTTCAAAGATTTTAAGCATTAAAAAAACTGGAAGTTTTATCACTTTCACATCATAAAAAATGTACTTGGGGAAAGTTTGTGCATGTTCTTGGGCTTTACTCCAGTCAATTTTACAGTAATTTGTGGACTCGTTCTATTGAATCAAGATGTGCCTTCAACATCAGAAAGTTAAACTTATAAATTAATTAAATCTCCATATCTGAGTTCTGAGGTTGTTGGACACAACCACTAGATCTGTAGGACATCTGCAGAGATGTAGCTCGACTCAGACTCCACATGATCTATTGATGTCTCTCTCTTCAGTAAGACATGTTGCCATGAGAAGTATTATAAAATCCAAATAAGGTTATGGTTATTTTGCCAAGTGAAGAATATGAGCAATAAACAGGAAATCTATTTATCAGCAAATGAAATGAAATGTGAAATTTTTTGGAGTCTTTATTTAATTTAACCATTTTCGCAGAAGCAGCATTGCTACATCACAGAAGATGGTCATTCAGCTTGTCAATCTGCACCAATACTCTCAACAAAACTTACTTCATGCTACTCCCCACCTTTTTCCTGTTGGCGTGGCCATTGTCCTTTTAGATAACAATTCAATTCCCTCCTGAATGCTTCAATTGGACCTTCCGCCATTATGTTTTCAGGCAGCGCGTTTCACATACTAACCACTCAGTGTGTGAACGTTTTTACTTATGTTGCTATTGCTTCTTTTGTCAATTGACTTTAAGTTTGTGCCAGCTTGTTCTTGATTCTACCACCAATGGAATCAATGTTTCCTTTTTGAATCTGTCCAGACTTCTCATAATTTTGAATATCTCAATCAAATCTCAAGCTTCTCCAAGAAAATAAAGCATCCCAGCTTCTCCAATCTATTTACATAGCTGGAGTTTCCCCCCCTTGATCCATTCTCAAGAATCTTTTCTGTATTGTGTATTATCTTTTCTAAGGTGTGTTGAAAATGAATCTGAAGGGTCTGAAAAGGTTACGACTCGACTGTGTTCAGTAGCACTACTCAGTATAATGATGTTGTGTGGATTTGTGCAGAGCTCAAAGTAGGATCTTTTGGTGAAAGATATGTCCTCCCAACAGTTTTTGCAGCATGGGTGCTGATACAGGAAAGGTTGGGAACCACTGCTCTAGAAGAGTTGTCGCCTTAGAAAAGAGGAGGCTACCCTTACACACACCAGACTATTCAGCCCCCCAAGGACTTACACAGGTAGAAGATATGGATGATAGCACACAATCAAAATGTGACACCTTGAATTAAGTGTAATACTCCAGTTGGACAAACTAGTTTCTGAATAGGTTTCATCTAACATTCTGGGTTTTATACTCTATGGTCCCAAGAATAAAACCCAGCGTGCAGTATGCTTTATCTCTCAATTTGTCTTGCCACCATCAGTGAATTATGCACCTCTTAACCATGCCTTTCTACTACTGTACCCTTTGCTATATATTGTCTCTTGTCATTCTTCAGGCCAATGTGACATAAAGATAGATAGCAAAGTAAGTTGTGAAGAGAACATAAGGTGTCTACAACAAGATTTAGATGGGTTAAGTAAGCAAGCAAAGATGTGGCAAATGGAATATATTGTGGGAAAAAAATGAAATTATTTATTTTGGCAGGTAGAATGAAAAAAGAAGCATATTATCTAAATGGTGAGAGCTCTGAGATATGGAGGGATCTGGATGAATGCGCGCATGCATCACAGAAGATTATACAGGTACAGCAAGAAAGTAGGAGAGCTAATAGATGTTATTGTTTAGCACAAAGGTTGGGAGATTATGTTGCAATAGTCAGGGTACATGTGATACTGTGTTTTGTGTATTGTGCACGAAAATGAGACAGGATGTAAATATGGAGGGACCATTCAGAGAAGGTGCACCAGACTAAGATATGGCAGCCCTGCATGCCACAGTATGTCTTCCACTTATCAGCATTACACTCTCTGTGCCAATTCTCACAGCTCCAAATAAAAGGAAAACATGGAGGATGCTGGAAATCAGAAACAAGCACAGAAAATCATGGAGAAACTCAACAAGTCTGGCTGGCAGCATCCATAGAAAGAGTAATATAGTTAACATTTCCTATCCAACATGAATCATCTTCAGTGCTAAAATGGTTGTAAAATAATTAATGTTTTTTATACTTTTGACACAGGAGGAGCAAATGGAACAGATGTTGGGGGAGTCCAGTACAAAATACTGTTGTCTTATGAGAAAAAGTTGGACAGGTTAGGATTGTATCCATTGGAGGTAAAGAAACTAAGAGCTGACTAAATTGGAACACATAAGATCCCGATCGGTCTTGAGAGGGTAGATATGGAGAGGATCTTTCCTCTTATGTGACAATCTAGAACCAAAGCATGGTGGTGAAATATAAATAGACATGTAAATTAAGGTGTGAAAAGGAGACAATGAATCCTCTCTAGAGAGTAAAATATTTTGCATTGGACTTGTTTCTGATTTCTAGCATCCTCCATGTTTTCCTTTTATATGGATACTGTGAGAATTGGCACAGAGAGTGTAATGCTGATAAGTGGGAGACATGCTGTGGCAGGAGGCCTGCCTTTTCAAAATACAGCTAGAATGAAGTCCTAGAGCACTGAGGCTGGCCTTGAAAAAGACATGAGGGTTGCCTCCATATTGTTTCCATGAGGCGGCAGGCCTGACACCTGTTATAGCCAATGTTCTCCTCAAATGAAAATACGAAGATCTGAGGCATTTTCTCACAAGTCAGTTTGTGAATTTTTACGACTCAGTGCTCTGTAATCAGAAATGAATACTCAGGGCATAGTGTAGATTTAAATCTTCCAGACTGGCCTCTAACATGGTTCTTGTTGCTAGACAAATCCAAGAAAAATGTCTAGAGCAACATCAAGAACTCACCATTGCATTCATTGAGTCAAATATTTTGTTTATGTCAATAAAATATGCAAAATTTTGTGTGAACAGGAAGCTTCATAAAATTTGTGTAATTGCTTCATGATAATATGACTGCAATTTTCTATGGAAAAGGAGAACATTTACTTACATCAGTCATCTTTTTAATACCAAATATCTTTGTGCCTGAGTATTCATCGATGGATCCTGTCTTATCATGAATATTCATCCTTTTGATCCTTTTCTTCACTGGGACATATAGTAAGTTAGGGGAGAAGCATGACTATACTGACTTCAGTCTGATCCTCGTCCTGCAATGCCACTAGCCTCTGAGCAAAATAATTGTCTAGAAGTACAGTGAGACAAGAGAGCCTCATGGTCTTCAGTACTAGAGGCAGTAATCCAGAGATAAATTGTTTTTTTAAGGTGTTTGTCGTCTTCTCAAGGTTGGTGCAATCTTGTTTGTGAACGTTGTGATTTGACTTTGTTCTTCTGTGCCTGAGAGAAGAGGACACAATAGGATAGATTTTGGAAATTTGCCATTCAGCAGGAAGAAAAATCAGAAATAGAGCATAGAATTTAGAATGAATACCTGAAAAATCATGTGGAATTGGTCATTTTCATGACCCAATTCCAAATATATATATATCCAACATGCAAAATGCTACATGTATGCACCAATGCATACAACCTGCCATATATTGACATGCTGTCTCAAGATTCATGATCAGCAGTATTTTTATTGCTTGGTATGTCCTGTCAATTATTGAATTGATATAATTTATGTATGTTTATAATGAAATCATCAGGGTTATGTGTGGTATAAATATAGTATAATAATTGTTTAATTGATTGTTTGAGTATTGTGATACCTTGGAAGTATTTATGATTTGGTTTAAGACCATAAGGCATAGGAGTGGAAGTAAGGCCATTCGGCCTATCGAGTCCACTCCGCCATTCAATCATGGCTGATGGGCATTTCAACTCCACTTACCCGCATTCTCCCCGTAGCCCTTAATTCCTTGTGACATCAAGAATTTATCAATCTCTGCCTTGAAGACATTTAGCATCCTGCCCTCCACTGCACTCTGTGGCAATGAATTCCACAGGCCCACCACTCTCTGGCTGAAGAAATGTCTCCGCACTTCTGTTCTGAATTTACCCCCTCTAATTCTAAGGCTGTGTCCACGGGTCCTAATCTCCTCGCCCAACAGAAACAATTTCCTAGCGTCCACCCTTTCCAAGCCATGTATTATCTTGCAAGTTTCTATTAGATCTCCTTGTAATCTTCTAAACTCCAATGAATACAATCCAAGGATCCTCAGCCCTTCCTCATATGTTAGACCTACCATTCCAGGGATCATCCGTGTGAATCTCCGCTGGACATGCTCCAATGCCAGTATGTCCTTCCTGAGGTGTTGGGACCAAAACTGGACACAGTACTCCAAATGGGGCCTAACCAGAGCTTTATAAAGTCTCAGTAGCACAATTGTGCTTTTATATTCCAACCCTCTTGAGATACATGACAACATTGCATTTGCTTTCCTAATCACGGACTCAACCTGCATGTTTACCTTTAGAGAATCCTCGACTAACACTCCCAGATCCCTTTGTACTTTGGCTTTATGAATTTTCTCACCATTTAGAAAGTAGTCCATGCTTGTATTCATTTTTCCAAAGTGCAAGAACTCGCATTTGCTCACATTGAATTCCATCAGCCATTTCCTGGACCACTCTCCCAAACTGTCTAGCTCCTTCTGCAGCCTCCCCACTTCCTCAGTACTACCTGCCTGTCCACCTAACTTTGTATCATTGGCAAACTTCGCTAGAATGCCCCCAGTCCCTTCATCCAGATCATTAATATATAATGTGAACAGCTGCGGCCCCAACACTGAACCCTGCGGGACACCGCTTGTCACCGGCTGCCATTCCGAAAAAGAACCTTTTATCCCAACTCTCTGCCTTCTGTCAGACAGCCAATCCTCAATCCATACCAGTAGCTCACCTCGAACACCATGGGCCCTCACCTTGCTCAGCAGCCTCCCGTGTGGCACCTTATCAAAGGCCTTTTGGAAGTCTAGATAGACCACATCCACTGGGTTTCCCTGGTCTAACCTACTTGTCACCTCTTCAAAGAATTCCAACAGGTTTGTCAGGCACGACCTCCCCTTACTAAATCCATGTTGACTTGTTCTAATCCGACCCTGCTCTTCCAAGAATTTAGAAACCTCATCCTTAATGATGGATTCTAGAATTTTACCAACAACCGAGGTTAGGCTAATTGGCCTATAATTTTCCATCTTTTGTCTTGATCCGTTCTTGAACAAGGAAGTTACAACAGCGATCTTCCAATCATCTGGGACTTTCCCTGACTCCAGTGACTTTTGAAAGATCTCAACCAATGCCTCCACTATTTCCTCAGCCACCTCCCTCAGAACTCTAGGATGTAGCCCATCAGGGCCAGGAGATTTATCAATTTTAAGACCTTTTAGCTTTTCTAGCACTTTCTCTTTTGTAATGGCAACTATATTCAACTCAGCCCCCTGACCCCCTTTAATTGTTGGGATATTACTCATGTCTTCGACTGTGAAGACTGATGCAAAGTACTTATTAAGTTCTCCAGCTATTTCCTAGGCTTCCAGCATCAGTTTGAAGTGGCCCAATGTCTACTTTTGCCTGTTGTTTGTTTCTTATGTATTGAAATAAACTTTTACTATCATTTCTAATATTACTGGCTAGCCTACCTTCGTATTTGATCCTCTCCTTCCTTATTTCTCTCTTTGTTATCCTCTGTTTGTTTTTGTAGCCTTCCCAATCTTCAGATTTCCCAGTTCTCTTGGCCACTTTATAGGGTCTCTCTTTTTCTTTAATACATTTCCTGACTTCCTTTGTCAGCCATGGCTGTCTAATCCTTCCCCGGATAATCTTTCTTTTCTTGGGGATGAACCTCTGAACAGTGTCCTCAGTTTTACCCACAAACTCCTGCCATTTTTGCTCTACTGTCTTCCCCGCTAGGCTCTGCTTCCAGTCTATTTTCATCAGCTCCTCTCTCATGCCCTCATAATTACCTTTATTTAACGGTAACGCCATTACATCCGATTTTGCCTTCTCTCTTTCAAACTGCAGACTGAACTCTACCATATTATGATTGCTGCTTCCTAAGTGTTCCCTTACTTTAAGATTTTTTTATAAAGTCTGGTTCATTACATAGCATTAGGTCCAGAATAGCCTGCTCCCTTGTGGGCTCCATGACAAGCTGTTCCAAAAAGCCATCCTGTAAGCATTCCATGAATTCCCTTTCTTTGGATGCACTGGCAACATTATTTACTCAGTCCACCTGCATATTGAAGTCTCCCATGATCACTGTGACCTTGCCTTTCTGACATACCTTCTCTATTTCCTGGTACATGTTGCACCCCTGGTCCTGACCACTGTACATAACTCCCATTATGGTTTTTTTGCCTTTGTAGTTCCTCAATTCCACCCACACAGACTCCACATCATCTGACACTATGTCATTCAGTGCCATAGATTTAATTTTGTTCTTAACTAATATGGCCACCCCGCCCTCTCTGCCTGTCTCCCTGTCTTTTCGATAAGTTGAAAATCATTGGATGTTTAACTGCCAGTCCTGACCCCCCTGCAACCACGTCTCTGTGATGCCTACCACATCATAATCATTCATGATGATCTGTGCCATTAGCTCATTTGCTTTGTTACGAATGCAATGAGCATTCAGGTAAAGTGCCTTAATGCTAGCTTTCTTATCATTAGAGTTATTGGAAGTCATAAGATGTCTTAATTTATCCTTCCTTTTTTTTGCATTCCCAGTCTGCCTCAAGTTTAAATCCGCCTGCACACATGCTATCCTGCTGCTTATCTTTCCATTAACTCCATACTCCCTGTTGCTTTCACTTTCCCTTCTCCCCAACACAGAAGTTTAAAGATCTACTGACCACCCTATTTATCGTCTTCCCAGAACATTGGTACCCGATCGGTTCAGGTGGAGACCGTCCCAACGGTACAGATCCCCCCGTTCCAAAACTGAAGCCAATGCCCCATGAAGTGGAATCCCTCTTTCCCACACCAATCCCTTAGCCACGTGTTTACTGCCCTAATTTTCTTATCCCTATGCCAACTGGCACGTGGCTCGGGCAGTAATCCAGAGATTATGACCCTTCAGGACCTGTACTTCAATTTCCTTCCTAGTGCTCGATAATCCCCAAACAGGTCCTCCATCCTAGCTTTGCCTATGTTGTTAGTCCCAACGTGGACCACAACAACTGGATCCTCCCCCTCCCGCTCCAATATCCTTTCAAGCCGGTCGGAGATGTCCCGCACCCTGGCACCGGGCAGGCAACACACCATGCGACACTCCTGATCCGGCTTGCAAAGGATACTATCTGTCCCCCTAATTATAGAATCCCCTATAACAACTACTTGTCTTTTTGCTCCCCTCTCTTGAATGGCCTTCTGCACCATGGTGCCGTGGTCAGCTGGCTCATCCTGTCCAGAGCCCTTTTCCTCATCCATACAGGGAGCAAGAATCTCATACCTGTTGGACAAGGTCAAGGGCTGAGGCTCCTGCACTCTTGAACTCAGGTTCCCCCTGCCTGCCTCACTTACAGTCACACTCTGATGTCACTGATCACTAACTGAATGTGAATTACTTAATCTCCCAGGTGTGACTGCCTCCTGAAACAAAGTGTCCAGGTAACTCTCCCCCTCACGGATGCGCCGCAGTGTTTGAAGCCCAGATTTCAGATCATCAACTCTGATCCGGAGTTCTTCCAGCAACCAACACTTGCTGCAGATGTGGTCACTGCCATTCACAATGGGATCAGCCAGCTCCCACATCATACATCATTTACTGTTATCCTTTAGCAATTTTTATAGAGTAATCAGAAGACTTTGAAATGTTCAGGATTTTTTTTAACTTGTATTCAGCTCCTCAGCCTAGGATGGTGAACTGGTCAAACTGTGCATTCTCTGAACAATTGTGACCTAAAATGGCCAATAGAATCCTCGGATTTGCGTATTTAAAATTGAAGATGATTAAGTGAATATTTCAGGCATCTAGCAAGCTGCCTCTTTCAAGGTTTTGCCTCTTCATCATGTTAACTGCATTTTGAGGCCATTCCCTTCCTGCTCATACTCAAGGATAGAAGGAAAATTAACCAAACATTTTTATTCTTGAAGTTTTTTTTCCGGTGTTTTAGAGTCATAGAGATGTACAGCATGGATACAGACCCTTCGGTCCAACCCATCCATGCCGACCAGCTATCCCAACCCAATCTAGTCCCACCTGCCAGCACCCGGCCCATATCCCTCCAAACCCTTCCTATTCATATACCCATCCAAATGCCTCTTAAATGTTGCAATTGTACCAGCCTCCACCACTTCCTCTGGCAGCTCATTCCATACACATACCACCCGCTGTGTGAAAACGTTGCCCCTTAGGTCTCTTTTATATCTTTCCCCTCTCACCCTAAACCTATGCCCTCTAGTTCTGGACCCCTCGACCCCAGGGAAAATACTTTGTCTATTTACCCTATCTACGCCCGTCATAATTTTGTAAACCTCTATAAGGTCAACCCTCACCCTCCGATGCTCCAGGGAAAACAGCCCCAGCCTGTTCAGCCTCTCCCTACAGCTCAAATCCTCCAACCCTGGCAACATCCTTGTAAATCTTTTCTGAACCCTTCCAAGTTTCACAACATCTTTTCCCTAGGAAGGAGACCAGAATTGCACGCAATATTCCAACAGTGGCCTAACCAATGTCCTGTACAGCCACAACATGACCTCCCAACTCCTGTACTCAATACTGTGACCAATAAAGGAAAGCATACCAAACGCCTTCTTCACTATCCTATCTACCTGCGACTCCACTTTCAAGGAGGTATGAACCTGCACTCCAAGGTGTCTTTGTTCAGCCACACTCCCTAGGACCTTACCATTAAGTGTATAAGTCCTGCTAAGATTTGCTTTCCCAAAATGCAGCACCTTGCATTTATCTGAATTAAACTCCATCTGCCACTTCTCAGCCCATTGGCCCATCTCGTCAAGATCCTGTTGTAATCTGAGGTAACCCTCTTTGCTGTCCACTACACCTCCAATTTTGGTGTCATCTGCAAACTTACTAACTGCACCTCTTATGCTCGCATCTAAATCATTTATGTCAATAACAAAAAGTAGAGGGCTCAGCACCGATCCTCGTGGCACTCCACTGGTCACAGGCCTCCAGTCTGAAAAACAACCCTCCACCACCACCCTCTGTCTTCTACCTTTGAGCCAGTTCTGTATCCAAATGGCCAGTTCTCCCTGTATTCCATGAGATCTAACCTTGCTCACCAGTCTCCCATGGGGAACCTTGTCGAATGCCATTACTGAAGTCCATATAGATCACATCTACTTCTCTTCCCTCATCAATCTTCATTGTTACTTCTTCAAAAAACTCAATCAAGTTTGTGAGACATGATTTCCCACGCACAAAGCCATGTTGACTATCCCTAATCAGTCCTTGCCTTTCCAAATACATGTACATCCTGTCCCTCAGGATTCCCTCCAACAACTTGCCCACCACTGAGGTCAGGCTCACTGGTCTATAGTTCCCTGGCTTGTCCTTACTACCCTTCTTAAACAGTGGCACCACGTTTGCCAACCTCCAGTCTTCTGGCACCTCACCTGTGACTATCCATGATACAAATATCTCAGCAAGAGGCCTAGCAATCACTTCTCTAGCTTCCCACAGAGTTCTTGGGTACACTTGATCAGGTCCTGTTGATTTAGCAGTCAATTATGAGAGAGCATAGTTTTAGGGTAAGGGACAGGAGATTTGGAAAGAAAAATGTTTTTACTCAGAGGATGGTGGGAATCTGGAATGCACTGCCAGAAACCATGCAACCTTTCAAAAATATTTGGATGAGCACTTGAGATATCATAATATTTGGGGATATGGAACAAGTGCAAGAAATTAGGATTAACGCACCTTTAGTCTTAGTTATGTTGGTGCAGACTCAATGGGCCAAAGGGTCCTTTCTACACTGTATGAATCCATCTACAAGAGCAGGAGGCCAGTGAATTGCCTCAAGTCAGAGAAAAATTATTTTGTGTTACTCCATTCATTGGTCAGAGACCTTAGATCATTAATGATTAAACACTGAGGAAAAACAAGACACCCACTTCTGTGCCCTTAGTTACATGGAGAGCATCCTTGGAGATTATTGATCCAAAGCCTGTCATTATCCCTATCCTAGAGGTGCCTAGGGTGCATAGAAGCAGGAACTCAAGAACATGAGTTGATCTACCAGGCTCCCATAGTTACTTATATTTTCACATTTTGTACATGAAATTTATCCACCTTTACCTGTTTCAAGACATCCAGCACTTACTCCTCTGTAATATGGACATTTTGGAAGATGTAACCATCTATTTCCCTACAGTCTATATCCTCCAAATCCTTTTTCACAGTAAATACTGATGCAAAATACTCATTTAGTACCTCCTTACTGTTATACTCTGTGCCATGGCTGATGAAAGCAAGTGTCCTATATGGCTTTTTAACTACTAAATAGAAACTGAAAGAACTGTGAATGCTGTAAATTAGAAACAAAAACAGAAGTTTCTGAGGAAGAATCATTAACTTTGATTTCTCTTCACTGATGCTGCCAGACCTGCTGAGCTTTACCAGCAACCAGTTTTGGCTTCTTAACTATCCTATTAACTTGCTCTGTTGACTTCAGGGATCTGTGAATAATTACTCCAAGGTCCTTCTGTCCCTGTAAGCTACCCAGCGTCCTGCTATTTATTAAATACTCTGTCATCTTACTTCTACTTTCAAAGTGCATCGCCTTGCACTTACCAGGATTCAATACCATCTGTCACTGGTCTACCCATCTGATTAACCTATTTATATCATCTTGTAGCGTACAATGATCCTCTTCACTATTAACCACTCTACCAATCTTGGTGTCAACTGCAAATTTGCTTAACATTCGCCCACAATTTCATCTATATCATTAATGTATAGAACAAACAATAGGGGTCCCAATACGGATCCTTGTGGTACACTACTAGACACTGGCCTGCAGTAAGTCAAGCAGCCTTCTACCACTACCCTTTGTGTCCTATTACTAAGCCAGTTTATAATCCATCTTGCCAAGTTTCCCTCAATTCCCAAGCAGTCTTCTGTGTGGCACCTTGTCAAAAACTTTGGTAAAATCCATATAAAGTACACCAACTGAACTTCCCTCATCAACACATTTGATCACATTTTCAAAAGATTCGAGCAACTTTGTTAGGCTTGAACTTGACAAAGCCATGTTGACTATTCCTAATTAACCTATGCTTTACCAAGTGGTTGTTAATTTGCTCCTTCAGAACTTTCTCCAATAATTTCCCACTACTGATGTGAGATACACCGGTCTGTAATTTCCTGGTTCATCTCTACCACCGTTCTTGAAAAGTGGAATCACATTAGCCATCCTCTTGTCCTCTGGTACTTGCCCCATGCCCAGAGACGGAGTGAAAATATGCATCAGAACCTCTGCAATTTCCTTATTCGTGCTCCCGCAGCAATTCATCTGGGCCAGGGGACTTGTCCCTTTTTTAAAGCCTGGCAAAGCCTCCAATACCACCCTCTTAGCAAGGTCCAACTGTGCAAGTTCCTCGCAGTCCCTTTTCCTGAATTCCATACCTGCATTCTCCTTTTCCAGAGTAAAGACCAAAGTATTCTTCTAACACTCTTCCATTATCCCGTTGCTTCACACACAAGTTGATCTCTTGATTCCCAATGGGCCCAACTCTTTCCTGGGTTAACCTCTTCCCTTTAATGTATATATAAAATATCTTTGACTCTCCCTAATCGTGTTTGCACGTCTTTGTTCATGTCCCCTTTTTGCTCTTCTAATCAATTTTCTTAATTTTCCCCTTGCACTTTCTGTATTCCTCTAGGGCCACAACTGAATTGTTTCATTTGGACTTGCTAAAAGCCCTTCTCTACTTGATCATCCAGTCTTAAATGTTCCTAGACATCCAGGGTTCCCTGAATCTATTGTTCCTACATATCCCTTTAAAGTGTACATGTGGGGTATGTTCTCTTCTCAGCTTCCTTTTGTATGCTCCCCCTCTGCACTGTTATAGACTTAACTGCAAGGATCTGTTCCCAGTCAACTGTGGCCAGATCCTGCTTTATTTTAATATAACCTACCTTCCCTCAATCCAAAGCCATTTTCTGCAGGCCACCTTTTTCCGAGTCCAAACCAAATTTAAACCATACCATGTCATGGTTCCAGCTGTTACAAAGCTCCCCCTTTGCCACATCGATCACTTATTCACTTCCTCCCATAGAACTAGATCCAGTGCTGCACCATACCTTATTGGACCTTCTACATATTGATACAAAAGACAACCCTGAATACATTTCAAAGCATGGAACTCCTCTAAACCCTTAACACTATGCCCGTTCCAATTATGTTGGGAAAGTTGAAATCCCCTGGTATAATTTGTGGAACTTCAAAAGCAAAGCTTGTTTTCTTATTGTGTTCCCTAGAGGGATGCAAATTCCATCCCTCTCTTTGGGAATAGCCTACGTCTGTCTGTTCACAACTATAGTTCCCCATTTGAACCCAAGATGAGCTTCCAATTTCATATTCCTCCTATCATGAAGATACTGTTTTCACTTCTGTTAACATCACTCAACTTTGTTACTGTCTCAGTTCATCCACTGCTGAAACCCTCATTCACATCTTTGTCTCTCCTAAACTGAACTATTTTAATGCACATCTTAATGACAGGCTTGCATTTTATTAACTTGCAAAAGTCCTTTCCCCTTCTGTCTTGTATGTGTTGACTTACATTGACTCCCAGTCAATTGATTTCAAAATTCTCATCCTTGTTTCCTCCATGTAGTTTTGCTTCTCCCTCTGTCTATAATCTTCTCCAGGCCCACACCCTGTGAGATTTCTGTGCACCTCTAATTTTTAGATTAGATTAGATTAGATTTCTTACAGTGTGGAAACAGGCCCTTCGGCCCAACAAGTCCACACCGCCCCGCTGAAGCGCAACCCGCCCATACCTCTACATTTACCCCTTACCTAACACTACGGGCAATTTAGCATGGCCAATTCACCTGACCTGCACATCTGTGGGAGGAAACCGGAGCACCCGGAGGAAACCCACGCAGACACGGGAAGAATGTGCAAACTCCACACAGTCAGTCGCCTGAGTCGGGAATTGAACCCGGGACTCTGGCGCTGTGAAGCAGCAGTGCTAACCACTGTGCCACCGTGCCGCCCTAATGTTGGCTTCTTGTGCATTCCCAATTGTAATTGCTGCACCATTAGTGGTAATGCCTTCATTAACTAGGCCTCAAGTTCTGGAATTTTCTCTCTGAACCTCTCCACTTCATTTGTTTCCTTTAAAACACTTCTTAAAACAAATCCTATTTAACACATCTGATCTAATAACTCCTTTCTATGGCCCGGTGCCATGCTTCATTTTATAATGCTCCTCTGATGTGCTTTGTGATGCTTAGTATTCCAAAGGTGCTATTTAAATATAAGTTATTATTAATGGCAACAGGTTCACTCATTACACTTGGGAAACCTTCCCTGCAAATTTATAATCTTCAAACCAGGAATATTAAGTATAGATGTGGCAGTCAGGGTGGGAAGCAGGCAGATGTTCCCTAACTTGATCCTCCTCCAATTTAGCTGAAAAACAAATCCAGCTCTTGGATGCAAATAATTCATTAAATGATGTTTACTACAAAGAGCACATTTCTTTTCACTCTGTTCCCTTATTTAGAAAAAAAAGTGTAGATGATTTTGCTGTATTTATTTTCTGCCCTAGAGCGCCATCTTACAGAGAGAATTGTTATTAACTTCACTTGACATCACACCTATCTCCTTTAAAGATACAACTTTGTGATATATAATCTGGTAAGCTTGATCATTATAACATAGTGTTCCTATTTTTGTCTAATGTTTAGCCAACCAATATTTTTTAACACTGAAGTTGGGTTAGAATGAAAATGAATGTTGTCAGAATTGTGAACTCTGCTTTGGCAGTTGTTTTAAAAGAAAGTACATTATCTATCTGTGCTCCTGGAAGAGGGTTCTTTTGCACTGTGGTAGTGTCCCTACCTCTGAGCCAGGAGGATTAGCTTCAAGTCCTATTTGCTCCAGAGGTGTGTCATAACATTTCTAAACAGTTCGATTAAAAATCTATGTGCTAATTGATTATTTGATACATGTAACATTGGATAGCAATTTAACACTATTAGATAGTTATTGCTCATTAAAAGAGGGACTATCCTTGGTGTTCTCAATAGCCTTAAGGCCATATAAATATGTTCTTGGGAACAAAATGCTTCTCATCAAGAATTTATGACTGATTTTCAAGAGCAAAGCATGGACAAAAGTTGGTACTGAATTCCAATTTTATGCTCCCAGTTCATGACTTCTAATATTCTGAAGATTAAACATAGCATAAAATATATTGGGGGAGTTTCCAATTCCATGCAGTTGAATCCCATCACTGTGTGTTCCATCAATGCTGGTGTCCAGTTATAAGATTATTTAATTTATATTTATCACTGGCACAAACAGACTTAGTTCTCAAACATTGTTCTGACAATGGACATGGGGGGGGCACACCATGACCTTAACTGCTGAAATTATTTAAAGCTTAGGAATCAGAGTTACAACAAGGATGAAGAGTGAGACAGTCATGTTATTTGAACAAATCCCATCTGAATGAATGTGTTCGGTTTTGGTTGCAAAACCTCAGGAAAGATATTTTGAATGAGGAATAGCACAAATTCACCAGTATAATAACAGAGCTTAAGGACTAAATAGTGAGCACAGTGTTTCTTTATTGACTAGAAAGGACTTTGAAATGCCCAGTGATCATAGAAAACACTACAGTGAGGATTCATTGACTAGGATGGCTGGTTTGTGATGCAGATCATGCATGGTCAATTCCCACCCCATCTAAGGTTACCATAAAGGCTCCACCTTCTCAACCTCACCCCTCACCTGAGGCATGGTGGCCATTAGTTTACATTCACTGTTGGTCATTTCTCTCAGTTGAGAGAGCAACTTATGATCCTCTGGGACAATGGTGACTTTTGCAATTAAAATGCTGTCTTTTCTTTAAACAGCTTGGGGAAATTTAGCTTTTTTTATGAAATGGAGACAGTTTAATATTAGCAAGTTCATGCATATTTATTTAAATACATGAGAAAAGATAGTGAACTGAAAATGAACTTGTTAGTTTGGACTTGAGTTCTATGGAAATTGCAAGGCACAGCCCAAGATTTCAAAACCTGCGTTCCAGAATTACAATCTCCAACTTCAGTCAAACAATTGATAATGATTGATATTATGGAATTATTGATAATTCTTCATGGAGCATAGTCAAAGCATTTCATTATTATTTAAGTGCCATTTATTTGAGAACAAATAGCATATTTGACACTTGACACTGTGCAGAAATATATTTGAATTTTGCATTTAAGTTCAGATCCAGATAATCTAATCCAATGCCTGAATAATGAGACCAGTTTACAGCCTGAAAAAAAAACACTGTTGACCCTCATGAATTTGGAAACAAATATTACCAAAGCCATCAAGAGTCAGATACGCATTGTTTGTTCGACTAAAGTTTAGTGTCATTGCTTTCATTCAACAATAGTTGTATTGAAGTTACAATGTGGGAGGCCCAAAGTTTTGCAGCTCAAGGCATTAGGGAGCAACAGAGAACACAGTGGGAGTCCCAGGCAAGTTATATACAGTTGAAGTGTCTGACATTTTCCTTTTCTTTTTCAAACACATCAAAGAGAAATTTCAATTGTAAAACCCATTCTGCTAGTAGTATTGCAGGCAGCAAAACAAAACCTATATCAATTGGCACCAAGGTTACCTGATAATGAACTAAAATATATGAAAAATGTTGGCCATAAACTACATACAATTGGGGTTTGACAACTGTGCCACTTACATGAAGTTTTACTTCAAGAATGGCACAAGCCCAACATAAACACTGTAAAAACATTCTGAAGGTGTGAATCTGTGAAATTAATGCCTGAGTTTTCCAGAAATGTACATCATGTGTACAAAATGTTGTGCATAAGAACTTCTGTGAGGAGCAAGAACCTTTTCAGTAAAACTGTTATTGAAATGGAAAGCATTTGTTAAAGTTTTGAACAGTAAGATTCCTACAGTCAAGTCATGCAATGACAGGAATCCTCAATTTTAGTTGCAAGAAAATGGGGATCTTCCATTTTAGCTGCAAAACAATGGAAAATGAAGAGATTTGAGTTATTTCTGCATGTTTGGATGAGAGTGAGTGAGGGCCCCAGAATGGATGAGCTAACTCACATAGCATCACAGTACAAGAAACCATTCAAGTAGAGAGAACAAAAAGCAATTTAGTGGTTGTAGAGGACGGTATAGTGAGGGTGAAAGACACTGTCCTGGGCAGCCAACAGCATGAGTTGAGAATGCTATGTTGGTTGCCTCATGTTAGGGTTTGGTCCATCGGCTCAGGGCTAGACAGGAATTTGGAATGGAAGTGAAAAGATCTCATTGTCATGGTCCATGAAGATAGTAATAGGCAGGATGAGGTAAGAGGTTCTGTTTCGACACTATAAGAAGCTAGGCACCAAACTGCTCTTCCAGCACCACTGATCCAGAATCTGGTTTCCAGCATCTGCAGTCATTGTTTTTACCAAACTGAAGAGCAGAATCTCAAAAGTTATAATTCAGAATAATTATCTGAACAATGTGCCAATTGGCAGGTGGGCCATCAGATCACTGAAATGAATAAATGGCTCAAAGGCCTGTGAGGGAAAAGTGGATTCTAGTTCATGGGTCACAGGTATCAATACTTGAGAAGGTGGAATTTGTATCATTGAGATGGCCTAAGCCTCAATTATGTTAAGACTAGTGTTCAAGTAAACTGCAAAGCTCATTTAAAAACTAAACAGTAAGAGTGAGAACTTAAGCTTGTATTGATGTAGAAGTCAAGAAGTTGAGTCAGTCACATAATGTTGGAAACAAAAATCAGACAATACTAAGAATGACTGCAGTACACATTAAAGTTGAATGCTGTCCATAGTCTGAATGAATGCTCTGCAGCATCACAAGAAGGTTAACGATAAGTGCGACCAAATTCTGTCTGATACCTCATGCTCACTCTCTTTGGTACTGGATCCACCTCTGAGCAAGGTTCTGTCAATATGACTATTACATACAGCATTGTCAGTCAATGGTTCTCATTGATCTCATCCTCCTAAACTACTAAGCCAATGGTGCTTCCAACTCTCTCACTCGGAAAAATATCACCATCTTTGTTATGTCTACATCATCACTAACAACAGTGCCTGCACTTTCATCTTCCTCAATCTCACCCTTTGTCTGATTGCAGGAGAAAATGACCAACAACGTGGCTGAGATGCCAAAGGAAGATGGCAGGGAGATGAACATTTAATTTCTCACCCAGTATGAGGTTCTTGAGCTCATGGATGTACAGTCTACAGTGTTCAGCAACTGGGGAAGCTGGTATTGCTGGCAAAGTCCACTACTCAGGTTTGTACCACTGATCTCAGCACAGGCAAATAAAGAGCAAAGAAAATTACAGCACGGGAACAGGCCGTTGGGCCCTCCGAGCCTGCGCCGATCCAGATGCTCTATCTAAACCTGTTGCCTACTTTCTAAGGGTCTGTGTCCCTCTGCTTCCTGCACATTCATGTATGTGTGTAGATACATCTTAAATTACGCTATCATGCCCACCTCTCTACCACCTCCCCTGGCAACCTATTGCAGGCACCCACCACCCTCTGCATAAAGAACTTTCCATGCATATCTCCCTTATACTTTTCTCCACTCATCTTGAACTCGTGACCCCTAGTAATTGAGTCTCCCATTGATGAAGTTGTGCAATTTGGCATAAGTTGTATCAGTCACTGCCCAGTTAAATTTGAGAGTTGAGGATTGGGAGATTTCAACAGGATCCCAGAAGATCCTTGGAGACAGCCAATCACATAAGTATTAAGTGCTGCTGTCTCTTTGTTGGACACTTAAATTAGGATCGCCACCCCTTCCTTCACATCAAAAGTGCTGCTCCAGCTCACAACACACTTGTGTTGCAGTCTCCCGGGATGTGCCCACTCTGTGATGGCACACCAGTTCACGCATCTGAAAGAAATGATACACTCTCAGCTTCCTGAACCTCTTCCATAACCTGAGGGCTTTCCAGTGCAGCTTCTCCATGAGGAGGTTGTTCAGCAGCTGCTGGAATTTCCTGTTAGCCCTGGGCTTGCTGAAGTCTCAGTTTCTCTACAATGTCTCTATGTTATGGTACCATAGTGATAGTAACATCTCTATGTACAAGTACCTAACTGACTGTCACCAACTCCCCTGAACTAAGATCAGATGGTACATGTACTGGGTGCAGTGGACTGACCACTATTCTGCCCTCAAACCCCATCCCTCCAAATGCAACAGGGACAGAGACCCTCTAGACCTCACCTTCCACCTCACAAATCTCTGGATACAGTGCATTATTCTCTGCCACTTCCACCACCACCACGAAAGATATATTTCCTTCTCCACCCTTATCTGTGTTCCGCAGAGACCATTCGCTCCGTGACTCCCTCATTAGGTCCTTGCCCCTCACCAACCCAACCTCCACTCCTGGCACCTTCCTTTGCTGCCGCAAGAGGTGTAAAACATGTGCCCACACCTTCCTCCCACCCCTCCCCACCTCCGTTCAATGCCCTAAAGGATCATTTTATATCCAGCAGAGGTTTTGCTGCACATCGACCAACCTTACTTACTGCGTCTGTTGTTCTCGATGTGGTCACCTCTACATTGGGGAGACAGGACGCCAACTCATGGAACAGTTCAGGGAACTTCTCTGGGACACGCACCAAACAACCCCACCGCCCTTTGGCTGATCACTTCAACTCTCCCTCCCACTACCAAATCAAAGCTACCTGACCTACCATACATGGACTTTAGTACGAATTTGATAAGGTTCCCCATGGTAAACTAATAGAAAAAGTGAAGTCACATGGTGTGCAGGGTGTTCTAGCTAGGTGGATAAAGAACTGGTTGAGCAACAGGAGACAGAGAGTAGTAGTTGAAGGGAGTTTCTCGAAATGGAGAAAGGTGACCAGTGGTGTTCCACAGGGATCAGTTCTGGAGCCACTGTTGTTTGTGATATACATTAATGATCTGCAAGAGGGCACTGTTGGTATGATCAGCAAGTTTTCAGATCACACGAAGATTGGGGGAGTAGCAGAAAGTGTAGGGGACTGTCAGAGAATACAGGAGAATATAGATAGACTGGAGATTTGGGCGGAGAAGTGGCATACAAATGTGAGGTGATGCATTTTGGAAAGTCCAATTCCAGAGCAAATTATACGGTAAATGAAAGAGCCTCGGGAAAAGTTGATGAGCAGAGAGATCTGGGAGTTCAGGTTCATTGTATCCTGAAGGTTGCTGCACAGGTGGATAGAGTGGTCAAGAAGGCAAATGGTATGCTTGCCTTCATCAGATGGGGTATTGAGTATAAGAACTGGCAGGTCATGTTAAAATTGTACAAGACTTTGGTTTTGCTGCATTTAGAATACTGTATACAGTTCTGGTCACCACATTACCAAAAGGATGTGGACGCTTTGGAGAGGGTGCAGAGAAGGTTTACGAAAATGTTGCCTGTTATGGAAGGTGCTAGATATGAAGAGATATTAAGTAGGTTAGGTTTGTTTTTATTAGAAAAAAAGGAGATTGAGGGGGACCTAATTGAGGTCTACAAAATCATGAAGGGTATGGACAGGGTAGATAGAAACAAGCTTTTTCCCAGGTTGAAGGATTCAATAATGAGAGGTCACACTTTCAAGGTGAGAGGTGAAAAGTTTAAAGGGGATACATGCGGCAAGTACTTTACACAGAGGGTGGGAGGTGCCTGGAATGTATTGCCAGCAGAGGTAGTAGAGGCAGGCATGGTAGATTCATTTAAGGTGCATCTGGACAGATGCATGAGTAGATGGGGAGCAAAGGAATACAGATGCTTAGGAATTGGGCAACAGGTTTAGACAGTAGATTTGGATCGGCTCAGGCTTGGAGGGCTGAAGGGCCTGTTCCTGGGCTGTAAATTTTCTTTGTTCTTTGTTCTTTGACTGGCGGAAGAACACCTCATCTTCTGCCTCAGAACCCTTCAATCACATGGCATCAATATTCCTGCCCCCCACCTGATCCCAGATCCAACCCTCCAACTTGACACCGCTCTCTTGACCTATCATACCTAGCCCTATTGTACTTCCCACCTATCCACTCCAACCTCCCCACTGACCTATCGCAATTACCCCCCACCTGCATCCACCTATC
The DNA here is from genome assembly GCF_037043375.1 of Chiloscyllium plagiosum. Taxonomy (NCBI): domain Eukaryota; kingdom Metazoa; phylum Chordata; class Chondrichthyes; order Orectolobiformes; family Hemiscylliidae; genus Chiloscyllium; species Chiloscyllium plagiosum. Next base: position 33,286,114 of record NW_028270143.1, on the reverse strand, counting down.
ACCATCCCACTGACCTTCGCCCCACCCCCACTCCCTCTATTTATCTCTCAGCCCCCTTCTCCCTCCACATTTCTGATGAAGGGCTGATGCCCAACACGTCAACTCTCCTGCTGTTCAGATGCTACCTGACCTGCTGTGCTTTCCCAGCGCCATTCTTTTCAACTTTGATTCAACTAAGGATTATTCCCCTCAGACTTTCAAACATTGCTGTATGATTGAAGCACATGTAGATTGTTTGCTACATGAGCTGATAGCATATACTGTCGTTGTGACATTACTGTAGCGCAGTACTATACAGCAGTATGTTCACTTACTTCACTATTGAGTGCTGGCACCCATGAAAAGCTGCCTGACTTTCTTCCTGCGCTAAAAGAAAGCAATGACAGGACTGTGAGCATGTAAATTCTGAACAAAGTAGCAATATGCAAAAAGGCAAAGCAGGGCAGAAATGCTGGCAGTGTCCATGTAAGTACAAAGTGAGAGAGTCTTCTGAAAGCAAGTAAAGAACCCTGACATATATCAAGTACCAATTCATGAGATAGGTTTATATTCCTGAATGCAAGGTGGTCTGGCAATGTCACTAATGCAATGTATGGGTAAGCTCTAAAATGCAGTACTGGAGTTCTGAACTTTATCATAAATTATTGTAATCATATTGTAATTGATAGTGATTGCAGGGTTATATGAAATCATTTGTCTGGCTATTTAAAAGTCCTTTTATTCACACCCAGCTGATTTCCATAGAGATATCATACAGTTATAGAGTCATAAGTTATACAGTACAGAAACGGACCCTTCAATCCAACTGATCTAGTTCCATTTGCCAGCATTTAGCCCATATCCCTCTAAGTCATTCCTATTCATGTACTCATCCTGATGCCTTTTTGAATGTTATAATTGTAACCGCCTCCACTATCTCCTCTGATAGCTCGTTCCATGCACCACCCTCTGCTCCTCAGGTCCCTTTTAAATCGTTCCCCTCTCACCATAAACCTACATCCTCTAGTTTTGGACTCCCCTACCCTGGGAAAAAGACCATAGGTATTCACCCTATCCATGTCCCTCATGATTTTATACACACCTATAAGGTTACCCATCAGCCTCCAAAACCCCAGCCCATTCAGCCTCTCCCTAGAGTTCAAACCCTGCAATCCCAGCAACATCCTTGTAAATCTCTTCTGAACCCTTTCAAAATATGTATAAGAGGCAAGCAATATGCTTAATAAATGTTACCGAAAACAAAAAAAAGTCCCTCCTGGCCTGTTTACGATAGGGAGTGCATGTAAACGTAGTTGTGTGGCTAACCAACATCCATCCACAACTTGGTTTAAAAGATCTACAAAAAGAGTGGTGGGAAGTAAGCAGTGGTACCTTCATCAGGGGAGGATGCCCTCTGTGCCCTCAGGAGCACCCCACTGAGACAGTTACCCTATTTCTCCTGCACAAACTGCTTTACACAGCCTCCTGGCCCAAAATCCTTAGGTGTTACCTTCTCAGGGAAGCCTTTATCTTCCCGAGTCTTTCCCTGCATTATCGATAGTGTCCACAACTGAGCTCTGGCACTGCTGGGAGTGAAGGGGTGAAGTATTAACCAATTAACCAACGTAACTGGCCTGCAGTGTGGTACCGTTGTTGGAAAGGCACAAGGAGGTGGGGTTTGGAGGGAGTGAGTCAGTTTTCAGCTGCCTTTCCTTCCTGGGTTGGAAATGAAATGGTGGTTAGCAGTCCACCAACCCCCCACCCCCGCCGTAAAGTCCAGCCCCATATACAGCCAAACAGCTGGTTTCTCTGGTGTAGGATGGAAGTGTCATCTCCTCTGTGATTCATGCCAAGGTTTATTTATTTACCTGTCAGTGATCTGTGAAAGGAACCAGTTTATTTATTTCTCCATGGGCTGCAGATAAACAAAATGCTATTGGTTCAACTTTTAACTCACCTCCTTTGGTGAAGTCCAAAGCCAAGCTTGCAGTGTCTTCTTCAAATATGCAGGTTAGGCCCCATTGATGAAGACCTAATCTGACACCTAACCAGAGGAGCAGAGATGGATGCCTGAATGCAAAGTAAGTTTACTTCCTAAAACAAGTCCTGCTCTGGGCCAAGAAAATCAACATTGCTGCACAAGGACCTAACAGGAAAGTTTGGAACTCCTGCTGAGTGGGCCTCACTCTCTCCTTGCTCAGCTGGGATTTCCTTCTTACACAATCGAAGTTGCACAACCAAGATCACTTGTCTGCATCTGCTTGTGATTACCCAAGCTTTATCACCTTTTCCCTCACTATGGGAGAGTTTCTTGGAATTGCGTTGCTGAATCTGATTGGGTCAGTCTTATGGCTTTTTATTTCATTCATTTTAAGTCAATAAGAGGAATTTAGGCAAGTTGCTTAGAGGTGTTCTCTGACCGTCCAAGTTTCCAATATTCAAAAAATAAAAACAAAAATTACTGTGGATGCAGGAAATAAAAACACAAAGTGCTGAAGAAATGCAGGAGGTCTGACAGCATTGTCTCCCCATAAGTGCTGGGTTTTTCCAGAATTTTCTGTTTGTACTTCAATTATTCATGACATTTGACCATAAGATATAGGAGCAGAATTAGATCATTCGGCCCATCGAGTCTGCTTCACCATTCAATCATGGCTGTTGTGTTTCTCACCCCCATCCTCCTGCCTTTTCCTCATAATCCTTAACCTCCTAACTTAAAAAAAACTATGTATCTCTGTCTTAAAGATACTGAATGGCTTGGAGCAGGGATAATGTAGTATAGGAACTCTCCCATAATTCCTCCATTATCCTCTACACTGCTGTCCTGGTCTCCATTATCTCTAGTTAATCTAAACCGTAACTGTCCTTCTCCTGGCTGTTAGCTCACCCAAGCACATTCTTCCTTGCTGACTTAAACTAGTTTCCACCATCCGATTTTAATTATAAATAATATGCATCGTATTCAAATTCCTCCACAGACTCACCCTATGTAGCTGTGCAAGCTCCTCCAGCCTTCAGTCCTCTGACTGTGGACTTTCCGTATTTCCATCTACCTTCACACCATCATTCAAGCAAAGGTATTCAATCATTTTTCACCTGCTATTTAAAAGTTACTTTGTTAGTTCTCCCCTTAGTACAGGCCGATGCTACAGTACAATAACAAAGATGTACCATTTTGTCAGAATGCAATCTTCCATCTGAGACCAATCTGTCTTCTCTCGTCAACACAAAAGATCCCATGACACTGTTCAAAAAGACACAAGGCGCTACTTTTGGCATCTTGATTGAGCATTTAGCTAATTGATATTTTTGGAGACCACACTGTATGTGACATGGAGAGAAAAAGAAAATCCTGAAGTACTTTAGAGGAATAATGAACTTGTGGCTGCCATTTTACATATTTTATAATATTGCCTTCAGCACATTCCTTATATCTTTTAAAGTGTCGTTCTTTAGGTGTGACCTGCTTCAGAATATTGTAAAGACATAAAGGGCATCATATTTCTTTTTCATTGCTACAAAGGCAAAACATTATGCTAGATTAGATTAGATTAGATAGCTGGAAGTATAAAATAAAAATAGAAAATGCTGGAAATGCTCTGCAAGTCAAGATGCATATGTGGAAGTTAATGAGCTGAATTTTATCAAAGTGTCAATTTCAGGCAGTTTTATGGAAAGTTTCTCTGCATGAGCTGTAGCAAGTTTTTTCTCACCATTTTCTGGTGTTCTCCTTATTATGTATGCATCATGCTTCCATGGCACTGCTGTTGCATGATCTAGTGTTTCCCAGCAGCAAAGATACGCACCACTGCCAGAGCTTGCCAGGATTTTCACCAACGGTGCCATATTTAAAGCCCAGCTGTGCAGCAGATTAATAGCTGCCCACCACTTAGAGACATTCATAGGACACGTAGCAGGAGGGAATCAAGAAAGAAAAGCCTCTGAGGGCGCATAGATGACACGGTGACACTTCATTGCAAATAGAATCTCACATTTTAAATGTAATACCACTTTATATCATCAGCTATATAATTGACTGATATTGTAACTGCAGCTACAAGAATCAAGCTACAAACTACCCATCCTTAGCACTACACCATGTTTGAACACTGTCTAATCAAGTGCTACACTTTCTCAAATTCCCAACATTCTTGTCATTGTTCAGGACTGACAGTGCCACCCCCCCCCCCCCCCCCCCCCCCCTCCCGCCCCATCTGACTTGGAAGGAGAGCCCTGGTTGATCAATGACCAGACCCATGACTGATCTCTGTGCAACTCCTACCTGACTTACCACTAATTCCCAGTTTGATTGCTCTGGACTTTCAAGATTGACATGACATACTCCCTAATGGTATGGAACCCTGTTCCTGACAACTCCTAGCACCTGACTGACCATGCCCAAACCTCTGGACTGATATCAGTTGATGCCCTTGACTTAGTGTGGCATTACCCTGTATGGTGTCAATCTGCTTTGACTTGACTGAGGATAATTTCCCTTAAAATTTGAGACACTTTAAATAATATGGTTGAAACACATAGTGTGTGTGCCATTAGGTTGCTGGCACATCATGTAGGCACGATATTGAAGAAACATGTCTGACCCTGTTGCTAACTCATATAAGAGGCAAAGCAAGACAGAAGTAAAGTGAGCCTGTACATTCTGAACAATGTGGTAATGTGCATAACAACCATGCAAGGAAGTGGTGTGAGAGTCGAAGTAGAGTGAGTATATACTAAGAAAGGAAGCCAAAAACTCTGAGATGTATCTTGAACTAATGCATGAGATGAGTGCCTGTTCTGTAGTCTGTCAGTAACATTACAATGAAAAGTGTCAGTGTGCTCCAAACCACAGCATTGAAGGGGTGAATTGTATTTCATTTTGCCTGAAACATGCCATGATGATGTCGTGAGGCTGATGCATGTTCAATGCAAGTGGTTTTAACCTTTTATCCCCTCTTCAGACTAGTAAGACTCTGGTTTCTTTATTTAAACATATATCTATACATGCTTGGGTGAAGTACTTATCGAAGGTGACATACAACTAAAATCTTTGCTATCAAAGCAATAGTTGTAAATTATTTTACGGATAACAATCTTCCAATCAACTATTTCTATTGATAATTTCCAGTCAAAAGACTGCACATTTACTCACTCTCTCTCTATCCAACAACACTCATACTGTTGACATTTCAGGTTAGGGCATATGACTGTATCATCCAATCCTATTCAAACTAATACATGGTTATATTATCCAGTCATCTTCTAACGGTAAGTGTGTCTTCTAACTTTAAGTACATTTGGGGTGGCACGGTGGCTCGGTGGTTAGCACTGCTGCCTCACAGTGCTGGGGACCTGGGTTTGATTCCCGCCTCAGACGACTATGTGGAGTTTGCACATTCTCCCTGTGTCTGTGTGGGTTTCCTCCAGGTGCTCCACTTTCCTCCCATAATCCAAAGATGGGCAGGTCAGATGAATTGGCCTTGCTAAATTGCCCATAGTGTTAGGTCAGGGGTAAATATAAGACTGGGGAATAGGTCTGGGTGGGTAATTCTTCAGAGGGTCAGTGTGGACTTGTTGGAGCTGTTGGGCCTGTTTCCATACTGTAGGGAATCTAATCTAATGTAGGCATGTACTTGTGATTATCTGAAAGCCTTTACTGTTCCTTTTATCCCCTTTTAAATGCTAACCTCTGTATACAGGGGGTGCAGGCAGTTGCTGCCTATGGAGTATACACTGAGATGATGCAATCATACTGCACAGAAGAGGCTCTTTGGTCCATTGGGTCTGTACCATCAAAAAATATGCTAAATCTACACTCGTCTCCCCTTCCAGCTTTGAATGATAAGACATTTCAGGTGCTCATCCAGACCCCCACTATCTGGGTGAAAAATATTTTCTTCAGATCCTTTCTAAAATTCTTGCCTTTCACCTTTAAATTATGCCCCCTTTTTATTAACTCTTCAACCAAAGAGAACAGCTGTTTTCTATTCACCATGACCCTGTTCCTCATAATCTTATACACGTCCATCAGATATGCCTGGTGCTGCTTTTGGCATCAGATGTTTTGAACATAAGCCCTTCATCAGCTTATGCTCGAAACATCGACACTCCTGCTCCTTGGGTGCTGCCTGACCGGCTGTGCTTTTCCAGCACCACACTCTGACTCAGCAAAATCTGCAGTCCTCACTTTCTCTGAGCTGCTTTTGGCATGCCCACTTGAGGTCTGCAATAAACCAGAGTTGATTTCCTTAATGGTGATGATGGAGTGGAGTATATGGTAGGCTATGAGGTTACATATTGTGCTGGAGTACAGTTCTCCTGCTGTTGATGTCCCACAGTGTCTCATGGATGCTCAGACTTCAGATGCTAGATCTGTTCGAAGTCAGTCTCATTTAGCTTAGATTAGATTCCTTACAGCATGGAAACAGGCCTTTTGGCCCAACAAGTCCACACCGACCCTCCGAAGAGTAACCCACCCAGACCCATTTCCCTCTGATTAAAGCAGCTAACACTATGGGCAATTTAGCATGGCCAATTCACCTGACCTGCACATCTTTGGACTGTGGGAGGAAACCCAAGCAGACATGGGGAGAATGTGAAAACTCCACACAGACAGTCACCCAAGGCTGGAATCGAACCTGGGACCCTGGTGCTGTGAGGCAGCAGTGGTAACCACTGAGCCACCATGCCGCCCCGGTGATAGTGCCACAAAATACAATTGAGGGTATTCTGAATGTGAAGACAGGACTTTATCTCTACAAGAACTGTGTGGTGGTCACTGTTACAAATACTGTAATGGACAGGTGCATTTGCAGCTGGCACATTGGTGAGAATAAGGTCGAGAATGTTTTCCCTCTTGTTGGTTCCCTCACCACCTGCCGCAGACCCAGTCCAACGGCCACGTCTTTTAGGACCCGACCAGCTCAAACAGTGGTACTGCTGCTGAGCCACTGTTAGTGGTGGACATGAAATCCCCCACCTAGAGAATATTTTGTACCCTTGCCACCCTCAGTGCTTCCTGCAAATGTTGCTCAACATAGAAGAGTACTGTTTCATCAGCAAAGGGAGGAGGGTATGTGGTACATTGTGAGGAGGTGATGATTCCGTGAGTATGACATGTAAGGCTATTACTTGACTGGTTTGTGAGACAGATCTCTCAATTTTGGCTCTAACCCCAGATATCGATAATGAGGGCTTTGCAGGGTCAACAGGGCTGTTTTTGCCTTTGTATTTTCCAGTGTTTACGAAGTGTACCCAATTTCATTTCTTTGAGACTTTGTAATAATTGATTCAATTGAGTAGTTTCTTCAGTCAATTCAGAGGGCAACTGAGAGTCAACCACATTGCCGTGGGTGTGGATTCACATGTAGGTCAGACCAAGTGAGGACGATAGATTTCTTACCCTGAAGGGAATTGGTGAACCAGAAGGGTTTTCCAACAATGGTCATTAGGAGATTCTTGATTCCAGGTTTTTAAAATTTGAATCCAAGTTCAAACCTGATTCCTAGAACATTTACTGGGTTTCAGGATTAATAGTCTCGTGATAATGTGACCTGACCATCGCTTCCCCGTATAGTTGCTTTGTCATTTTAATTCATCAGCTTGCTTCCATTCTGACATTTCTGCCCATGGCTTGTCTTCTAATGATCTCAATGTAAGTTCAAAGAACAGCACCTAATTTTTTATCTCTGTACTCAATATTAAATTCAACAAAGTTAAACTGTAATCTCTGGCTCTAACATGATCTCCGTTTTTTGGGACCTTTTTCTTTATGCTTCAGTCCTTTCATGTTTCATTCTTGTTCATCTGTCATCTGGATACAACCTTGTTCCTTTACTATTTTCATTACCCCTCTCTTTGGCTTTTGCATCATTAAATATGTTATTGGTTAATAACTTCCGCCCTTTGTCCCATCTCAGACCTAACCATTAATCTTCCTACTCCCTCCTCCCCTCTACTGGTTTAAAACTCTTACATTTGTATCTTCCTTCTGTTCTGATGAAAGGGCATCGACCTGAAATGCTAACTTTGTTTCTCTCACTGCAGATGCTCCCTGACCTACCTAATATTTCTGGAATATTATTTTCTTTATACATCATCTGTTTTCTTAACATCATTGGTTATCCCTAGCTTATCAAAACTCAAAATTTGCTCCTTTCAGTCCTTGGGTTATATTTTGTTTCTCCACATCAGAAGTGCTACATAAATGCATGCTGTTTTTGGAATGGAATTTAATTGGTTTGGAACTGTTTGAATCCGGAAAAATAAACCTCAAAACATCAGCTGATTCTGTATTGTATCTGCTGAGAATCATCAGTGACTTGGCAGAACATTGTTTAACCTTTATCGCTAAAATTGAGTTGCCAAAACTACCCGACATTTAGTTTCTAAGAAATAAACATATTTTCCAGTACTTCATTTTGAAATTAAGAAGCTGAAGAAAGTATCACAGAGGAACTGAGCATATCTTCCTACTGCCCAAGCACTTAGTACGCAGAGACTTGTAAAATCAACTGATGTCAGTATATTCGAGAGAAGTTACTTTTGTACTCTCTACCATGTAAAGGAAATTTGGGGTCAATTTCATAATGACTGTGCTGTTGTACAAATGTGACATTTGTGGAGCCTCATTACTTTCTATTTGAGTGTGTGACATTAATAAATTGGTGTCATCCCAGTATCCATGACATTTCTCAGATTCATTTGTGCCGAGCGATATTGTTAAACACTCCCCCCCCCCCCCCCCCCCCCCCCCACCGCCATCCACAATGAAAGCAGAAAATTGGTGTTCTTCAAGTATTAAAAAGAAACTAAAAGTTTAATTTTCTATTTTGCAGCAACAGTTCATCTTCATGCTAAAAATGAACAGCTGTGATTTAAAAAAAACTAGTGCAGTCTTGTTTTAGTTTGCGCAAGAAATAGCTTATTTTTACCCATGATTCAATCTGAAACAGTCTGCCCTCACAAGGTAAGATATCAACTGCACATTTATTTTCTCCTAAAGAGGGTGACCAAAATTCTTAGCATTCATGGCTATTTATTTCAGTTTGTACTCTTTTAAATGCTGTTGTCAGCAAATATAAAGCCTGACAAACAATTTAAACATAACCATATGCAATAGTTGAGATAAAACTTAACGTGTGGTTGCTTTAGTTGTTTTGCCTTTAGGGATAATGAATGAACTGGAGTTTTCTTGGAAAAGGTATGCATCACTGATTTTTATCATGAACTACTACCAATAGAAATTATTGAAAAGTATGGTCACACAACATAAGTAGGTTAAATTACAACTTACTGAACTAAGGAAAATCACTTAGGTTTATATGATTGCCAAATAATTTTAATGAACAATAAGAAGTAAAAGAAATCACTACAAAAATGGATTGTAAGTTACTAAGTAACAAGGAATCTTTTATGGGAACTGAAACATGTTTGTGATTGGAAACACATGCTTTACAAATCCCTTAAATATCTCACATCTCTGCCTGTTGTTTCAAAGAAATCTGCTGTTCATGAGCTTGGATGACATAGCATTAAAGTCATAATGTTATACAATAGTTTGTACAGTGATGCAATGTTAGTTTTCCCGCCACAACCTCTTTATTGTACTGTTAATTATAAATGCTCTTAACTACCAATTATGATGGTAACAAAAACTTGCATTTTCCATCAATCTTTCAACATGCAAAAATATTTAAAAGCATTTCACAAATAGGCATAGAAAAGAACTGATGCTAAACTAGGAAGGAAAACATTATAAGAGATAGTTGGGTGTTTGGTCAAACGATGGATCTTGAGGATGCAGAGAAGCAGTAAGTATAACCAAAATGCACAAACTTTCTTCCACTAATGATGGGATAGTAGAAAGGTAGACAGAAATCAATGGAAGGCTGACAGAAGGGTGTGAGGGTTTGTTTAGATTAGATTCTCTACAGTGTAGAAACAGGCCCTTTGGTCCATCAAGTCCACACCGGCCCTCCGAAGAGCAAACCACCCAGACTCATTTTCCTACATTCACCCCTGACTAATGCACCTAACACTATGGGCAATTTAGCAATTCACCTAACCTGCATGTCTTTGTACTGTGGGAGGAAGCTGGAGCACCCGGAGGAAACCCAAATAGACATGGTGAGAATGTGCAAACTCCACACAGACGGTTGCCCGAGGCGGGAATTGAACCCAGGTCCCTGGCGCTGTGAGGCAGCAGTGCTAACCACTGACCCACCGTGCCGCCCCAAATGTACTTAAAGTTAGAAGACATACTTACCGTAAGAATATGTGAACACGTCATGACATGACTGTACTAGTTTGAAAGGGATTGGATGATACAGTCAAATGCACTAACCTAGAATGTCAATTGTACGAACATTGTTGGATAGATAGGGTAAGTAAATGTGTAGTCTTTTGACTGGAAATTATCTATAGATATAGTTGATTGGAAGATTGTTGTCTGTAAAAATAATTTAGAACTGTTGCTTCTAAAGGTTCGGCCATTTACTGTTTACTATCGTCTGCATTAGACCTCCCAAAATTTATCCTCTTGCATTTGTCCATATTAAACTTCATCTGCCATTTCTCCATCCAAGTCTCCAACCTATCTATATCCTGCTATATTCTCTGGCAATCCTTCCAGCACAGATCCCTGTGGAACACCACTGGAAAAGATATGATGTGGAAGGCCATGGTAGACAAGAATGAAAACTTTGACATTAAATCATGATGGAACTGTCAGTGTAGCTCAAATAAATAGTTTTGCAGGTCTTAGTTTGGAAGATGATAGATATACTATACAAACGTTTCAGTTGTAAAGAATAAAATACCAGGAAGGAGAGCATTAGAGTTGTAGAGTTGTACAGCAATGGAAATAGACCATTTGATCCAATTCATCCAACCCAATCTAGTCCCACCTGCCAGCACCAAACCCTTCCTACTCATATACCTATCCAGATGCCTTTTAAATGTTGTAATTGTACTAGCCTCTACCACTTCCTCTGGCAGCTCATTCCATACATGTACCAATCTCTGTGTGAAAAAAATGCCCCTTAGATCTCTTTTATATCTTTCCCCTCTCACCCTTAAACCTATGCCCTCTAGTTCTGGACTCCCCCACCCCAAGGAAAAGACTTTGTCTATTTATCCTATCCATGCCCCTCATGATTTTATAAACTTCTATAAGGTCACTTCTCAGCCTATGATGCTCCAAGGAAAACAGCCCTAGCCTATTCAACCTCTCCCTATAGCTCAAATCCTCCAGCCCTGGCAACACCCTTGTAACTCTTTGCTGATCTTTTCAGGTTTGACAATATCCTTCAGATAGGAAGAAGACCAGAATTGCAGCAATATTCCAAAAGTGGCCTAGCCAATGTCCTGTACAGCCACAACATGACCTCCCAACTCCAGTACTCAATACTTGGATCAAAAAAGGAAAGCATACCAAATGCCTTCTTCGCTATCCTATCCACCTGCAACACTACTTTCAAGGGGCTATGAACCTGCACCCCAAGGTCTCTTTGTTCAGCAACACTCCCAAGGACCTTACCATTAAGTGTATAAGTCCTGCTAAGATTTGCTGTCCCAAAATGCAGCACCTCACATTTATCCAAATTAAACTCCATCTGCCATTCCTTAGCCCATTGGCCCATCTGATCAAGATCCTATTGGAATCTGACTTAACCTTCTTCGCTGTCCACTACACCTCCAATTTTGGTGTCATTTGCAAACTTACTAACTATACCTCTTATGCTCACCTCCAAATCATTTATATAAATGACGACAAGTAGTGGACCCAGCACCGATCCTTGTGGCACTCCACTGGTCACAGGCCTCCAGTCTGAAAAACAACCCTCCACCACTACCATCTGTCTTCCACCTTTGAGCTAGTTCTGTATCCAAGTGGTTAGTTCTCCCTGTATTCCATGAGATCTAAACTTGCTAATTAGTCTCCTGTGGGTACCTTGTCGCACGCCTTACTGAAGTCCATATAGATCATGTCTACCGCTCTGCCCTCATCAATCCTCTTTGTTGCTTCTTCAAAAAACTCAATTAACTTTGTGAGACATGATTTCCCACACACAAAGCCACGTTGACTATCCCTAATCAGTCCTTGCCTTTCCAAGTACATGTACATCCTGTCTCTCAGGATTCCCTCCAAAAACTTGCCCACCACTGACGTCGGGTTTACTGGTCTATAGTTCCCTGGCTTCTCCTTACCACCTTTCTTAAATAGTGGTGCCACATTAGCCAACCTCCAGTCTTCCAGCACCTCACCTGTGACTATCAATGATACAGGGGAGCAGCAATCACTTCCCGAGCTTCTGAGGTACACCTGATCACATCCTGGGGATTTATCCACTTTTATGCATTTCAAGACATCCAGCGCTTCCTCCTCTGTAATATGGACAGTTTTCATGATGTCATCATCTATTTCCCTACATCCTATATCTTCCATGCTTCTTTCAATGCTATTGTCCTTAATGTATTTGTAAAAACCCTTTGGCTTTTCCTTAAACCTATTTGCCAAAGCTATCTCATGTCCCCTTTTTACCTTCGTGATTTCCCTCTTAAGTATACTCCTACTGCCTTTACACTCTCCTGAGGATTCACTCGATCTATCCTGTCTCTACCTGACATATGCTTCTTTCTATTTTTAATCAAACCCTCAATTTCTTTAGTCATCCAGCATTCCCTATATCTACCAGCCTTTCCTTTCCTCCTAACAAGAATATACTTTCTCTGGACTGTTTTCTCATTCCTGAAGGCTTCCCATTTTCCAGCCATCCCTTTACCTGCAAATATCAGCCCCCAATCAGCTTTTGAAAGTTCTTGCCTAATACCATCAAAATTAGCCTTTCTCCAATTTAGGACTTCAACTTTTAGATCTGGTCTATCCTTTTCCATCACTATTTTAAAATTAATAGAATTATGGTCGCTGGCCCCAAAGTGCTCCCCCACTGACACCTTAGTCACCAGCCCTGCCTTATTTTCCAAGAGTAGGGCAGGTTTTGCACATTCTCTAGTACATACATCCACATATTGAATCAAAAAATTTTCTTGTACACACTTTACAAATTCGTCTCCATCTAAACCCTTAACACTATGGTCATCCCAGTCTATGTTTGGAAAGTTAAAATCCCTGCTGTAACCACCCTATTATTCTTACAGATTACTGAGATCTCCTTACAAATTTGTTTCTCAATTTCCCTCTGACTATTAGGGGTACTATAATACAATCTCAATAAGATGATCATCACTTTCTTATTTCTCAGTTCCACCCAAATAATTTCCCTGGATGTATTTTTGGGAATATCTCCCCTCAGTACAGCTGTAATGCTATCCCTTATCAAAAACACCAGTCCCCCTCCTCTCTTGCCTCCCTTTCTGTCCTTCGTGTAGCATGTCTATACTGGAACATTAAGCTGCCAACTCTGTCCATCCCTGAGCCACGTTTCTGTAATTGCTATGATATCCCAGTCCCATATTTCTAAACATGCCCTAAGTTCATCTGCCTTCCCTGTTAGGCCTCTTGCATTGAAATAATGCAGTTTAATTTATCAGTCCTACCTTGTTCTCTGCTTTGCCCCTGCCTGCCTTGACTGTTCAACTCACTTCATTTCTCAACTGTACTAGTCTCAGATTGATCTCTTTCCCCACTATCGCCGGATCCCACCAACCCCCCCCACCCCCCCACCTTGCTAGTTTAAATCCCCCCAAGCAGCTATAGTAAATCTCCCTGCCAGTATATTTGTCTCCTTCCAAGTCTGGTGCCATCCATCCTCCTTGCACATGTCACTTCTACCCTCGAAGAGATCCCAATGCATTGAAGTGATCAGGCACAGTTGAGGGATCCTTTTATATATTAGTATTCAAGACAGAGCTGACTAATTTTGACCTAGAGTGGAAAGTATGAATTCAATTATTTGGTCTTCATGACATTTTTATTTCATTCCTTTGTTTGAATTAGTGAAAATCAAGGTGAAATGTGAAAGGGAAATCATTTTGACCAATAAGTTCGAGTTTTTTGAAGAAGCAACGTGTTCTCGAGATAAAGGGCAACCTGTGGATGGATTGCAGTTCGGTTTTCAGAAGCATCTGATGAAGTGCCAAATCAAAGGTTATTGCAGAAAATGAAAGCTCAAGGTGTAGGGATAACATATTGACATGATTAACAAAAATCAGGGAGTAGACACAGATTGTTTTCAGATTTGTTAGATATAATGAGTCATATGCCTCAACGATTGGTGTTGTGACGTCACAGTTTACAATCTTTATAAATGACTTGGATGAAGGGAAGGAGATTATGGTTGCCAAATTTGCTGATGGCACAAAGATATGTGGGAAACTAAGCAGTGCAGCAGACATAGGATGTAGGTGAGTGAGCAAAGATATGGCAAATTGATTATAATGTGGGAAAAATGTGAAATTGTCCACTTTACCAGGACGAATAAAATATGCATTACAGCAACTCGCAATGACTCATTTGACAGCACCTTCTAAACTTGGGACCTTTACCATCGATTGTTAAAGGGGAGCAGAAGCACAAGACAATCACCTTCCCAAATTATACACTTGGAGCTGCATTTCCATAACTTCAGTGTTGCTCCCTTCCTAACAACAGAATATACCTACACTACAAGGACTGACAGTCCAAGAAGGCAAATCACCATCACTTTCTCACAGAATCATAGAATTGTTAGAAAAATTGCAGAAGAAGGCCTTTCTGTAGCAAAATTAGGGATGAAAAGTCAATGCTGGGCTCGTCAGTGATGCCCACAGCCCATGAAGGAAAGAAACACAAAGTGTTTATGATGCTGCCATATGCTGTAGATGAAGTTTCATGAATCTTTCATCTATTCAGATGGGGAGTTATAGCAGTACATCTCTGTGTTAACACAATGACACTTGTATTTTTGATGAGAAATTTGAAGGTTCAAAGCCTTGTCTGCCTCACCAATCCTCCTTCTCAATGCACATTGATAGGTGGACCCTGGTATGCATGATTTGTTTAACCTGGAAACTAAGCGCACCATTCAAGAGTTTGTGATCAGGTTTCCAAAACACATTATACGACAGTAACTGGCATTATCGTACTACTTCTTCCACCATCTCAGCCAGTGAGATTTATAGTCTTTATTTACCAATTCTGCAGTTGAGGACCTTTTGGAAAGTCATCCTCTTGACTGTTAAAAATTCCTTAAGAATGGTCAGCTGCTCATATAAGGTAACCAAGGAAGGTCACAAAGACAAATGTAACATTGGGAGGGAGGGAGAGTGTGACAGAGGAGTGGGAAGCAGGTCAGAGAAGAGTAGAGTCTGGGAAAGGGAGAGAATGAGAAGCAGATGCAAAAGAGTGAGGGAGGAAGAAACTCTGTGAGAGAAAGAGTAAAAGAGATGGACAGTGTGTGAGAAAGTGTGTGAGAGAGGAAGAGAAAGTGTGTGAGAGAACCTGTGTATGAGATAAAGAGTGTGCAATAGAGATAAAGAAACTATGAAAGAGGGCAAGAGAGATTAAGAGACAGTGAATGGATGTGTGATATGGGGGAAGAATGTATGAGAGGAAGGCAGGGTGTAAAAGGAAGTGTTAGAGACCGTGTGCATAACAGAGAGGGGAGAGTGTTTCAGACAGGGAGAACAAATGTCTGCTAAAGAGAGTGTGTGAGAGAAAGTCTGAGAGAACGTGAGCTATGAAGTCTAGGTAAGAGTGTGACAAAGGGAGAAAATGTGAGAGAGAGATGGAAGTGAGAGTGAGTATGAGACAAATAGACTGTATGTGAGGGAGAGAGAGAGAGGGGGAGAAAGAGGGCAGCCTTTGGATAGTTTAACTAAACCTTTTCACATTTGTGTGACTCCAGGAATAGTGAGGTTTGATTGACTGCATACCCCAGTCAGTCATCATAAATATGAGCAAGAGTGTGGGAGAGGTTCTGAGAAAGAGAGCATGTGAGGATGTTGTTGCAGAGCACTGTGCTATGTTTAGTCCACACCTACAACATGCGCTAGCAACAAACACAAAAAAACACTTAACCAAAAGTCTCGAGGGAGTAGTCCTCAGTCAGGTCAGGGAGACAGCCTTCTAGCTTTTTTTTTGGGGGGGGGCGGCGAATTGTGGGGGGAGTCGGGCAAGAATAAGTCAATGGAATCATCAATATCTGTCCAGGGGCTTAGACGCGGTTAGTTGGCTGCTTGGGACAGAGAGGGTTACTGTACACAAGTGAGTGGCTCTGGTCAGTCCAGTGCAACCAGTCTGGGGAGTCACAGTAAGTCAGTTGGGAAGCTGCGCAGAGATCACTTTGTGGTCTGATCACACATAAGTCCATGCCATCCATTCAAGCCATCAGAGAGTGGGTGATGGTCAATCCTAGTGTCTGCTCAATGTACATTAAGGGGCAGAGGTGGGGAGGGGAGCCGGGTGGGTTGATTGGTGTTATCTGGGCCCATTGCTGCAGTAGGGAAGTTGGCAATATAAAATTCTGGGATGCAGGGGGGAAGATGATATGAGGCAAGGAGATGATAGTACATCAGAGGACATGAGTTACATTGTGAAGATTGTCTCATCAATAGTCACAACCACCCTGACTTCGATGGAGAAAACAGCGCAGCATGATGGTTAGTATCTCTCAGCTGTAGACTAGCTCTCCACTCAGAGAGGGTTCTAAGATGGATGAGGCTCAGAATGGGTGACCATAGTTCCCGAATCACAATACCTTCATACAGTACTCTTGTGTGTGCAGTGAAGTGTCAGCCATTTCAGCTGAATGCCCTGAGAAGTGTTTCTTTTGGTTCCCTTCCCACAACATGCATTGTGAAGGACAACTCCTGACTGGCAGCATTGACATGGGGCTTGGCTGGTCTTTAAAGTTGGCACTGGTCCCCTTGTAACCCCAGGAGATCCTGGCAGTGATAACTGTGATACCTCTACCTCTGTTGAGAGGGAAACTAGACTGAGTGGATTGCCTTTGAAACCTGGTACATAGGTAATGAGAGAAGTTTGAAGAAAAGTGTGAGGATTCTCACAGAGAGAAGCCCTCCCTGCAACTCACTAAAATTGTCATTTAGCTGATTACTGGGTAAAAATCAGCCCAGCGTTTGTGAGAGAGTACATATGAGAGAGTGCTTATGAGACAGTGAATGTGAGAGAGAGTGAATGAGAGAAGGAGGTTGGAAGTGAGTGAGAGAGGGAAAAAAGAAATTGTGAGAATGAAGGACAGAGTGTGGCAAGGGTGAAACACCAAGAGTGACAGAACTTTTGTGCATGAGACTAAGAGAGAAAGAGTATCTGAGAGCGGAAACTTAGAGAGCATCAGACTTGTGGGAAAGGCAAATGTGTGAGTTACAGAAAATGTCTGAGAGAGAGTCTGTGTGAGATACTGTATGAGACAGAGAGTAAGAAAGTAAGTGTAGTAATGGGATTATGAGAGAGTGTGTATGAATGAGCAGTAATGTAAGAAAGAGAGAGAGAGATCGCGTGAAAGAGAGGAAGAGTGGGAGATGGAGGCCTCGAGAGAGTATGAGAGATAAAGTGTGGGGGAGAGTGGGTTTTTGTGTGAGACTGAATAAGAGAGAGGGAGAGTGGGTCAACATAAGCGACTTAGTAAGAGCAACAGAATTGTGAGAGAATGCGTGAGTGAGTGTGTAAGCAAAACAGTGTGTGAAAAACAGAATTCAGAGAAGGGGGAGAGAGAAAGTATTGGAGGATGTGAAGGTGAAGGAGAATGAATTTAAGGGAAAAAGAATTTGAGGAAAAGTGACACCAAGGGAATACATGTGGGAGAAAGAGAAAATGATGCAGCAGGCAGTGAAGAAGGCTAACTATAAGTCAGCATTTATAACGAGAGGAGTCAAGTATCGAAATAAGGCTGACTTGCTGTTATTGTCGAGGGCATTAGTGTGATCACACCTGGAATATTGCAGCTTCCACCGTTTTTGAGGAAGGATGTTCTTTCTTTGGAAGGAGTGCAGCAAAGGTTTACCGAATTGATTGAGGAGCTGGCAGGACTGATGTATGAGGAGAGATTAAGTCAGTTAGGATTATATTACTGAAGTTCAGAAGAACGAGGGGGGCTCTCGTAGAAATGTATAAACTTCAACAGGCCTGGACAGGATAAATGCAGGAAGGCTGTTCCCAATGATGGGGGAGTTGAGAACCAGGGGTCATTGTTTAAGGATAAGGTGGAAACCCTTTAGGAATGAGATAGGAGAAATTTCTTTACCCAGAGAGTGGTGACCCTGTGGAATTCACTATCACAGAAAGTGGGTGAGTCCAAAACAATCAGTGCTTTGAAGAGATGGCCCTTGTGGCCAAAGATATCAAGGGATGTGGGGGTATTGTATTGAATGGTGGAGCAGGTTTGAGGGGCTCAAATGGCTACTCCTGCTCTTCCGTCTTATATGAGAGATTGAGAGAGAGAGAGCAGAGATTGTGTGAGAGGAAGTCTATAAGAGTGCATGAGAGAAACCAGAGGCAGAAAGAACACAAAGGAGATGGAGAGCGAGTACAAGAGTGAGTGTGAGAGAAACTGAGGGTCCATGAGAGAGAGTTTGAAGGGAATGAGGGAAAGTGTGAGACAGAAAGGTTGAGTGTGTGTCAGGGGAACAGCAAGATGGAGAGAGGGAGATTAAAAGATAGTGAAAGGATGTGAAGAGGGACACTGTGTCAGAGGATGTACAGTGAGCAAGAGAGAATGCGATACAATATAAGAGAGTTATGTGTAAAAGAGAGGGAGCATACACGTTAGAAATAAAATTAAAGGAACTATAAAAGTAGAGGGAAAGTGTGAGAGAAGGTGAGGGTGTAAGAGATACACTGTGAAATAAGTTTTATGTGAGAGGGAGACAGATAGAGAGTGTGCTTGTGGGAGACAGTGAGTGAAAGAAGTAGAGATTGATTGAGAGAGTGAGTGCGTGTGTGTATATGTAAGAGTGTTAAAGAGAGTATGAGTGAGTGTGAGAGAGAAACAGAATGTGTGAAAGAGGAAAAGAGAGTAGGAGAATGAGAGAGAAAGAGGGTAGAAATGAAATGGAACATGAGAGTGAGGGAAGGTGAGTGTGGGAGTGAGAGCATTTTAGAACCAAGAGATGGAGATTATTAGAGTGCATCTATGAGAAAATGCACTGTGTGAGGACAGAAAATGAAGTAGGAGAGTAAAAGAGTCATAGAGATGTAGAGCACGGAAACAGACCTTTCGGTCCAACCCGACCATGCCGACCAGATATCCCAACCCAATCTAGTCCCACCTGCCAGTGTCTGGCCCATATCCCTCCAAACCCTTCCTATTCATACACCCATCCAGATGCCTTTTAAATGTTGCAATTGTACTAGCCTCCACCACTTCCTCTGGCAGCCCATTCCACGTACATACCACCCTTTGTGTGCATACTTTGCCCCTTAAGTCTCTTTTATATCTTTCCCCTCTCACCCTAAACCTATGCTCTCTAGTTCTGGACTCCCCCACCCCAGGTAAAATACTTTGTCTGTTTACCCTATCCATGCCCCTCATGATTTTATAAACCTCTATAAGGTCACCCCTCAGCCTCTGACGGTCCAGGGAAAACAGCCCCAGCCTATTCAACCTCTCCCTACAGCTCAAATCCTCCAACCCTGGCAACATCCTTGTAAATCTTTTCTGAACCCTTTCAAGTTTTACAATATCTTTCCGATAGGAAGGAGACTAGAATTGCACACAATATTCCAACAGTGGCCTAACCAATGTCCTGTACAGCCGAAACATGACCTCTCAACTCCTGTACTCAAAACTCTGACCAATAAAGGAAAGCATACCAAACACCTTCTTCACTATTCTATTTACCTGCGACTCTACTCTCAAGGAGCTATGAACCTGCACTCCAAGGTCTCTTTGTTCAGTAACACTCCTGAGGACCTAACCATTAAGTGTATAAGTCCTGCTAAGATTTGTTTTCCCAAAATGCAGCACCTCGCATTTATCTAAATTAAACTCAATTTGCCACTTCTCAGCCCATTGGCACATCTGATCAAGGTCCCGTTGTAATCCGAGGTAATCACTGTCCACTACACCTACAATTTTGGTGTCATCTGCAAACTTACAAACTATACCCCTTAAGCTCACATCCAAATCATTAGTATAAATGACGAAAAGAAGTGGACCCAGAACCGATCCTTGTGGCACTCCACTGGTCACAGGCCTCCAATCTGAAAAACAACCCTCCACCACCACCCTCTGTCTTCTACCTTTGAGCCAGTTCTGTATCCAGTCAACTAGTTCTCCCTGTATTCCATGTGATCTAACCTTGCTAATCAGTCTCCCATGAGGAACCTTGTTGAAAGCCTTACTGAAGTCCATATAGGTTGCGTCTATCACTCTGCCCTCATTAATCCATTTTGTTACTTCTTCAAAAAACTCAATCAAGTTTGTGAGACATGATTTCCCACGCACAAAGCCATATTGACTATCCCTAATCAGTCCTTGCCTTTCCAAATACATGTAAATCTTGTCCCTCAAGATTCCCTCCAACAACTTGCCCAGCACTGATGTCAGGCTCACTGGTCTATAGTCACCTGGCTTGTCCTTACCACCTTCCTCAAATAGTGGTACCACATTTGCCAACCTCCAGTCTTCCAGCACCTCACCTGTGACTATTGATGATACAATGAGGCCCAGTAATCACTTCCCTAGCTTCCAACAGAGTTCTCGGGTACACCTGATCAGGTCCTGGGGATTTATCCACTGTTATGCATTTCAAGACATGCAACACTTCCACCTCTGTAAAATGAACAGTTTTCAAGATGTCACTATCTATTTCCCAACATTCTATATCTTCCATGTCCTTTTCAACAGTAAACACTGATGCAAAATGCTCATTTAGTATCTTCCCCCATCTCCTGCAGCTCCACACAAAGGCCGCCTTGCTGATCTTTGAGGGGCCCTATTCTCTCACTAGTTACCCTTTTGTCCTTAATGTCTTTGTAAAAACCCTTTGGATTCTCCTTAACTCTATTTGCCAAAGCTATCTCCTGTCCCCTTTTTGCCCTTCTGACTTCCCTCTTAAGTATACTCCTACTGCCTTTATACTGTTCTAAGGATTCACTGGATGTATACTGTTTATACCTAACATATGCTTCCTTTTTCTCTTAACCGAACCCTCAATTTCTTTCGTCATCCAGTATTCCTCACACCTACCAGCCTTTCCTTTCACCCTAACAGGAATATACTGTCTCTGCACTCTTGCCATCTCATTTGTGAAGGCTTCCTATTTTCCAGCTGTCCCTTTATGTGAGAGCGATGATAAAGTTTTGAGAGATAAGGTATGCATGAGGAGAGAGCCAGGGAAAGAGTGTGTGGGAGACTTTTTGAAGTTATGCCAAACCAAATCTCAAGCAGCTTCTACCGGGTTTCTTATTGAATGGGAATGAGAGCCTGAAAAGATGACTGATAGTTTCTTGTAGCAATGACAAGAGGGATTACTTTTGCTCAAACTAATTGGGCCATTATGGTATAGACTTGTACATTGAACTGAGGCCAGTAGCACCATTGGTCAAACTGGTGTCAGAGGTAGCTTCGTGGATCATCATCTACTGGGATCAGTATCCAGGGATGATCCAATGAAAGTTGCTGTCATGATGGCTACAGTGAAGAACAGGGCAGTTAAACATGCTGTAATATCCACTCCTGTGACAGGAAGATCAGGTTGATTCAGCAGCAGCAGCAAGGCTGTACAGTCCCAAGTTGTTGTCACAGATATTCCTACCTTCTTAATGTTTCTCCTTGGCCGACTGGAAGAAGACCTCAAGTATGCTCCACTTTATTCAGATGTTGATTGAAAGGAGCCCTCAACTGGGAGAAGCAAATGATGCACTCCTTTCCCAGCTTTCTGCGCATCACTAATTTTGAAAATGTTTGATTTTTGTTCCCCTAAACATTCCTGCATTAGATGCTGTTCCAAGTGTAGTATAATAATAGCTAAGAAACCATCACAAATTCTCATTTTCCATTGGTCTAATCAATGACGGAATTCATGGTGATCAGTTTGGTTTGTCACACTCCCCTTTGGGAAGCCCCAGTAAAGCCCTATACTGCTGTACCAAAATGGTTTTGCTTCCCTTTATTTGGAGGATTATGGTAGCTGAATTTTAATTAGGTTAATCAGCTCAGGAGGCCATCATGATCATTTTGGTTTATCAAACTCCACATCAGAAAGTTACAGGAGGGCTCCACAAAATAAAAGTCTCTTATTCTCAAACAGGCACAAACACATGACACACCACAGACCTTATCCATTTATAGTAGATAGAAACAGGAAGTAGTGGAGATGCTTACCAAGTCTGTAGCATCTGTGCAGAGAGCATGACAGGTCAGTGAACCTTTGTCAAAGCTAGTGCAGATTGTGGATCTGAAACATTCATTCTGTTTCTCTCTCCCCACAGCTGCTGCCTGGTCTACTGATTATATATGGCATTTTCTCTTTATCTTTTAAATTTCCTCCACCTGTAGTAATCTGCCCTCTTACTGTATACCATGTACTGAGCATTTGTAAGTATGTTTAATTTCAATTTATAGTAAGAAAATATTCATCACAGATTGCAAAGCATATGTTTTTTATCTGTTAACAAAGCCAATGTCTAGATATTACGATAGGGCCAGATTCAATGTTAAGGCCTGGGAGTGTGGGGATGCTGCAAGAAGGAACCAGCAGGTGTTTCCTTCCCTAGGCTTCATGGAGTCAAAAGTCAATGTTCAGGACTCCCAGGATATCATCTGTCCCACTGTATAATGCAATTCTGATGCCTCTTGGTTGATCTGCCTTGCTGGTGGCACAGGAAGTAACCAGAATTGGTTATGTTGGTGTCTGGGTAATGCTGGTCTGTGAGGTATGAATCCATGAGTATGACTATCAAGCTGTTTCTTGACTAGCCTGTGGGTCAGCTCTTACATTTTTGGCAAAGATGCCCAGACGTCAGTAAGGAGGACTTTGCAGAGTTGACAAGGCAGGGTTTACCATTGATTTAGGGTTAAGGTGCATCTTCCAATTGATTTCATTCCTTTTAATCTCTGTAGCAGTGTGATTTAACTGAGTGGCTTGTAAGATCACCTAGCAACAACCATATTGTTGTTGATCTGTTGTCAGATGTAGGCCAGAATGTGTAAAGATGGAAAATCACCCTCTACAGGGCATTATGGTACCAGATTTTTTTAATGACAACTGACAATTAATTCAAGGTAAATATTACTGTGTGTGGCTTTAAGTTCCAGTCATTATTCATTAAAATCCTAAGACCATAAAATGGAAAAAAAAATAAAACGTATGCCATTAAGCCCATTGAGTCTGCTCTCCCACTCAATGAGATCATGATGAATTGAAAGTCCTCCACTTTCCTGCCTTTTTCCCATAACCTGGGATTCCCTTACTGATTAAAAATGTTAAATAAACTGAGTGCTCTAGGACCAACAGCCCTCTGCAGTGAAGAATTCCAGAGATTCACTACCTCTGAGAGAAGAAACTCTTCCTCATCTTTGTTTTAAATTGGCAGCTCCTATTGCCTAGAGGAATTGTACCCATGTTCCCACAGCATTAACGTAGGCCTCTGGACTGTTAGCCCAGTGACATTACCACTGCACCACTACTTCTTGCCCCTGACCCAGTAGAAAATGTTTAGTAAATGTTCTATTCTGTACTTGGTGACGCACTCACTGACATCCCAAAGAGGAAAAAGAATTATCCTTCTCAGGAACTTTAATGACTGGGTTTGCCATGATTCTGAAGTCTGTAGTGGAACCATTAGTTTAAAAACAATGGCATGATAAAGCCAATGCACATGGCGCCCTCCTGCTGACAAAGTGTGCTCAGCATGGCCTCTTTCAAACAAACAGCTTCTTCTACCAAAAGTTGAAAAACAAAATCACATGGAGAAATTGGTGGCAGATGGATTTCAATCTGGATAAATATGAGGTATTGCATTTTGGTACGACAAACAAGGATAGGATTTATACAATTAATGGTAGAAACCTAGAATAATAGAAAATATTTACAAAAATGTTGCCAGGGTTGGAGGATTTGAGTCATAGGGAGAGGCTGAATAGAATGGGGCCATTTTCTCTGGAGCACCGAAGGCTGAGAGGTAACCTTATAGAGGTTTATAAAATCATGAAGGGCATGGATAGGGTAAATAGACAAAGTCTTTTCCCTGGGGTGGAGGAATCCAGAACTAGAGGGCATACGGTAGCATAGTAAAACAGAGAGACCTAGGGGTTCAGGTACATGGTTCTTTGAAGTTTATGTCACATATAGACAGGGTGGTTAAAGAGGCAATTAGCACACTCACCTTCATTGCTCAGTCTTTTGAGTACTGGAGTTGGGACGTTATGTTGTGGTTATACAGGACATTAGTGAGGCCTGTTCTAGAATACTGTGTCCAATTCTGATCGCTCAGTTTTAGGAAACATATTATCAAGCTATAGAGGGTTCAGAAGAGATTTACCAGAATGTTGCCAGGTTTGGAAAGTTTGAATTATAAAGAAAGGCTGGATAGGCTGGGACTTTTTTCACTGGAGCAGTGAAGATTGAGAGGTGTCCTGATAGAAGCTTATAAAATAATGAGGGGTATAATTAAAGTTGATGGCAGTTGTCTATTCTCTAAAGTGGGGAATTTCAAGACTTGAGAGGAGAGAGATTTAAAAAAGACACGAGGTAAATTTTTTACACAGTGTGTGGTTTGAGTGTGGAATGGGCTTCCTAAGGAAGTAGTGGATGTGGATACAATTACAACATTTAAAAGACATTGGAATGGATACATGAATTCTAGTTTAGTTTGGGATTATATTCGGCATGGACTGGTTGGACCAAGGACTAAAAGGTGTGTTCCCATGCTGTATGACTCTATAGCTAGATATTCCAGATCAAAACATTGGCACCTCAGGGAATATATTATTATTCGACTCACAGGTCCAAGTGATGTTTATCTTTCACTTCACATGGGCCACTGATGCTTTGTGAAGAGGTTATGACATGTTCAATTGCTGATGTGCCCCTAATAAGCTCCAAGATATCACAAAGCTCAGAATTCCAAGGGGAAAAAGCATAATGTCTTAACCTAAAATAGCCACATTTAAGAGAAGATTTCCACGGACAGCTCATGACAAATTTGGAAAACATTCACACATACAACTCTATTCCCAATCAGCAGAATCAGGTTTAGTTAACTGTTCTAGAATTCTATGCCCAAATGATATGCCCAATCATCAGCACCAAGATTGATCAGACAAACTGATTTTATAATATGACTTCCTGGAAGAAAACCAAGCAGGTTTCATTGTCTGGTGGAGCAATGCAAGGCTGCAAATCAAGAAGACAGACTTCCAAGACTAATGTCCAAATACAGAAGTCAGACAAGACACGGTGGGAAAATCTGACAGATCCAACAATATAACAATATTGTTATGATGTACAAAGCTTGTATGAAGGCACCAGGTTCATTTATAGACCGTGATCAAATGTGTAGCATCGCCTTCATTCACAGGATGATGTTTCTCTTCTTACAGTTAATAATGTCATTAGTCATTGCTGGAAAAAACAGTTATTCAAATGTGGTTCCTAATTAAGCTATTCCCTTATTACAAAGTAGTAGAATCTGTGGATGAACTGCTCTTGATGGAAGAAATGCAAGAAGCAATCAAAGAAATTAAAAATCCTGTGGTCTTTATGGCATTCCTGCTGAGGTCTTCAAAGCTCGGAGATCTTTGCCATATATAGACTCCATTTATTCATCCAATGGATTTGTGAGGAAAAAGAATGACTTCCCAACTTCAAGAAAGTGATATTTGTGACTATCTCCAAATAGGGCAGCTAGTCTCTCTTTCAGAAGTTGCAACCATCTTTTAGACTGGCTAAAATAATAAAGAGCAAGATAAAACAAGAGAAGGTTTTGCTCCTCCCAACATTATTCCGCACTTGCTACTCTCCTCCACAAAGATGCACAAATGATTGACGTATGATATTGCAACTTACCCTAAACAGGAAATATCATGCTGTCAGCAGCTGCAAATGTTTGCTAACCTAAATCCTGAAAGGTTGAAAGACTAGTTTGATCAAAAGCGAGAATATTTGATTGCTGCTTGGCAAGATCACAGAATCATTGAAGAATCCCTGCAGTGCAGAGGTCATTCAGCCCATTGAGCCTACACCCAGGCTCAATGAAGAGCATCCCACCCAGACCCACTCCCCCACCTTAACCGTGCAACCGTGCACTTACCATGACTAAACCCCCTAGTCTGTAGATCCCTGGATGTTACAGGGCAATTTTGTGTGACCAATCCACCTAACGTGCACATCTTTAAACAGTGGGAGTAAACTGGAGCAGACAGCAGAAACCCAAGCAGATACAGGGAAAAAGTGCAAACTCTACACAGACAATCACCTGAGGGTGGAAGCAAACCCATGTTCCTGGCACTGTGAGGCAGCAGTGCTAACCACTGAGTCACAATGTCACCCTGACTGACCAATCATCTTCCATGATTTCAATGCCACAGGTGGCACAGAGCATGAGATTTGGTAAGGACTTATTGAGATTAACAGATGTAGAGAGGAAAATTAGCAGGAGAAACATTTGACAAGTAAATTAGTAAAGGCCTTCTTCTGTTGAAGATGTGCAGAGCATGGACTTCTCATTGTGAGCCCTGTATTCTATCTATCAAACTGGTACAAAACAACTTGTAATCACTGTGCTCTTAGGGCTGGCATCAAATTGATCATATTATTGCGAGAAAGAAGTTATTGGTCAGAGTATTGAGTACAGGCATTGGGAGGTCATGTTGCAGCTGTACAGGACATTGGTTGTGAAAATATTTCCAAAAATGTTGCCAGGGTTGGAGGATTTGAGCTAAAGGGATAGGCTGAATAGGCTGGGGACGTTTTCCGTGGAGTACCGAAGGCTGAGAGGTGACCTTATAGAGATTTATAAAATCATGAAGGGCATGGATAGTTTAAATAGACAAAGTCTTTTCCCTGGGGTGGGGGAGTCCAGAACTAGAGGGCATAGGTTTAGGGTGAGAGGGGAAAGATTTAAAAGAGACCTAAGGAGCAACTTTTTCATGCAGAGGGTGGTGTGTATACGGAATGAGTTGCCAGAGGAAGTGGTGGAGTCTGGTACAATTGCAACATTTAAGAGGCATCTGAATGGGTATATGAATAGGAAGGGTTTGGAGAGATATAGGCCAAGTGCTAGCAAATGGGGCTAGATTAATTTAGGCTATCTGGTCGTCATGGACAAGTTAGACTGGAGGGTCTGTTTCCGTGCTGTATAGCTCTGTGACTCTTATGTCTCAATGACACATGTGAGAAGCCCAAATGCAGCAGGGCCATCTGAACTTAATGCTGAAGCAAGGGCCATATACTGCAGTATATGTTACAAAATGTTAAAGTAGGTATAAATGCTGGAGCAAGGACCATATACTGCAGAGTATGTCATAAAATCTTAGAGTAGGCATAAAGGTTCAAGAAGGATATCAATGGCATATAGAACTGTCAACCTTTCAAGGTCTTCAAATAGCCTGACTTCTAAAAATCGCAAAACAATTGCATTCCTATATCTGTGAGTTGGTAATAATTGTTTTCTAGCAGGTTCAATGGCTGTTTGTTGACATAATTCCAAACATTATCATTATTGCATTATTAATGCTTGACTGCTTTCTGCAATTGATTAACATTGCAGTAGGGGAGGATGTCTGCACTGTTGAATAGGCAGATCAAAGAGATTACTAAAGGATTAATGGAAATATAGAAAATAAAAGGTGACCTATTTGAAAAATGCATGATTCTTAGAGGACTTGACTTGCAGAAAGATTGTTTCTCCTTGTGGCTAAGATCAGAGGGCATTATTTCAGGATAAGGAGTTTATGATAGAGACATGGAGGAATTTTGTTTCTTAGAAGGTGGTGAATCTGTGTAATTCTTTAACACAGAGAGTTGTTGAGGCTGTGTCATTTTGCTATATTCAAAGTTGAGGCAGACAATTAAGAATTATAGAGAAAAGACAGGAAAATAGAATTGAAAATTATCAAATCAATTATAGCCTTATTGAGGCAGAGCAGACTTGATTGGCTGAATGGTCTGCTTCTACTCACAGTATTTAAATGTCTGGTCCAGTTCAGTTTCTGATTTATTGTAACACCAAGGATGTTGATGAGGAGGGATTCGGTAATACCATTAATGGTAATGCTATTGAATGTCAAGGGGAAATTGTTGGATTCTCTCCAGTTACAGAAGGTCATTGCCTGGTACTTGTGTGGCACAAATATTACTTGCCATTTGTCAGCCCAAACTTGAATGATGTCGAGGTTTGCTGCCTATGTATACAGACTACTGAATTAACTGAGGAGTAGTAAATGCTGCTTTAAATTGTTCAATTATCAGCAAACATCCTTAGAATGGAGGGTTGGACATTAATGAAGCAGCTGAAGATAGTTGGACCTAGGACTCTACCCTGAGGGACTTCTGCAGAGATGTCCTGGAGCTGAGATGATTGAGCTCCAACAATCACTACTAGCTACCAATGTGCCAAGTACAATTCCAATCATAGAGTCAGAGAGATGTACAGCACAGAAACAGACCCTTTAGTCCAACACGTCCATGCTGACCAGATAGCCTAAATTAATTAGTCCCATTTGCCAGCATTTGGCCCATATCGCTCTTAACCCTGCCTTTTCACATGCCCACTCAGATGCCTTTTAAATGCTATAATTGTACCAGCCTCAACCACTTCCACTGGCAGCTCATTCCATAAACACACACCAACCTCTGAAAAAAATGTTGCCCCTTGAGTCCCTTTTAAATATTTTCCCTCTCACCTCAAACCTATGCCCTCTAGTTCTGGACTCCCTTATCTTTGAGAAAATATCTTGTCGTTTCATCTTATCTGTGAGTTCAGAAACTTCTATAAAGTCACCCCTCAGTTGTTGACACCCAAGGGAAAATGGCCCGAGTTTATTCAGCTTCTTTATATAACTCAAACCCTCCAATGCTGGCAACATTCTTGTAAATATTTTCCGAACCCTTTATAGTTTCACAACATCTTTCCTATAGCAGGGAGACCAGAATTGTGCACTGTATTCAAAAAGTGGTCTAACCAAAGTCCTATGCAGCTGCAATATGACCTCCCAACTCCTATATTTAGTGCGCTGACCAATAAAGGCAAGCATACCAAACCAGAGGAGAATTTTCCCCCGAATCCCATGGATTCCACTTCTGAAGACCTGATTGCAGATGACTCAAAGTCAGATGGAAGTACCAGGTTCCTACCATTGACATTCTGTCTTTGACTGACATGCTCAGTAACCACACTGTACTGAAAACAGCACAGATGAGTTGGGAAAGATACATCGCAATAATGTTTAATGAGCATTTGCTAAAAATGAGCTAATTAAAATCTTCACATTGAGGACAGAAATGAACTCTTCAAGAATCAGTTCTTACTGAGAGTTTCAACATTGTTCCTGAAACATACATGGGATCACAACATCATATGTTACAGTGTTATCAGCAAAGACATCACCTCTTATAAACAGAAGTCACACTGACAGATAATATGAATTTCACAACTCCAGAGCTTTTTCTCTGTCCAAAAAACAACAGATCTTTTCATGGTTAAATCACAATAACTAGTCATCTTTGAGCACATTGCACCTGAAATTTATTTCACTGATTTCTAGGTGATCTCATGGTTATCTTTGACTGCAAAGGATGAAGACACTTTTGTTATATAGTACAGTATCTTCTGACTCAGCCTAAGAGGTTCACCAGTTTTGAAAGCACCCACCAGAATATAAAAACACCACAATCCATTTGTAACTTCCATAACATGTCAACAAATCATAAACAGTCATTGAAGAAGAGAAAATAAATCCTATAATTTTGTTCCTTTAAAACAATGTGGAGGAGTTGTTGACATTGATATTTGAGTTTATGAATTGTTACTTGAGAAAAAAGCTAAGAACAACAGCAGGAGTTAGCCTGCCATTGAATCTTGGATCCACTTAGACCATTTTCCCACAGGCAGTCTCTGAATAGTAAACTTGATGGGATCGACTGAACCCACATAACTGTCATCTATATTCCAGTATAATCAATGGCACATACCACAGATCAGTTAATTCTCATAAAATGGTGAATTTCTCCTCATAAATCTAAATTGTAACCTCAACCTAGAATTACTGCTGTTACATTTTATGTGAGTGAATATTTACATCATTTTTCATTGCCTATTTAAATGGAAAAATGAACAATTTTATTTTAGATTTATTACTGCCTTATATAGAATTAGAATTCCTACAGTGTGAAAACAGGCCCTTCGGCCCAGCATGTCCACACCGGCCCTCTGAAGAGTATCACACCAAGACTCATTCCCCTATTACTTGACATTTCCCCCTGACTAATGCACCTAACCTACACATCCCTGTACACTACGGGCAATTTAGCATGGCCAATTCACCTAACCTGCACATATTTGGATTGGAGGAGAAAACCCACACAGACACAGAGTCAATGTGAAAAATCCCCCAGACAGTCGCCCAAGGCTGGAATCAAACCTAAGTCCCTGGCACTGTGAGGCTACAGTGCTAACCACTGAGTCACCATGTTGCCCCTATATATAATATAGAAAATAAAGGAATTTGATAATAAACCACTTACTCATTTATGCAACATGATTTCTGAATTCACTTAAAAAACCATTCTGAAATAAAATCACAAAATGTAAAGGAAACACATACTAACCTTGTAACCCAGCTGACTGCAGGAAGCCAGAGAACCAGAGTTTATGCACAGACAAGCTCTACTTTCAAGTTCAAAAACACCTGAATATAGCTTCACAACATTGTAAAATATTATGCAATGTACTGGTAAGTCTGTTGTCATGTTGTATCTTAATGTTTGGTGTGCACTGCACAATGGCAGAGGTAGAGGTATGACTCAAATCCTTCTCAAAGAAATTCATTATCCAAACCCTATACATTCTAACTGAGTATAAGGTCCAAGCTATTGCTTCTGTTTTCAGAGACTCACCATCAGCATGTGGTCATAGCATCCTCATTAACAAACCTTCCTTTAGGCATGCTGAGCAGCTAACCCTTTACAAAAGAGCCATCCTGGAAGGTAGTATTTTCATTTGAGTAGATTATTAAAACTTGAAGTGTGAGTAAGACTGGTAAATCCAGTGTTATTGCCATCTTCAATTGCCTGACTCTGAAACAAGGTAATTTATAAACAAAACTGGGAAACAAACTACATTGTTGCTGCTTTTTGCACCTCCACAATCTTTCTTTTAACACTCGGATACTCTGCACATTATAACAGGTCCAACAAATTATTGTATGATATAGCTTGATAACATTTGTGACAATGGTATTTTGTTAATGGTATTATTGAAATGGACTGTTCCACTAATGCTTTCACAGATGGCACTGAGAAAATGCTAGATGTGTAACCAGATGTCCAGCTCGCAGACACCTCACCAGAATGCAACATTCAGATATGAAGCTTGAGCATCAAATCAAGAACATAAAATCCCAGAATCGTTATAGCGCAGAAGGAAGACATTCTGCTTATCATTTCTGTGCCAGCTCTCCCAATGAGTACCCCACCTCATCCCATTTTCCTGCTTCACCAGGAAACCCTGCACATCATTCCTTTGCAAATAACCAGTTGTTTCCCTTGTGATTGAATAGAAGTGAGTCTGTGTAGTAGAAGAGGAGCTGACCAGAAGGCCAGCTCAAGACAATTGTCTCTGCATACAAAAGAATATGAGGAAGATACCAATGCTAGAACACTCTGTTAAGGCAACTCGAATCTCCAAAATACCTCACTTCCCCCTTCAAATTACCTTTCTACAGTCAGAAAAAGTACATGTTCAAGATGCTGTCACAACATCAAGTGCGATGTCGGCAGTTGCAGGGATACCATATGACCTAGCTTGTAGATGTAAAGAGTCATATACCTCCTAGGAAATACTCAGCAAAATCAATGAGGCAACCCTCCTTCTCTCACAGCTCTTTGACACCCCACTTGTCAATTCTTATACGTGCAGTCAACAGGCATTCTCCTTACTGCTGCTATGACTGATACTGCTACCCAGCTGTGCATCCTGTTTTACGTTGGCATCTGGAGATGTCCTTCAGTATTCATATGGTGGGACAGGAACCACAAACCAACACTTCTCAGGGCACATAGATGGCATGGCTGACACTTCATTGCATATGCAACTGCAGATTCCTCCAGTTATCACTGTTTGAGTACCAAGTCACACATCTTACCTGTCCTTAGCCACATCCCAACTTCTAAGTCACTGCTACTCTTTCCCCAGTGCCCAGCATCTTATCATTGTTCAAAGTTAAAGCATTACATACAGGAGAGCTTTTGAACATCTGAAAGCATCTGATTTATTCACAAAAGCTTACTGAAAACAAACAGAAGCCGCATTTGCTTCTTGAAACAGAAACAAACTGCTTTCATGTTTGAGCACCAGCCATTTTACAGTCACTGAGTGATTACTGCACTCAGCTTTCAGCTCCTGGAAATCGGTATCAATTCAATTCTTTCTAGTTTGTAGCATGGAATGCTGCTGTGCTTTTTTTATTCAGATGGTAATGTTCTTTCGGTTTAGTGTCCTTGTCTTTCTCCATGGAAGATTGATACTGCTCTCTTAGCTCTTCAGCTTCAAATATATCCCCTCTTTGCCTGTTCTGATTGTGCATAGCCTGTAATTTTTCTTTTATTCATTCACAGGATAAGGGCCTCACTTGCTAGGCCAACATTTATTGCCCATCCCTAATTGCCCAGAGGGGTGTTAAGAGTTAATCACATTGCTGTGCGTCTGGGGTCACATGTAAGCCAGACCAAGATGGCAGTTTACCTCCTTAAAAGATATTCGTGAATCAGTTGGGTTTTTCCAACAATTGACAATGGATTCATGGTCATCATTAAACTTCTAATTCCAGATTTTTATTGCACTAAAATTCCACCATCTACCGTGGCAGGATTTGGCCCTGGGTCCCCAGAATGTTACCTCAATGACTGGATTAAAAGTCTAATGATAAATGCACGCTATCTATAGTGTACAACAAGGCTGCACAAGCTGATTCAAGCATCAGAACCTCATCTTCAGGAAGTCAATCACCTGCTCCATTATGGCCCTGGTAGAAGAATTGGCTACATTTATCTATACTTAGCCTTAGTCAAGTTGTTGTGTAATGGGGTCATTAGCCATGGTTACAAAGGATATTCCTTGTCCCCCAGTAACCATCCTAGTAAAGCATCTGGCCACTTAAATGCAGCAACATAAGAATTCTCAAGAATACAGTATCATGGTTGCTCCCAGGGTACCTGGCACAGACTTCCAAAATGTGGTACCAATGATCACAGATGATTTGTACATTGGTGGAGTGGAAATTTTTTCTATTGATGAACACAGTTGTTTTATGGTATGGGTCCCTCTATCACAAAATGTGTACAGTTTATTGTAACCTACACCTGAGAGAAATCAGCAATATTGGCAAATCTTACTGCCCAGGCTGCAGCACTTATGTTTTTGTTTTGAAATGAGATGAAGAGGCAGGATGAGACTCAAATAGATGCGGTAGCAGGATGGTTACATTTGTGGGTGGACAATTGATCTCTCTCTCTCACACACACACACACACACATCTCCAGTCACACCTTGGTGCAGCCATAGCAAAATGATGGCCACCCACTCCTTCGTAGACTTTTACAACACTGAAAGAGATCATTTGTCCCATTGTGTCCATGCCAGTGAACAAATATCTGACTATGCTAATCCCATTTTCCAACACTTAGTCCTGGAGGCTATGGAAATGCAAGTGAAGTTCTAAAACCTGCTTAAATGTTACAAGAGTTTCTGATCCAAATGGCCTTTTAGGCAGTGCATTCCAGACTCCCATTATCTTGTGGATGAAAAACATTCTCCTCAACTCTCCTCTGAGCTTTCTGCCTCTTACCTTTAATCTATTCACCCTGGTTATTGACCCCTGTACTAAAGCCAAAAGTGCCTGTCTATCAAACCTCAATGTCCCTCAATCCCTCTAGCAGGTCCCATCTCAACCTTTGCTGCTCCAAGAAAAATAACCCCAGTCTATTCAATCTTTCCTCACAGTTCAGATCACCTAGCCTGGGCAACATCCTGGTGAACTTTCTTTGCAACCTTTCTTGTGTAATCACATCCTTCCTCTAACATGGTGACCAGAACTGCACACCGTAGTCCAGTTGTGGCCTAACCACCATTTTAGACAATTGCAGCATAACCCTCCTGTCCTTGTACTTTAATGCATCAGCTAATAAAGGCAACAATCCCACATGCCTTTTTAACTAGCTTACCCTACCTCTCCTGGTACCTTCAGGGATTTACAGATATGCTCCCTCTGATCATCAATGTTTTCTGGAATTCTTCCATTTATAGTGTAATCCCTAGTCTTGCTAACCAGTCCCAACACTATTACCTCACACTTTTCCAAGTTGATTCCATTTATGACTGCGCTGCCCACCTAACCAACCTATTTCCTCTCGAAATAAATGACTCATCAATACATACCATAGAGTCATAGAGATGTACAGCATGGAAACAGACCCTTCGGACCAACTCATCCAAGCCGATGAGATATCCAAACTCAATCTAGTCCCACCTGCCAGCACCCGGCCCATATCCCTCTAAACCCTTCCTTTTCATATACCCATCCAGATGCCTTTTAAATGTTGCAGTTGTACCAGCCTTCAACACTTCCTCTGGCAGCTCATTCCACACACATACCACCCTCTGAGTGAAAACGTTGTCCCTTAGGTCTCTTCTATATCATTCCCCTCTCACCCTAAACCTATGCCCTCTAGTTCTGGACTCCTCCACCCCAGGGAAAAGACTTTGCCTATTTATCCTATCCATGACTCCCATGATTTTATAAACCTCTTTAAGATCACCCCATAGCCTCCAATGCTCCAGGGAAAACAGCCCCAGCCTGTTCAGCCGCTCCCTATAGCTCAAATCCTCCAACCCTAGCAGCATCTTTGTAATTTTTTTCTGAATCTTTTCAAGTTTCACAATGTCCTTCTGATGGGAAGAAGACCAGAATTGCATGCAATATTCCAACAGTGGCCTAACCAATGTCCTGTACAGCTGCAACATGACCTCCCAACTCCTGCACTCAATACTCTGACCAATAAAGGAAAGCATTCCAAATGCCTTCTTCACTATCCTATCTACCTGCGATTCCATTTTCAAGGAGCTATGAGCCTGCACTCCAAGGTCTCTTTGTTCAGTGACACGCCCTTGTATCTTACCATTAAGTGTATAAGTCCTGCTAAGATTTGTATACCTAAAATGCAGCATCTCACATTTATCTAAATTAAACTCCATCTGACACTTCTCAGCCCATTGGCCCATTGATCAAGATGCTGTTGTAATCTGAGGTAACCTTCTTTACTGGCCATTAAACCTCCAGTTTTGGTGTCATCAGCAAACTTACTAACTACACCTCTTATACTCACTTCCAAATCATTTATATAAATGACAAAACATCATACTAATTTTCAAGTAATTTGTGAACATCTTGGTCATACCTTCTAGATTTAAGACCAAATCATTAATGTACAACATAATCAGCACAAATATTGCAAAACCCTATTAGAAACAGACTTCCATTTACAAAACCTCCCTGCACCATCACCCTCACCTTCCTGCCTGTCAGTCAAGTTTAGATACAACATGTCACTTTACCTTATACCCTGCAGACAGCTTATTTCCTTAATCCATCAGCTATTAGGAACCTCATGAAAAGCATTGACAAGTTCATGTAAACCACCACAAATGCTTAGCCTTCATAAATATTCCTGGTTAACTTCTCAAAAACTTTGATTCAATTCATCAAACATGACCTTAGCATTTGCATGTTGATTATTTCTGATTGATCACTGTCTCTCCAAGTGCAAATATATTCTGTCACCTAGACTTATTTCTGATAACTTCCTCACCTTGAAGTTGGATTGACTAACCAGTAATTTTCTGGTCTATCCTTTCTTCCTAATGGGACAATGTTAGCAGTCCTCAAATCCTCTGGCATCTCACCTGTTGCTACAGAGGAAATGATAATTACTGCCAGGGTCCCTATCATCTCTGTGTTTGCCTCCTTCAATAGTCTGGGATACATCCCATTTCGTTCAGTGGATATATCCACATTTACGCCTGCTAACCCTGTTTATACCTCCTCCCTCTTTATGTTAATTTCTTCTGATATTTCAGTTCTGCACACTGATATCTGTACCTCCGTCAGCTTTTCCATTGTAAAGATTGACACAAAGTATTCATTAAGGACTGTGCCCACATTTCTGTGTCCACACATAAATGACCTCTAGGTTCTACTCTTTCCCTAGTTGATCTGTTGTTCAGGTCACCCGTTCTGTGCCAGTATCCTGGAATATGCCCAGCCTGGTTGACATGACGCCTCACTCTAGTTGAGGAACTGGTATCAAGAGTGAAAGGCTCTGGCTCTCCTGCACCTTCTGCACATCCTGGAGGGATTTCAGGTGTGACCTCTTCCTAAGGAGGCTGTTCAGCTACTGAACTTGGTCCTGAATTTGCTGGTGCATCTGTTCCTCTTCCATTTCTCTATTCCTTTGTTATATTGCAGCAACAGTGATAATAACCCCTGGTGTGGTGGATCCGTCAGTTATACTTGTAATGAAGCCTTTGTGGGGAACAGAAGAAATCGAACAGGCCTTTAGTAATATGAGTAGACAGCATTCATACGCCTAACACTGTATATTGCTCTGTACTGTGTGACTCCTAAAAATCTTCCCCTCAATTTCAAAGAAATTACTTTTGAAAATATTTCTATTTTATACTGGCTTTCAACAGTATAAGTTACACTACCATCAAAAATGACTGAAGCGACACCAAGGTAGCCCAGCTGGAGAAAAAGGGTCATGCAATTCTGACGCAGAAACTCTAATTCTCTCTCCAGTTACCCACGTGTCTTTAAACAGTTCTGATTTAAGGCTATTGCATTTTTACATTTGCCATACAGTGAGCATAGCATTTCCAGTCCCCTTGCTGAGGTGCCAGGATTATACCACAGTGAGCTTTGCACCCATTAATTTGTGTACAAGTTGACATCAGTGGTTTCTCATGACCATCCAATTACAGTAGTTATTTAAATTTAGCAGGACTGTCACTGGGAGCTGGAAGAAGAGAAGATAATGATAGGTCAACATTCCTTAAAGAGGTGTTATAATAGGAAATAGACTTCACCATCTAAATATATGACAGTGTACTGTATATGGGAACAGAAATTTGTGTATGCTTTAGGAACCCTGTATTAATGTCTTAACTGGGTAATTATTAAATGGTCTTGATGAGGCAATGTAGGGCAAAACATTGCCTATATTGATAGAGACTGCGAATGGACTCTTGGTCAATTGATGGATGGCTAAAACACACAAACTCTTTAATGGATATGCTGTTGGATCTGAGAATAATTGTTCTGCTTGGTGTACCAGGATATTGTCCACAGAAAGTATCACAACAATATGGCTGGAAGGAGGTATTGCTTATCCGCAATGTGGTTTGCATTCTCTCACTTACAACCTTCTGATTAATATTGAGTTAAACACCTTCAGATTGTGAATTCACTCCCATACCTTCCCTTTCTTTTAGCTTTACCTGTTGCATTCTCTGTCACCATGTCCTCTCTCCTCTCTCCCCAACTCCAGTGGAATCATCTTTTCGATCTGGCAGTGGGACACACCATTTGTTCTGCCATTCTCATATTCTGATCACTTAATATGCACTATCAACACACTTTCTTCCCAAGCACTCCACCCCACCACACCACTATTTCACAAATGCTGCCCCTTCCACACTTCATGTCAGCTCTGATGAAGCGTCACCTAGACTCGAAATGTTAGCTCTCTCCATGGATGCTGACTGACCTGCTGTGATTTCCAGCATTTTTTGTTTTCAATACAGATTCCAGCATCTGCAATAATTTACTCCAACCTTTCTTCTTTATTTGTTTGATCCAAAAAATTGCTTTCACATAAACAATGAATTCTGATAACATCACTATGGGAATTGGTTTTCAGAAGTTACAGAGTTTAACAATGCGATTCAAGTGACTTAATATTGTTGTTGATACTGATGATGTATAATTATAGGTAGCAATCCTATTTATGTATTTGATCACTTGGTGTCTTGGTCTTGGTCATTTCATTGGCTGCAGTGTAATTACATCTTGATGTAAAGCCAACTTTTGAAACTTGCAATAAACTGACTGCAAACTTTTCAAAATTAATTGAAAATCATCCGCATCCACCAATCAACAAGTGATTCACAGTTAACTGCCTTTTGGATGTTGGTGAGCAAGATTTAATTTCCTTGGGTTCAAAATTGTACAGTATCAGGTGGCTTTGTTATTATAATGACATAGATGGAGAGTGTGTTCCAGAAGGTAGGAAAAAATGGATTTGTCT
Organism: Chiloscyllium plagiosum; assembly: GCF_037043375.1. Taxonomy (NCBI): domain Eukaryota; kingdom Metazoa; phylum Chordata; class Chondrichthyes; order Orectolobiformes; family Hemiscylliidae; genus Chiloscyllium; species Chiloscyllium plagiosum. The sequence continues at coordinate 33,247,648 of NW_028270143.1, read as the reverse complement.
GGTCGGATAATCCTCCATCTAGTACAATACATATCATCTGTATGTCAGGTAATACAGATGAGGGAAGCTTTTCCCACTGACTAAGAAATTATTGTAAGTTTTGGCCAGCCTGCATTAATATACTCTGCAATATCTCCTTAATGAAGGCCAGAAATGTCTTTGTTTTGTACTAACGCATTAAAAATATGATCACTGGACTGGAGGACATTGAGTTTTTTTGAGGCTGCGTTTTGCTGTCATCCACTGCAACTTCATCAGCAAAGATTTAGCCATCACAATATCACACATGAGAATTTAATTCCTGTGCCATTTCTGTCTGCCTTCATTTTTTCCTAAATCTGTTTTCTTCAGTATGATTTTCCTAGGGTGGGGGTATCCAAAGAGGGCATAAGCATAAGGTAAGAAGGGAAAGATTTAAAAAGGACCTGAAGAGTAACTTTTTTATGCCGAAGGATGGTGCATGTATAGAACGAGCTGCCAGGAGAATTGATGAAAGGGGGTAGGTGTAACATTTAAAATGCATCTGGTTGAGTATATGAATAGGGAATGTTTAGAGTGATATGGGCCAAATGCTGGCAATAAGACCAGCTCAGGTTGGGACCTCTGGTCAGCGTGGATGAGTTGAACCGAAGTGACCGTCTCCATGCTGTATGACTCTATGAGTGAACAACAGTGTCTCTTTTTCGTTCTGTCTGTACAGATTGGGTACCTTCACCAGCTTTTCTCTAACATCCTAGTCAGCAAATTTAAACAGAAATTTTGAGCTCTAACCAAGCAGGTAGCTATCTTTGTGTCCTGGGCTTGTTGTGATATTGGATGCAGCAATCAAAAGCTGGCTTTTTAGAGGAACTTAAAAGGTTTTGAGGAAGCAAAATGCATTCTGATAGAGATTTTAGATGTTTATCTGCTCAACATCAGAAGAGACTGAATATATGATTGAGTGAAAAAAAATGCATTGTGATTGTCCATCATGAGCCATATTTGATTATGGATATTTTGTAGAAGTGACCAAATGGTTTCCAGAAAGCATTGCCATGTCAAACAACCACTGATCCGTGAAAAATGCTCTCTATGCTGAGATCATTGGATAAAGAATAGTTCATACATATGTAACATGACTGACTGAACCTTCAGATGATCTGTGCCAAAGCATATTATTTCAAATTTCAGGCATGGTGAATCACCATGTAATGCTGATAGATTCTACAGAGGTCAGCCAGGCAATCTCAGAAAACAGTACTTAAGAACATTTTTTAAAAACCCAGCAAATAATCCAGCCTGCTCCACAATTCAATACTATCTTGGTTGATTTTTGACTTCCATTTCACTCCCTATCAATCAATTCCTTCAATCCCCAGGACACCAACATTCTGTCTGTCTCAGCCATAGATGTAGTCATTGATGCAGCCTAGGGTAGAGAATTCTCAAGGTTCATAAGCTTTAGAATGCTAGTCACACCTCTGCTAGAGAAACATTATTTATTTATCTGTTACACTACCGTTTCCTGAGGCTTTCCAAGATGGAATCATTTCATTTTTAATCTCTCTTGCCCTTCACACAATCCCTTTTATTCCTTTCCCAACCCTTCTTTCGCTTTCCACAAACCCATCACTTGCTTAAATTCCGTTACATTTCCAACAATGGGAACACATGCTGCTGACTGTGTTTGGAATGTTGACCTTATCATTTTTAAGCCAGAGGTGGAAAGCCTCCCTGTTTTGGCCACAGTATGTGAAGTGATTTGGAGGTCTATGGTGAGCCAAAATTACCGTGATGCCTTATCTCCTGGAGACACACCCATTGAGCTCTGTCTTTGGTTCCACAAATTTCACTGCATTTAAAATGTACTTGCGAACTTTTTAAAAAATTTTAAGTTCTTCCCACCAACCTCGACACACAAAACTCTGCTCAAAGCCCTCCCGATCCTGCTCACACCTTCATTGTGCTCCTGACATAGCTCAGCAACTCCCGTGCACTGATAAACACAGCCTGCTGCCCTCCTTTCCCTCCCATTGGGATGAGCAGTGTCAGGGGAGGAGGTGTGGGAGTGTTGACCAGTGTTGGGGCAGGGGAGAGGAGCAGCACTGGGGTGGGCAGGAACAATGGCTGGAAGCAGTGAGTTGTGTTGATGGGTAGGGCGGAGGGCAGGGTTGGAGGGGGTGAGCAGTGTCGGGAGCGGGTGAGGGGGAGGGTGAACAGTGGCCACAGGGGTTCGCAGCTTGGGAAATGTTTAAGCAGTCTCAGGCTTGCTGGGATGCTTTGACACCCTTGTTAATTTAAAGAGCTGCAGTCTTGGCACCAAAATCAGGGTCAAACTAAGTACTGGGAAAGCAGCTCAGGGTTCTCATGCAGACAGGTCCTGGATCAAATCTTCAACGACTCCCATGGAATCTAGCATCAGCAGAAATCCGCTTCCTGGAACTTCTGTTGCCAGTGAGACCCTTGCTAGAGACAAACATCTCATCTTCCTGCACAATTAACACTGTTTTTCTGTCCATGGATTTTACCTGAACAGCAAAGTCTTTCCAACCTTTCCTCCTTTTGTTAAACATTAACTTGTGGTGATCCAACAGAATTATGCCCTTGTCTCAATTATACACATTAAAATAAATGTTTAAATAAGAAGAAGCGTAACACCATATTGAGTTACTGTTTACTTTTAGTGCACTTCCTGGCAATAGCTGGATACAACAGCAGGCAACAAATTTAAATGTGTTAATTTAGCTTCCTATTACATCAACGCATGAGTAATATTGCAACTGAGATATGTAAAAGGTTCCAAAATACAACAGAGATTAGCAAGAATAATGACATTTTAATCATGGATATTTTAAACTGTTTGATTTTGGAGAGAGGAGCCCCATACGTTATGGAACAGGTTTCTGTGAAATGGGGGGTCTGGGGGTGAGGGTTGAGTAATTTTAACCTAAAGAACCACTGAGCTTTGGCCATATTGTGGGGAGGTGGGGACTTAAAAGTCTATAAAATCTGTTTCCTGACCAAACCCACCTCCAACTTGACCAATTCTGGCTTTTATTGTGACTGAAAAGTGGGCAGGTTATCGACCAGGAGGTGGGCTGGAATTTTCAATATGACAAGGCTGCAATTCCTATTGTGGATCCAGTTTACCACTTTACTTTCATAGATCGGATTTCCTGATCACTTCCTCTGATTAATCATCCCAATCAAAGTGCTCTTTAGTTTGCTCCTCCTTTGATTACTACTAGCTTCCCAAATAAACCCTCTTCTCCCTAAATAAAACTCGAAAACAGCCTGTATGATTGGCACTCCATTCACCACCTTAAAAATTTGCTCCTGCCACCACTCATAACCAGTGGCATCAGTGTGTGCCATGCACAAGGTACACAGTAATAATTCACTGAGACTTCCTTAATAGCACCTTTCAAACATGCAATCTCAAACAGACAGGAAGACAAATGCAGCATAAGCATGGGAACACCATCACCTGAAAGTTCACCTTCAAGCCACATACCATCCCACCTTATAATTTTATCTTCATTCTATCACTTTCATTATTTTTAAATCCAGGAGCTCCCACTTTAATAGATCTGTCGGGTACCTACCATCTCATGGACTTTAGTCATTCAAGAACGCAGTTTGACACCAACTCGCACGGACAATTATGGGAAAGCAACAAATTCCAGTGACACATATTTCATGAAAGAATTGAAAGAAAAAATTGTTAGCCAGAATATCAAAAGCAAAATACTACAGATGATGGAAATCGAAAATGAAAACAGAAACTTAAGATGACTCAAGTCAAGGCACCTAGGTGCTCAAATTGATACACTAGCTCCAACTCATCCTAAAGGAAACAGTGGTGTATTTGTAGAGGAGTCATCAATTAGTTAAGCAATCCTAGTATTTGATTAGTTTTGTGGTTAATAACTTCACACAGACGTGAGAATAATGATGCATGATTAACATCAATATTGATTCAGTTTTCCTTTTCCACATTTGGCAATTGATCCATTCACTGCATATACATTTACTATTTTATTGTTCTAATTTGTGTTGCTTTATTGTCATTTATCTTAAAATTCTACTGTTATTGTGTACTCAATTTGTTTTCTGGAAGTTACCAGTGTTCAGATTTTAATAGGTCTGACGTACATTAGATCGAGGGGGAGAATAAATTTTTGAAGTTTTACAGGTGCTGAACAAAACACTGTATAACTTTAGCAATACCACTATCTATATAAGTCATCAAATTATCATTTGGGCGGAAGGACTCTGATGTCATAACACCAATGCATTGGCTACGTATGACTGTCATTGAACCACAGCACCCACTGTTTAAATGTAGCTGAGCCACAAAGTGTGTTTAGACTTTGCAGTCATGAGAAAATGTGAGTAGTGCACCTAGATGAGTCACAAATGGAAACGCATGAACACTTGAAGTTGTAATGGAGATGTAGTGGAAAATAATCGCATGGTCTGTAGGAGTAAAATTAAGAAGCTTGATTAAATCTCTAATTTTTAAGAACGTACAGTCTATTTTCTGCACAAGTCAAGTAGAAACAGTGAATGATCTGGGGGAGAATTAGGAAGTTGTATTCCAGCTGTGAGATTCCTTTGCAGTTGGATAATGTGAGAGTGCAGCTGAAATAGTTTGTGAATGGTGGACCTTTGAATTGGCTGCCTCTTTGAACTTGTTTGCAATTTTATATTAAATACTTGATAACTTAAACTTTCTGAGTATGTGCCAACAACCCAAAACTATGCTCTCAAGCCAAATTGGAAAATTGTTGAGAATGTATTCGTGATTTTCTGAAATCAAGGAGCTTTGTTGCTGGCACATACTTGGAAAATGTATCCTAAAAATAGTCCATTATAAACATACTTGAGAAATAAGTTAATTTGGATAATGGTTTATAATTGAAAATGTGTTGCTGGAAAAGCGCAGCAGGTCAGGCAGCATCCAGGGAACAGGAGAATCGACGTTTCGGGCATAAGCCCTTCTTCAGGCTTATGCCCGAAACGTCGATTCTCCTGTTCCCTGGATGCTGCCTGACCTGCTGCGCTTTTCCAGCAACACATTTTCTGCTCTGATCTCCAGCATCTGCAGACCTCACTTTCTCCTTAATGGTTTATAATGTCTTATTAGGTTTTTTTTGTCAATATCACAAAATAAATTGCACTCAATTAATTACTTTTGAAATAATGTACCTGCTGGTGTTTGTGTAAGTAATACCTTGCAAGGCAATGTGTGACTATTTTTGGTGTTATTGGTTGAGAAACAAATATAAGTCAGGACAATAGGAGAGCGGCTCTACAAGAAGATTTTTTCTGAGATGTTTTTGGGCAGAGATAAGGCCTTGATTTAATGCCTTGTATGTGGGATGATACTTTAGACAGTGTAATATGTTCATACACTCAGTCACTAACAAACTGAAGAGCTGCTTAAATGTCTGCATGGGCACCCTTTGCTGATGGCTATGAGCTCCATTCATTTGGAGGACTGTTCCTGGGCAGAGCTAACTAACCAGTATTTTCAAGTTATTGTCCTTGCTCCATCAATGTAACTAACCAATAATGTGGACTTAATCTTAAACTGAGCCTGATGTCTGACAAGAGACCAGCATGTATCTGAGACGGTACGCAGAATCGTATAACTGAGCAACGTGAGCTATGGTAAGACATGGTGAAATAGGTAAGATGATCATCTTGACGTTAAGATGATGTCACCACAATATCCCCCCCTTTTTCTCTAGTGGCATGGCAAAATTCTTGCTGGCAAGTGGAGAGTTCCCAATGGCGATCTTTATTGTTTGTTAAACAGTTCGTTAACAGCCCAACGCGCCATGGGTTTCAATGTTACTCAAAGTGACATAAAATCTAGTTATTTGAAAAACTCAACATGGAAATCAAAGCAGGACCCTGAGGTTCAGCTCACCACCTGCTCCAAACATTCTCTGTGTTTCCCACATCCAAACAGAAGGGCAGGGCATGACCCATGATCACCAGCTAAATATACTTTTTTCACCTTGGGCACTGGAAAGCGACCTTCTGAGAACCATTGTCACCATCCTGGCATCTATGTAATGCCCTACATGTGCCCTCCAATCCTGCACTTGTGAAGAAGAGCACAACAGAATCTACAAGTACATGACTGCAGTGAGTACAGTTAGCACCCAGGTGAAACAACCGATGAAGCGCATAATCTACAGTTTGGTCAGACTGCTCTGTTAGTGCATACTCCCTAGTACATACCGCTATGCCCACAGTATGCAACCTTGCCAGGCTAAGCCTTGCACTGATAATTGGCACTGACACACACCAGGCATGGGCACAGCACTGTGCTGTGCTGTGCAGCAGTGCTCAGTCGAGGGCATCTACATCTTCTTGCTTGTCAGTCAAGCTACCAGAGATTGCACCAAACTCAGGGCATCTGCAGCAAGCAGTGGGATATATCTGAAAGTCATCAGGGAGTGATCTGCACCCAATCCATGTGGACGCCCGTCTGTCAGGGGAGTCTACAACAGTTGGTCAAGGAGCTTCCAAACCAAACCTGGACGCGGGCATTGGACAGGCATCCGGTGGGGTAGCTTTGCTCAGCAGGTCTGTGCGTTTGTGCATTAGGGACCAGATCATGGTCAGCCTTTGACTCTGTAGGGGCCATGCTGGGGACAAGACCTGCCATAGAGAGGGCATTTGTAGCTACCAGTCAGGGGTCTGTGTAGGTATCAGCCAGGGCTGATGTGGTGGGTCGCAAGGGTGTGGGTCACAGTCAGTTTGTCACAACCGGCCACAGCTGTTAAGGAGGAAGGGGAATAGGAGTCGGATGGGCAGAGAAGTGAGGCAGGTTTTGATACTTTTACCTGGTTTGGGTTATGAACTGGGGAAGTATGAAGCCTGTGGTGTTCATGAAAATGGCACCTAGGGGAAATGAATAGTGTTGCAAATCTCAGCAATGTATTAAACCTGAGGCTGTAGGTCAGTAGTGGAGGACCACTTGCTGTCATTTCCATCATGATGCAAATGGATATGGCGCAGTGTCCAAGAAAACCACCAGAAATACATTCATGATGGGAGAGTTATGTGAGCCAGGATGTATTTGGAATGATGGGGGGGCCCCATCTACAATCAGTCACTGGGCGTTCATAGGGGAAGAACTCTGGCACTGCATAAATGAAATGCTGATGACATTGGTTGACAGGTTGTGCATTCCCTGGCCATGGTGCAGCATTAACCCTCACTGTGTGTGGCACTCCACCAGCACCATCATCACTGGGCAACAGCTGAGGTAGACACTCTGGTGCATGCAGACAGCTGACCTGTGGCAGGTTTTGAAGGTGCGGAGATTTAAGGTGTCAGAGGATGCTGCAGGTTATAACAAAGCATTCAGGCCCTATACAGAAACACAGCTAACCGCGAGAACAATGAAAAACAAGCTTCCTCACAAAATCAAACTATGTCCACAAGTGTCGGCTGTGGGCCCCACCCCCAGAAAATATTTCTTTCTTTTATCCCTCCTGCTGTACCTGACTGAGCTTGTCTTTTGTGCTGGTGGGGTGGACGGAGACCCCACTGGGGCTGATGATTTTGTCAAGTGATTCCCAAAGCCATTTTGTCTGGATGTATCAATCCTGCCAAGTGTCTTCTTGTCTGAGGTAAGGTGACGCTTCCCAGCATGAACTTTCAACGATTGGATGGGGGTTGGGGGAGGCAATCAAGTTGAAAGTTGGAAGGCTCAGCAATCTCTGCAATCACCTGAGTATTCACTGCCAAGGGAGCTGTGTGTGACTCGTCCTCCAGCTAGGTGCGTCCTGGTACCACCCTGCCTCCATGTGAGAGCGGAACACCTGGACAGTGGCCAAGGTTCCCCACCTCCTACCTCCTACCCTCCTGAGGATCAATGTCTAGAGTGCAATTACTCAGAAGATTGAAACCAGGGACTGCTAGATAAATTCACAGTTGACATCAAGATATGTAGCAAAGAACTTGGGAAGACAACATAAGGAAATTCCAGAAAGATTTAGATAAGTTGAGTGAAAGGTTAAAATCCAGTATGGGAAAATGTGAAGTTATTCTCTTTGGCAAGTAAATATTTAAAAAGTCTCGTATTAATTAAATTATTTAAAGGACATAATATTTATTTTTTTAAAAAAACTTAAATTACTTAAGTTACACCATTATGGATCCATTAACACCAAATCAACTGCAACAGTTCAAGGAGGCAGCTCACCAACACCATCTCAAGGGCAACAAGGAGTGGACAAGAAAGACTGGTCTAACCAACAATAGCCATATCTCATTAATGAATAAATAATTCAAGAACAACTGAATAATTCTGACGTGCAAAGAGATTTAGCTTAGATTACTTACAGTGTGGAAACAGGCCCTTCGATCCAACAAGTCCACACCGACCTGCCGAAGCACAGCCCACCCATTCCCCTACATTTACCCCTTCACCTAACACTATGGGCAATTTAGCAGGGCCAATTCACCTAACTGCACATTTTTGGATTGTGGGAGGAAACCGGAGCACCCGAAGGAAACCCACGCAGACACGGGGAGAATGTGCAGACTCCACACAGACAGTTGCCTGAGGCGGGAATTGAACCTGGGCCTCTGGCGCTGTGAGGCAGCAGTGCTAACCACTGTGCCACCGTGCCGCCCATAAAGGTGTTCTGATGCAGTCACAAAATTTAAGCATACAGCTAAGCACATAATCAGGAAAACTAGTTTGTTGCAAGGAAGGTTGTGAGAGGTAATGAACAGAAAAGTAAGGATTTAAGCTTCATTTATACAGGACATTGCTGAGACCACATCAAATATTGTGTGCAATTCTGGTTTCCTTATCTAAGGAAGGCTGCAAATGGTAATTCAGAGAAAGTTTATTCAATTGATACATGGAATGAGAGTGTTGTCTTATGGGGATAGGTTGATTTAGCTGGGCTTGGTTTGAACTAAGGCTTAAAAGTGTGAGGGGTGACTTGATAGAAATTGTACGATCCCGAATGGTCTTGAGATGGTGGATGGGGTTTCCTCTTGTGAGTCCCTCCAGAACAAGGGCCCACTATTTTAAAATAAGGCATCTCCCTTTCAGGACAGGAATGTGGGGATTTTTTTTCTCTCTGAGAGTTGTGTAACTTTGGAATTTTTGCTTCAGAAGGTGGTGGAAGTGGAGTCACACAGGGTTATATGGGAATGGAAGATTCAAAATGCAAATTCGCCTTATTGAATGGCAGAGCAGGTTTGAAGGACTCGATGGTCTACTTCTGCTCCCATTTTGTGTACTTTCTACAGAGGGCGTAGAAGGATGGGTGAGTAAATTTGTGGATGACATAAAAATCAGTGGAGCTGTGGACAGTTCTGAATGGTTTTGCAGGTTACCTGGAGACATCAATAAGCGGCAGGGCTGTGCTGAGAGGTGGCAAATGGAGTTTAATGTGGAAAAGTGTAAGGTGATTCACTTTGGAAGGAGCAAGAGGAATAAAGAGTACGGGGTTAATGGTAAGATTCTTGGTAGTGTAGATGAGCAGATATATTTTGTTGTTCATGTACATAGATCCCTGAGAGTTGCCACCCTGGTTGTAGGGTTGTTTAAAATGGCGTACTGTGTATAAGTTTTATTGGTAGAGGGATTGGGTTTCGGAGCCACAAGGTCATACTGCATCTGTACAAATCTCTGCTGTGGCCACACTTGGAGTATTACGTACAGGTCTGGTCACTGCATTACAGGAAGGATGTGGAACCTATGGAAAAGGATCAGAGACGATTTATGAAGATGTTCCCTGGTATGGAGGGAAGGTCTTATGAGGAAAGGCTGAGGGACGTGAGGCTGTTTTCATTAGCAAGAAGAATGTTGAGATGTGACTTAATTGAGGCATCTCAGATAATCAGAGGGTTACATAGGGTGGACAGTGAGAGCCTTTTTCCTTGGATGGTGATGGCTAGCACGAGGGGACATAGCTTTAAATTGAGGGGTGACAGATATAGGACAGATGTCAGAGGTAGTTTCTTTACTCAGAGTCGTATGGGCGTGGAATTCCCCACCTGCAACTGTCGTAGACTTGCCAAACTTATTTCCATTTAAATGATCCTTGGAGAAGCATATGGATGGAAATGGAATAGTGTAGGATTGATGGGCTTCAGATTGGTTTTCACAGATTGGCGCCTGTACTGCACTGTAATGTTCTATGTTCTATGCAAAATAGCTGATAAGGAAACTCTCCAGCTCTTAGCGCCTGTCATCAGCTGTACTGGAAGGAATGACAGGCTTGCTTCTTTGGCCACATTACAAGCTCACCTTCTTTGGCTAACACAATCTGGCGTATACCTCAAATCTGGACCTTATGGTGGGGATGTTACCATTGTCCAATCGGCTCTCTTCCCAGCCTGTATCTATCAATAAAAAAATGACTGCATTTATTTAATTTGAATAGGAAGTTACTTTGACAAATGTCATTGTCACAAATGTATGGAGGAACAGTGCATTCCAAACAGGAATGTTTGGAATGACACATTTACTGCACAACTAGGCAGTTGATAGGAAGGGTGTGAATGCATTGGAGAGAGTACAGAAGCAATTTGCAAGGGTGGTTCCAAGAATGAGAAACTTTAGTTATAAGGATGGATTCAAGAAATTAGGACTGTTCTTCTTAACAAGAAGAAGGATAAAAGGAGATTTGATAGAGGTTTTTAAGATTGTGAGCAGGCTGGATACAGTAGATTGGGAAAAGCTGTTCTTGTTCATAAAAGGGAAAAAAACACAAAGGCATAGATTTAATGTGGTGCACAAATAAAACAAGGGCAATTTGAGGGAAAAAATATCACACACCGAGTGGGTAGGATATGGATTGCATTCTCTGAAAATGTGGAGGAGGCAAGTTCAAGTGAAGAACTCAAGAGGGCATTGGATGATTATTTGGATATAAATAGTGTGCAGGAAAAGGGGGAAATGGCAGTAGGTAATAGCACTGCTGCAGACATGATGGGACACATTGCCTGCTTCTGCACCGTAACAAATCAATGATGTTGTTGTCTGTCTTCTCCAGCTGGAACTTGCTGTGTCATTGTGCTTACCAGTGAGCAGTGTTGCCTCATCATTACTTTCACAGCTACATCTGGACCAACATAGTTACTACCACTTTCTTCCTGTGACATTCCACCAACATTGCTTACAATACTGTAAATAGGATGGGAAAAAATTGAAAATTGTTTTTGCAATTAGACACTATATTTCCATTTCCAGTTTATTTACCTGTTTAGTTTCTCAAATTGATATGAAGTACTTACAAAGAGTACTTAAAAAATCATGGACATTGTGAATGGTCCCTGCTACCTTATGCATATAATAGTTTTACATGTGTGCTCACTAAATAAGTTAGTAATCAAATGCATTCACTGACTCCAAAATAACTTTAACCAAAAAACAAAATGAAGATGAAAGGAAGTAAAACTGGAGAAGATGATGCATGAACAATTTTCAGATCCAATTAAATGAGCAATTTGATATTGGGTTTCAAATCTCCTGCTCAGCACTAATTCTGTGCTGGGAATTGTTTAGGATGCTCCCCACTATCCCTGAATTCCCAATTCCTTCCCACCTTGGCATTACTCTTCCTGATTTCAGGTATGGTGCAGGAGCTATAATAACTTGGGCTTCATGTTGAGCTCGCTCTGAGGTTTCTCTGTTCTTTCTGCTGAATCCACAATCCTAAAAGCAAGTAAACCAAATTAAAAAATCAATTTTTTTGATTTTCTTTTATGCATCAAATCTGCTAACTACGATAGACTAATAAATAACTTTTTCTGGTACTCACTTTAATGGCAATGTTTTATTAACTCTTTCATTCACAGGACACAGACATCAGAACTCAACTAATTGCCCGTTTGAAATTGTTCTTGAGAAGGTAGTGGTGAACTGCCTTCTTGAACCGCTGCAATCCATATGTTGTAGGTTCACCCACAGTTCTATTAGGATGGGAATTCCCAGAGTTTGCCTCAGTAGCAGCAAAGAAAAGGCACTTCAGTTCCAAATCTGTGATTCTGTAAGGTCAGGATGGTGCATGATTTGGAGAGACATTTTGAAGGTCTTTCTATACATCTGCTGCCCTTATTCTTCTAAATGGTGCAAACCAAGCATCGGACAGTGCTGTCAAAGGAACTTTTACACATAACCTAGAGCACAAAATCAAAACCTGGGCAACATTTCACAAAGGTTCAAATATATCAAAACAAAGATTCTCCCTTCAATAACCTCTCTGGAATACCTACCTTTGTGTTATCATTGTGCTGCACATACCATCACTTAGAGAAGAGTTGAATAAATGAACAGCTTCCCTAAAATGTGGTTTACAGGATGAGAGGAGACCTTACTGAGATATGTAGGATTCTTAGGGGGCTTGACAGGGTAGATGTGGAGAGGTCATTTCCCCTTGTAGGAGAGTCTGGACTGGAGCCCATAATCAAGTTTCCTGATGAAGGGCTTTTGCCCGAAACGTCGATTTTGCCTGTCCTCGGATGCTGTGCTCTTCCAGCACCACTGATCTAGAATCTGGAGCCCATAATCACAGAGTAAGGGGTCACCTTCGAAATGAGGAGTGATCTCCTCTCTCAGAGGGTAGTGAAGCTGTGGGATTTTTTTTACTACAGAAGGTTGTTGATGTTGGATCATTAAGTACATTCAAGGCTGAGTTGGACAGCGTTTTAATCAAGGGTTATGGAGAAAAGGAGGAAAATGGGGTTAAAGTCTATCAGATCAGCCATGATCTCATTGAATGGCAGAGCAACTTGATGGGCAAAATGACCTACTTCTGCTCCTATGACGCTGAATTTTTTTAAGGAAAGACTGAAGACTTTTGAAGGTGAGATTCATCCAGAAACCTGAAAAACCCTTTGTCAAACGTTGAACAATGAGCTGTTGACCAGGCTTGTCCAAAAGCTGGCCCGCAGGCCAGAATGTTACCGCATTCTGGTCGTAAACAGCCCACCATCAGATTCCGAGTGCAGGGAAACATACTGTGTGGAGGATTCCGCATGGCAATGTTCCTCCAATCAGAGGTCTTCCTCCTCTAAACCTGTCAGCTGCAAATGAGGAAGTGACAGAGCAGTGAGGTAATGAGAGAGTGTAGGAGGCAGTGAGAGAGAGATTGTGTGGGAAAGAAAGAGTGTGTGGGAGGCAGTGAAAGAGAGGCAGCATGTTGTCTTTTTGGGTCTGAGTCAAGGATGTCACAGAACATCTGCGGGACATTCTTCCACAAAAAGGTGAACAGTAAGAGGTTGTGGTCCACATTGGTACTGACAACATTGGTAGAAAGGGAAATGCTGTAGTCAGAGTTTATGGATCTTGATAGAAAACTAGCAAGCAGGAGCTTCAAAATAATAATCTCCGCACAGACAGAAACAGGAAAAAAGATGGATGAATGTGAGGCAGGAAAGACAATGCAAGGAGGAGAGCCAGAGATTCCTGGAATACTGAGACTAGCTCTAGGAGAAATGGCTGCAGTACACGGAAGACAGTTTGCATCTGAACAAATCCAGGACTGAGTTGTTCCCAGGGCAGTTTGCTCGTCCTATTAGGGAGAATTTGAATTTGTTCAACAGGATATGGAAACCAGGAGGAACAAGTACAAAGTAAAACCAAAGCGCACAAAATGCCAGAAGAGGCAGAGAGTCCTGGAGTAGAGAATTGTGAGTTAATATATCAAGTGGAATGTTATAGGGATCTAAATGATGTGGGCTGTGGGAAAATGTGTGGTAAAATCAGCTGATTAGTGCAGCAAGACCCATCTTGACTTTAAGAAGAACTCGTGACATCTTTTATGATGTGAAAGATGTGAGGTGAAAAAATTCATATTAAACTGTGGTGAGATACCAATTCACTGGAAGTAGCACTTATTAAATGCCTTATTAATGGCACAACTCACTTCTAACCAAATCATCACCCACGATTGGATCCATGGACACAGGCCCCTCATATTCATTGTCACAGATATTGGCATCTGGCAAGAGATAGCTTTGGCAAATAGGATTAAGGATAATCCAAAGGAATTCTACAAATATCTTAAGGACAACAGAGTAACTAGGGAGAGAAAAGGGCCCCTTAAAGATCAGCAAGGCCATCTATGTGTGGAACTGCAGGAGATGGGTGAGACAATAAATGAGTATTTTGCATGGAGGGTTCAGTGTGGAGAAGGACATGGATGCTCGAGACCTTGGGAGAATAAATAGTGATATCTTGAAAAGTGTCCATATTATGCAGGAGGAGGTGCTGGACTTGTTAAAAAGCATAAAGGTTGATAAATCCCCGAGACTTGTTCAGGTGTAACTTACATGTTTGTGGGAAGATAGGGAAGTGATTGCTGGGCCCCTTGTTGAGATATGTGCATCATTGATGGCCACAAGTGAGGTGCTAGAAGACTGGAGGTTGGCTAACATGGTGCCATTGTTTAAGAATGGTGGTAAGGACAAGACGAGGGAGTGATAGACTGGTGAGGCTGACATCAGCAGTGGGCATGTTACTGGAGGGGATTCTCAGGGACAGGATTTACAAACTTTTGGAAAGGTAAGGACTGATTAGGGATAGTTGACATGGCTTTGTGCATGAGAAATCATGTCTCATGAACTTGACTGTGTTTTCTGAGGAAGTGATGAATAGGATTGATGGGGCAGAGTGGTGGATGTGATCTATATGGATTTCAGTTTGGCTTTTGACATGGTTCTGCATGGTTAACAAGTTAGGTCACATGGATTACAAGGCAAACTAACCATTTGGATACAGAATTGGCTCGAAGGTAGAAGACAGAGGGTGATGGTGGAGGATTACTTTTCAGAGTGGAGGCCTGTGACTAGTCGTGTGCCACAAGGATTGGTGCTGTGTCCACTACTTTTCATCATTTATGTAAATGGTTTAGATGTTAGGAAGTTTGTAGATGACATCAAAATTGGAGGTGTAGTGGACAGTCAAGAAGGTTACCTCAGAGAACAATGGGACTTTAATCAGATGGGCCAATGGGCTGAGGGGTGGCAGATGGAGTTTAATTTAGATAAATGCGAGGTGCTGCATTTTGGAAAGGCAAATCGGACCAATACTTATACATTTAATGATAAGATCCTGGAGAGTGCTGCCAATCAGAGAGTGCATGTTCATAGTTCCTTGAAAGTGGAGTTGGAGGTAGGCAGGATAGTGAAGAAGGCACTTGGTACGCATGCCTTTACTGGTCAGTGAATTAAGTATAAGAATTGGGAGGTCATATTGCAGTTGCATAGGTCATTGGCTAGGCCATTTTTGGAGCCCTGTGTTCAATTCTGATCTCCCTATTATAGGGAATACGTGTGAAACTTGAAAGGGCTCAGAAAAGATTTACAAGGATGTTGCCAGTAATGGAGGGTTTGAGCTATAGGGAGAAGCTGAATAGGCTGGGGCTATTTTCCCTGGAGCGAAAGAGGCTGAGGGGTGACCTTATAGAGGGGCATGGATAGGATAAATAAACAAGGTCTTTTCCCTGGGTTGGGGGTGTCCAAAACGAGGGAACATCGGTTCAGGGTGAGAGGAGAAAGATGTAAAATGGACCTAAGGGGCAACATTTTCACACAGAGGGTGGTGTGTATATGGAATGAGTTGCCAGAGGATGTGGTGGAGGCTGGTACAATTCCAGCATTTAAAAGGCATCTGGATGGGTATATGAATAGGAAGGGTTTAGAGGGATATTGGCCAAGTGCTGGCAAATGGGACTAGATTAGTTTAGGATATGTGGTCAGCATGGACGAGTTGAACCAGAGGGTCTGTTTCCATGCTGTACAAGTTTATGACTCTGCAAATCTATCTAACAACTCATCAGGGCCATCCTGTCAGTTCACCGATGAACTGACAGTGCACTCTAAAAACACAAAGTTTCATTTCTGCTGGTGTACCAACAGCTCGCAGCAACATGTTGTGGCAGGGATACATTGCACACAGCAACAGGCACCTAGCTCACAGACTGGGCTCGGCATAACTCAGAGCTGCTTGTTTGCTCTCTTAGACCCTCACTCAGTCTGCGCCTGCTTCATGCATGCTCCCATCATGTCTGCTTTGCTGGCCAGTTAGCGCAGTCACAAAACACTGGTCAGCAGTGCTCAGTGGACAGGGCACATGTCTTGCTGTGTGGCAGTGCTATGTCAATCTCACATCTGCTCCATGCACCAGCAGCTTATGTGGCAAACGCCCTGCATGTGCAGCAAGGGGGCTAGACACATATCCAATTCCTGCAAGAATGGTCTTCAATGAAGTTCATGGAAGCGCACACCAGTAAGGGGATCCAAGTGTAGAGGAGAGGCATCCAGTTGGGGTGTTTGCAGTCAGGGCACCTGTTGCCTGCAAAAAAAAAAAGAATTGAGTCATGATCAGTCCAATAACTATTGCAGACAATTTCGGGGAAAGGGCAAATGTGGTCAGGTAAATATTTCAGCACCATTCTGAGGTCTGAGCATTTCTTGCCCAGGGTTGTTCATGATGCAAATTGAAGCCGTGTAATGGGGAAGAAAATGGTGTGGGTTACGCTTGCAGTGGGCGAGGTAAGTGACTCAACTGTGAGGGAGAGCTGGTTCAGCAACCATTAATCATAGGCCTTTTAAAAAGGAAGACCACTGGCTACAGGTCCATGTAGTGTGAAGCAGACATGTTTGGAGGCTGCCCAATTAGCAGACCATCGCACTGTATTGACCCTTCCTATGAGTTACACCTCCCTACCACAGTCACTGGTGGTCAGCTCTTTGACAGTTGCATCTTTGTGCACAGAGGGAGCCATTTGGGATGTTGAACAAGAAGGGTCAGAGGTGCCACCATTGGACAATGAATGTGTACTACTACTTCCAGATGGTGTAGTAAGCTTTCAGCACAGAACTCCATCCATTGAGTCTCATTTGTGGCCATGAATAGTTCCTTGATGGTGCAAAAATGAATTTTCTGCCTGTACAGACAAACTCACAATCACATGAAAGTTGAACTCAGGAACATTTATGCATAAACTGAGAGTGAGGTTCAAACTATTTTCACTTGTGCCACCAAAGTGCCATCAATTTATAATTTTCTTCATCTCCTTCCCACCACATGTTAGTGCAATCTCTGGTTCTGCAGCTGGGGCTGGAGGGAGTTTGTTCAGCTGTTAAACCCATTGACTCTCATCCCCAATGTTGTTTGTGTCCAGATGTGCCAGGAGCAAGTTGACATTCCTTAGCTTCAATCTCTGAGGGTCAGAGAGTGCTGGCAGAGTGGAGGTAAAGGGCCCACCCACCTCTGCAGTCTCCTGAATGGGAAGTACAAAGTAACTTCTGGCAGGTGCCCCCTGGCATTGCCCTGTCGCCTTGTGAAGAGGGGACATCTGAATCAGGAAGGTTCCCAACCACCCTGTCACCATGCCTTCAGTCCTCAGGACCAATGGCTGGGACGATGATATGCAGATTTATGTCCTGGTAATCACTTCTTCAACCTGTCACTTTTAATGAATCATAGAATTGTTATGGTGCAGAGGGAGGCCATTTGCCTCTGCCTCTCTGAGCTTTTCAACCCCTGCCTTTTCCCATAACTCCACATTCTCTGACCAATGAAAAAAAATCATCCATTGTCCTGCTGAATGCATCAAGTGAACTTATCTCCACCACACTTCCAACCGGTGTATTCCGGGCCCTTGCTACGTGGAAATGTTTCTTCTCAACTCAAATTTACTTACTCCCCCAGGATCCCACTGTTTGTTTAGAAATATGTAGAATTGTGTTCCTTGTTTGACATTGCCTCTTTGGCCTCTCGCTCTTCCTTCCAAAATGAATCACTTCACATTTCTTTTTAATAAATCTGTCACCTCTCCGGCAATGCCACCAGCCAATCAACATCTGTTTAATGTCAGTCATTTTGCGCCTTGCAGTTCACAATATTTCCAAGATACGTGCATTTAACACATTTCAAAACTGCACCCCCAAGTCAAGGTCATGAATATAGATGAAGAAAAGCAGGTGTGATTCAGACTGTCCTTGGAGGAAAACCCATATTCCCTCCCTTCTGCAAAACAATGGTCACCACTGCACAATGATTTTTGTCACTCTGCCAAATTCATATCCATGCCCTAGTCAGTTAATATTGTCCTGGAATTTCTGTAAGTTTTCTCCCAAGGTTAAACTGAAATCCTTGTGTTTGCTGGGCTTACGCTTACACATATTTTCTTATCTAACCATCCTGAGATGTTGTTTTATACTTCTGGAGCAGGTGGACTTAAACCCAGGTTTCCTGGTTGAAAGATATGGACAGTATCACTGTGCAACAAGTACCTCTGGATTCATTCTTATAATTGCAGTTCTCCAGTTTTCTGGCACCACCTCTTTATCTCAGTAGCATTAGAAGACTATTGCCTATCCTTCCATCATTATTCTCTTCTGCTACCTCAAATACATCTCAGTGAGTCTTGGTGGCTTGTCACCTTTAAGTATACCCAGCATTTATAATACCTCGACTTTATCAAGTTTTAGACCATTCACTGTCTCAGTTACATCCTTTTTCACGATAATTTCAGCATCTTTTCTCATTTTAATGACAGATGTAAAGTAGTAATCATTGAGCGCTTCAACAAGGCATGCTTCCACCATGCACAAATCTTATTTTCACTTTGAGTCAGTCTATTTCTGCTTTTACTGCTGTTTCTCTACTTATATACTTTTTGAATTTTATTTTTTTAAGCAGCCTGTTAATTTTTATACCATCACAGAATCAAAGAACATGTTATTGTGCAGAAAACTACTTGTCCCATCATCTCTGCGCCAGGACTTTGTAGGAGCAATTTAGCTGGTGCCACACTCCCAGCTTCTCCACATAGACCTGGACTTCCTTGTTTTTCAGATAGCAATTAGTTTGTCCCTGGAATAGTTGGATTGAACCTACCTCCACCACATTCCAAAAACTAACCACTCACTGTGTGAAAAATCTTTTCCTCATGTCCCCATTCCTTCTTTTGCCAACTACCTTAAACATGGTCCCTCTGGTTGTCAACTATTCCACTAACGGAAATAAATTTTCCCTACCCATTCTGGTCAGCCAACTAATAATTTTGAAAAAAAAAAATGTTTTTATTGTCAACTTTCTCTTCTCATCTTTGCCTATCTACATCCATAATTGAAGTTCTTCAAGACTACAGCCTTTTTTTATAAATTGTTTTGTACTTTCTCTAATACCTTTACATCTTTACCTCAAAAAGAACCTGCAAGTTAGTTAAACCTGCCATCAACAAATCCACGCTGGTTTACCTTAATTAATCTCTACATTTTAACAAAAGGCTGTTAAATTTGGCCTGAATTACCATTTCTAAACATTTCCTCACCACCTCAGCAAAATCTCTGACCGTAAGAATGGCTGGTGTAACAGTTCCTGCTTCTTTTGGTCACCAAAACATTGCCGCATATGTTTTACTTATCATATTAAGTGATCTTTTTCTTGATAACAGATCAGCATGGTTCAAATTTCCAAAATAGAATCACATTTATAATATATTTTCCAAAATAGAATCACAGTAATAAAATATTTGCCAATGTCAATAACATAAAATGTGTAGCAATTACGAAATTCTCCAATCTTGCCAATGAATCTAGGAATATACTTCTGCTTTAGCTCATTTTATTTGACTAATAGGCTGTTTAGACAAACTGGTATGAAATCTGATGAGTGAAAAAGATCAGATTCACTTCGAGGTTTGGCAAAACTGATGGAATCTGAACCTGTTTTGAACCACGAAGATTACTTCCTCCTATGGTTTCATGGCTAAATCAAAATTTGGCTCAGCTTGTTGAGTGTTTGGAACTGAATGAAGTGTTTTTGAAGAACTAAGCCTTGGGTAGATGAAACCAATGAGAAAAGATCAGTCTTTATTCAAGTGCATGCAGAACAGTGCAATGTGGAAAGGAGAATGCTCTCTGTTACTTGTTATGACTGACTTGTTGCTAAAATTTTGCATCATCTTATTTTTGACTTTCCTTGAGTTTTCAAGACTTATGCCCTTGATTTCTCAATTTTAAAACCTGACTTTATTCTTCTTTCATCAAATCCACACACTGTGCTCTCAATGAACTACCGTTCAAGCACCTGCTACAGAGCTTTGGGTATTACATGAGTAGTTTTCCCTCCCACACATAGGAAATGTTTCAGGCTCCAGTCAGCATGCCTAACAGTTCAGATGAAAACTAAAAATAATTTATGTTGATCCCACTTATGGGAATCCTATGTTAAGCAGGGCTCTTGTTCAAATTATCATCCAGCATTCTCTTTCAGAATGTGTGCATGTATTTGTTTTTATATGTCCTTGTGTACGTGACTCTGTACATGAATCCGTCAATGTGTGTACCTGTGTCTATGACTGGATGTATCTTTGTGGGTGGCTCTGGGCATGTCAGTGCATATGTCCTTTGTGGGTGTCTCTGCGCATGTCAGTGTATATGTCCTTTGTGGGTGACTCTGGGCACGTTGGTGTATATGTCCTTTGTGAATGACTGGGAATGCCATTGTTTGAATGGGTTTGTGTTTCCCCATGGTTACGAATTTGTATATTGGTTTGATTTTTCACTGCCTCCTGCCCAAAATCCACAAACCTGACTGCCCCGGCCGACCCATTGTCTCAGCCTGCTCCTGCTCCACTAAACTCATCTCTGCATACCTCGACACAGTCCTGTCCCCTTTAGCCCAAGAACTCTCCACCTACGTTCGGGACACCACCTACGCCCTCCACCTCCTCCATGATTTTCGCTTCCCCGGTCCCCAACGCCTTATCTTCACCATGGACATCCAGTCCCTGTACACCTCCATCCCCCATCATGAAGGACTCAAAGCCCTCCACTTCTTCCTTTCCCGCCATACCAACCAGTACCCTTCCACTGACACCCTCCTTCGACTGATTGAACTGGTCCTCACTCTGAACAACTTCTCTTTCCAATCCTCCCACTTCCTCCAAACCAAAGGAGTAGCCATGGGCACCCGCATGGGTTCCAGCTATGCCTGCTTCTTCATAGGATATGTGGAACAGTCCATCTTCCGCAGCTACACTGGCACCACCCCCCACCTTTTTCTCCGCTACATTGATGACTGTATCGGCGCTGCCTCATGCTCCCACGAGGAGGTTGAACAGTTCATCCACTTTACCAACACCTTCCACCCTGACCTCAAATTTACCTGGACCGTTTCAGACTCCTCCCTTCCCTTCCTAGACCTCTCCATTTATATCTCGGGCGACCAAATCAACATGGACATTTACTATAAACCGACCGACTCCCACAGCTATCTAGACTACACCTCCTCCCACCCTTCCCCCTGTAAAAATGCCATCCCATATTCCCAATTCCTTTGTCTCCGCCGCATCTGCTCCCAGGGGGACCAGTTCCATACCGTACAACCCAGATGGCCTCCTTCTTCAAAGACCACAATTTCCCCCCAGATGTGATCGACGATGCTCTCCACCGCATCTCCTCCACTTCCTGCTCCTCCGCCCTTGAGCCCCGCCCCTCCAATCACCATCAGGACAGAACCCCACTGGTCCTCACCTACCAGCCCACCAACCTCCCTATACATCGTATAATCCACCGTCATTTCCGTCACCTCCAAATGGACCCCACCACCAGGGATATATTTCCCTTCCCTCCTCTATCAGCATTCCGAAAAGACCACTCCCTCCGTGATTCCCTCATCAGGTCCACACCCCCCACCAACCCAACCTCCACTCCCGGCATCTTCCCCTGCAACCGCAAGAAATACAAAACTTGCGCCCACACCTCCCCCTTTACTTCCCTCCAAGGCCCCAAGGGATCCTTCCATATCCGCCACAAATTCACCTGCACCTCCACACACACCATTTACTGCATCTGCTGCGGCCGATGTGGCCTCCTCTATATTGGGGAGGCAGACCACCTACTTGCGGAACGTTTCAGAGAACACCTCTGGGACACCCGGACCAACCAACCCAACCACCCTGTGGCTCAACACTTCAACTCCCCCTCCTACTCCACCAAGGACATGCAGGTCCTTGGACTCCTCCATCGCCAGACTATAGCAACACGACGGCTGGAGGAAGAGCGCCTCATCTTCCGCCTAGGAACCCTCCAACCACAAGGGATGAACTCAGATTTCCCTAGTTTCCTCATTTCCCCTCCCCCCACCTTGTCTCAGTCCCAACCCTCGAACTCAGCACCACCTTCCTAACCTGCAATCTTCTTCCTGACCTCTCCGCCCCCACTCCTGCCTATCACCCTCACCTTTACCTCCTTCCACCTATCGCATTTCCAATGCCCCTCCCCCAAGTCCCTCCTCCCAACATTTTATCTTAGCCTGCTTGGCACACCTTCCTCATTCCTGAAGAAGGGCTCATGCCCAAAACGTCGATTCTCCTGCTCCTTGGATGCTGCCTGACCTACTGCGGCTTTCCAGCAACACATTTTCAGCTCAGTGGTGAGAGACATGACAAGATGGGGAACGAATTAGTTGAGTTGGCTGTGGAGAAAAAATAATCACCCCTTCCTAACCTCCTTAATCAGTAACAAATTGTTGGATGAGAAGGTATTTTGGGAATTTTCTCATCTCATCAATGATTAAATCCATAAGTGACCAATTAATGGCTGTTAAAGGGCTTTAATACACCAACTTCTTTAGTGACTGTTTTCCAATTGGGAAACCATTGCAACCTGCCGACAGGATTGTGGGAGATGCCTTCAAATCTGCTAAACTGAGTATTCACAGACACACAAGTGGGCGAATGTAAGGGGGTAGACAATAAAAGCCATCCCCTTGCTTTTCCTTCAAGCACCAACCATACCATCCCCCACCCCGACTTCCTTCTCTGTGCAACAAGAAGATGAAAATGATGCACCAGCTCTCAATTGGATCTTCCAGGGAGTAGGCTTGGACTGGCAGATTGGGTGATAACTGATCACCAGTGTGATAGGGCGAGATACTCTCCCTTGCTCGCTTGAAGTTTGGCGAGGAAATCAGGTCTTTATTGGGTGACAGGCATAGTGAGGCCTTGCAGGTTAAGTTGTTGAGAGAGGCTCCAATCATGAAAGCTCTCAGATGGGAACCTGGATCCAGGGAATGGGTGTCAAATCACATACCTCCTCTTTCCGGCATGGCTTTTCCTAGTGGATGCTTCTGGATATCCCAAATTTCAGAAAGCCAGCCAACAGTAGTAAAAGCTCAAAAGTAAAATGACACAGTAGCTTGCAGCTTCATGATCATATTCAAATTTGCAGTCTAGTGCCTTTAATCAGGTTGGTTTCCTGTTTATTTTCCAGCTATAATTAAAGCCAAAAATGGACAGTGTGAGATGGATTTGGCTTGGGAATCATATTTCTGAGAGTTTGATCCATCTTCTCTGATTGGAACGAGCTCAGCCAGGCGGATCTCATAGAATATGAGTTACCTGATTGGGGCTGTTAATCTGGTCCAATCAGATATAAACATAGGTGGCAGGGGTTCTGCTCACTGTAGGAGCCAGCACTGAGCTCACCTGGTCAGTGTCATGTACTACACACATGTAAATAAAGGGTAACTTGGTGACTGGATACCGGCCTTGTAGAGTTATTTCAGTCCCCACCTTAAAACCTGCCCATTACTTTCAATACAAATTCAGCCTTACATCGCAGCCAGTGTGTCTCTGTATTAGACAAAGAATGCATTGAGTTTGGTTTGATTCTCTTGTATGACTGACTAGCCTGCTGAAGCTCAGCACAGAGATACTCATTTTTCAGTGAGGTATGGCTTACTGAAACTATAATCTTTACCCTAAAATCATACACTCAGCATTCCCAGAAAAAGAGATGGAAAACATTGGGGATTTTTTTTGTTTTCAATTGCTATTGTCGACCTTCCTGTTTTTTGATTTAGAAAAGAAACACAATTTATTGGTGCCAGGCTATGGGTTTTATTAATTTCTTCTGTCTTGATAACTGGAGAGACTATTTTTGAACAACTAAAAATATAGAAGAAGAACTCCTAAT
Source organism: Chiloscyllium plagiosum (assembly GCF_037043375.1). NCBI lineage: Eukaryota > Metazoa > Chordata > Chondrichthyes > Orectolobiformes > Hemiscylliidae > Chiloscyllium > Chiloscyllium plagiosum. Next base: position 33,223,681 of record NW_028270143.1, on the reverse strand, counting down.
GTTCACACTCCCCCATAGCATTGGACCAAATGTAAGATTTTATAACAGCATTAAATTATCTTGTGCTCCAGGGATGAATGGCATTTCTATCATTTACAGACTTAGTAGTGAGGTTATTATACGAAAATAATGGTAATACCATGGTATTTTAAACAAGATTTTTCTAGTTTGACAGAAGTTAACCTTTACCCTTATTGTAATACTATCCATGGGAGCAAAGCAATTCACATGCTATAAAAAGGTGCATGATCCAGAGAAAGTCCCCCTCCATAATGTAACATGAAACTCCTGGCAATCACTGTCTGGTAGCCTTCTAAGAAAGATAATGTTAAATGGAGAACTATGCAGTGATGATGGAATGCATGCTTAAATAACTAGGATTCATGCAAAGTTGACAACAGGCTTTTATCATATTGTGTTACCTCATTTTTAAAGATAGGTCATTACAAAAAAAACAGTGGCCCAACCTACAATTTCTTGGCTTTACAAAGACCAGATGAAGAAGAATCTAATTTCTGGCACAAGTTAATTTTGACTGTTTTTTTTCTATTTAGCTTTTAGTTCACAAAATGATATTGGAAGAAGCACTGGCAGTAGTTACTGAAGGGACTTTATTTTTCTTATAATAATGTAATTAAATGCAACAAAAATGTAAATAAGAAAATAATTTCAAATACTTTGTATCGATCTGCCTTATCCTTCATTTAACCTGTTTGTCTTCTACAGTTCTACCTTAAAGACAACAAGTAACTCTGGTACACACTCACTTACATTATTATCCTCAACATTAGGTGCAGACTTAGGTTAATGAAAGGATGACATAAAAATCTGAATTTTCCACTCTTTATAGAAAAAGCTACAGCACTAGTATTTAATTATAATCAGATGACAGGTATTAACTGGGGATTCAGTTGTGCACCCATATTTATAATAGCGCCAAGCATGTTAAATTAAATTGATAAGTTTCTTTTCTAAGTTTGTCTTTTTTTGTTACAGGGGGGTAATAGTGCCCTTTCAAATGGGACATTTATTTGGTCATTGGTTATTTTGATTACGAATTTAGTAGAAGTTGTAAGTCTGTGAGAAAACAGGTTGACGAGAAGATGGATTCTGTCTGAAGATGTTAGGTTGCTTGTTAAGACGTTTGGTTTCTTCCTGTAGGCTTTCAGCAGCTGAAATCATCATAAAGCATATCTTGAAACAATCTTAAATGCCCCTGAATGATGTGGACCACAGAGAGAAATTTGGAGAAAACCACATGGGCATTCAAGTTAGGCCTTTCTGGACAGTGTGTGTAACAAGTCCAATTTTCCAAGAGAGTTTCAGGCATACTTGATTTCTCGCTAGTGAGATACCTATTAACAGAGATTAGTCCTCATACTCACCCTCATTAACACTGAATATCACCTTATTAATATGTAGCTTTCTATTCATAGGCACCAAATAGAAACTGAACACTGAGAATTCCCAACACAAAACCAAATGTCTACCTGGTGACACCAGCTCATCACTCACTCTTCTGGTCTGCTATCTTCTGCACCCAGCAATAATAACTCATGGGATGCTCCATGAGATGTGACTGCAAACACACCACATCTATGAATGCTGGCACCCAACACTTGCTAACTTCTCTGCACCATCATGGCACATTTCCAATCAACTCACTGTCTACTTCGGAAATGTAATGCTGCACCCCAAGGTGAATTCCAGGGCTGCTTCCCTGCTCTCTTAGTGCACCTTTACTTTGTGCCTACCTGTACATTTGGAATGTTCCTGCCTTGCCTTGTCCCCTTGTGCCTTGGTTCCTCAGCCAGAGCATAAAAAGCTTTCTTTGCTGCTTAGCACAACCACAAAGCCAGGCAGTTTGTTATGTTTGTCAACAATCATCAATCAAAGAGTTGTCTTTTTGTTGTATGTCAACATGCTACCTCAATATCACACCTAAAGCATGGGCCAGCTGATTGTGCAGCAAACACTCTGCATTTTTTCAACCTAATGGCCAACACTTGTAGTTGAAGAGGAATAGTCCTCAGTTATTCAAGAGAGGCTACTGTCAGTCAAGGGATTTTGATGATGTCTGTCGGGAATAACATCCATGAACAGTCAAGGGGCTTGGGTGCAGTCAGGCTTTGCTTGCTACAGTCACAGTTGGGGGTCTGTCTCAACACAGCCTGAGGAATGGGCCACAGTCAGTTCTGGGCGTCAGTGGAATGAGCATTGATGGGACCATCAGGAGCACTGTAGGGGTAGGAAGGCGAAGGGGATTAACACTGGGAATTGTAGGCACAAGCCTGGGATGTGGAAGGGACAAGGTCAGTGAAGAGTTAACCATGGTATATAAGGGAATGGGAAGTCAATAGAGTGTAGGTGGACAGGGGATGCTGTATGGAGTAGGGAGACATGACGGGCAGATACTATCACCATGGCCTTGACAGTGGTGGGGGTGGAGTGCGAACTGTGCTGCACGATGGTGGACATCACTAACCTAGAGTGACAGGGCTGAGAGAGTGAGGAAGACTGTTCAAGTTGGTGGGTAGGACCATGTAAGGTCAAGATGGGCCGTCCAGGGATACCAAGTAGAAAGGGTCACAGAGATGTGCCCACAAGGTGTGGGCGGCACGGTGGCACAGTGGTTAGCACTGCTGCCTCACAGCGCCAGAGACCCGGGTCCAATTCCCGCCTCAGGCGACTGACTGTGTGGAGTTTGCACATTCTCCCTGTGTCTGCGTGGGTTTCCTCTGGGTGCTCCGGTTTCCTACCACAGTCCAAAGATGTGCAGGTCAGGTGAATTGGCCATGCTAAATTGCCCATAGTGTTAGGTGAAGGGGTAAATGTAGGGGTATGGGTGGGTTGCGCTTTGGTGGGTCGGTGTGGACTTGTTGGGCCGAAGGGCCTGTTTCCACCCTGTAAGTAATCTAATCTAATCTAAAAAAGACATGCAGTGAGGAACCCTGAAGCACATGCTGACTGTAAACTCCCATCATCTGTCAAATACTGAAAAACAAGTAAGAGTGGAAAATGGCTGCAGATGGCATCAGTGTCCATTTTGATGAGCAAAACCACAAACTCCACAACTGTACAATGGGAGACCCTTCGAGTGAAATTGTCTCAGTCATGCACCTGCAGAGTGTGGGTTCACATCATTTGCAAACACATCATCATGGATGTGAAATAAACAAGGTGTGTACAAGTCTGTGGGCTATAAACGTTGGTCACAGGCAATGTTGACCATGTCATTGGCCCTTGTAAATGACAGACTAATATCTCTATGAAGCAGAAGTGATTACAGGCAACCTTAAAAGAGGCACAAATGGGTTACAATGTATAGAGGCAAAACTTCCTAGAACTCACCAAAATGATACTCCACACAAAATATCATAGAATTCAGCCCAGTTTACACAAACAGTGGTTTGCGTGTGAAATGAACTTCCTGAGGAAGTGGTGAATGTGGGTATAATTACAATGTTTAAAAGACGTTTGGATAATTACATGAATTGGAAAGGTTTGGAGGCATTTGGGCCTGGAGCAGGCAGGTGGGGTGAGTTTAGTTTGGATTATGTTCAGTGTGGACTGGTTGGACCAAAGATCCTGTTTCCATGCTGTATGATTCAATGACTCTATGTTCTCTGACATGGAAATCAAAAGACTGAACTGAACAATTGAGTAAGATATCTTTACTGGAAATAAAAGGAACGGAATGATAACCTATAAGGCGCCAATTTGGATTGTGCAATGATTTGAAATAGTAAAAACAACTTGATAGAGAAAATATGTCAACTTATGGGGATTCCAAATCTCAAAGCCATAAATAGAGATCAAGGCATGGTTAAAATGCGAAACTAACTAACATGAAGAGAAGTTGAGGTGAATAACATTGATGCATTTATGGGGAAGTTAGGACAAGAGGGAGAACAAAACTAAATTAGAAAAAGATTTTATTTTACATGGCCATCAGTCATCCCAAAGTGCTTTGAAGCCAGCAAATTACTTTTGACATGTACCCCAGTACTCAGTACTGGAGTATCACTTCAAATGTTTTGTTCAAGCAAAGGCAAAATTCTGCACTTGCCAGAAATCTTAAATAAAAGCAGAAAATGCTGGAAATGCTTAGCAGGTCAGACAGTATTTGTGGGAGAAACAGAGGGCTGAACCTTACATTTTGTTTGACTAAATGTGAATTATGCTGATTCATTTGGAGGGATTCTTGCCATGAGATCGAGTGAGATTGTTGTAATATCTGATTAAACCTGACTCATTAATTAGCTAACCTCCTCCAGAGTATCATTCACATCTGATTCTATCCCCATCTTTAAACCTACCATTTTCCCCAACATGTCGCCACTCACTGTATATCTGCTGAAACAGAGGCGTCCTGGCGCCCAGGGCATCTTTAACAGGTGGCTCTGCTCTTGGATGAGCGCTGGCATGCTGAAGGTTCCCTGCTCATTAATGAAGAGAACAGAAGCATGTTAGCGGGGAAAATGGTGCAGCATTTCTCCAATTGGAGGTTGTAGTTAAGGGCTGGCACAAAAATGAGCAGCTCTCTTCCTGGATGTTGGGCAGAAGAGGCCTTGACACCAGACCCTGCCAACTGGGTGTGAGATTACTACCTGCAGTCTCTATGGTGTAGAGAAACAGCCAGCATTTCTATGTGAAGGTTAATGTCTTTTCTTCATTTTGCCACGGTATGTGCCACATTCTTCCCTCAGCTACCTCACACTCACTCTATATCCTGCATCCATCTCCCACCAAGGCTCATGCTCTACTATATGCATTATTTTCCTTCACCTTCCTGTCAGCCCCCTGCCCTCCCACAGCATTACCCCTGCATGGCCTCAGCTGCCACCTGACTCCTCAGGGCACTTTGCCATCTTTACTTCATTTGCACTGGTACGAACAGCTGTGCCATGCACTTCCATCTCACTCAGTCCCTCCCCTTCTCACATTACAGGAAAAGACAGCCATGGAATAGAAAGGGTCAGACAGGAGGAAGAGTGCCCGACAGTCAGCTCCTCTGCCCCTACAAGGAGAGATTACTGAACCTTGCAGGAGAAGAAGCGAGCAGCCCTGAGATGCAGCCTGGTTCAGTGTGTGCCTGTTCCTGTGTGCAGTGTGTCTGTACAGAGGCCTTTTAACAGTTAGCATTTGGTGCACTCTGTACTGACAGTTTGAGCTTCCCAAGGGTCCTGTAAGTGGATTGGAAGTGATGACAAATGTCAGGTGGCAATGCCCGCGGCTGATGGGTAATTGCAACTGATAGCGTACCAGCTTGGGTGATGAGCAACGTGGCGACTCTTCACAGCCAGTGGTGAGCTGAAGTTGCCAAGTACCCGATTTGACTTCCATTTTGAGACAATGGAATAATGGTGAAGAATACCATTGGTGATTTGGTGGTAATAAAAATGCCATTTAGTTGTGCAAGCGCAATTCTGGATATAGAAAAGGAAAAAATAAATAAACAATTAGGCACAGTGTTGGGGGTAAGGGAGGGGCAGTATGGGGATGGGATGCATTAGTTCCCCCACCAAAGCTATTTTGATTTAGTCCCTCCCTTGTTTTCCCTGCCTTTCTAGTTTGTGTTATTGTTACACTACGCCTGGTGGTCACTATTTGTAATTTATTGTTCATTAATGGTGCAATTAATGGAGGGCTTTTCGAGAGGTAAGTTAATCAAATAATTAGGCACAGTGACCAATCCTCTGGGCTAGAAAGTCCAGGTTCAAGTTCCACCTGCCCTGCAGGTCTGTTATAACGTCTTTGAATAAATTGATTAAAAATACCTAAACAGGCACAAAATGCATAATCTCCTCCCAAAGCCACATCTAATTTAAAGTATTAGGTCTCCTTTGAGATTTTATTCAGAGTGCATTGTCAGGGGCTATTAGCTGCTTAATTTGGCCCAATTTAGTATGACTTGGTTCGATTTGGATTAGTGCAGGCTCATGGTTTTAATGGTTTTATTAAAAAGAGAATAAATAGACACAGACTAAAGCAGTGGCTTTAGGATGTGTAATGCTGTCAATAAAAGCTTATAGAACTGTGAAAGATTGACTCCAATATAGTCATTGCTAATTTGGACTTTGACCTATATTTTCCAGAGCAGGACAATGGGCAACAAGACTCCATCATTAGCCCTGGCCCATCACCATCTCTTTTGCCTCAATCCAAATGGTGTCATGCTCTTGGTGGTCCTCTTTAAAAGTATTTTGCTGGATCTTCTTTGCCTACTGTCATCCTCCATACCCTCCCCTACCGCACCGTTTTCTACCTAGTGATGTTAAGCCTCTCAAGGGGAGTATACATTCTGGAAATGTCCTGCCAGCATCAGGACATGTCTCCATCACAACGTACCATGGGCATCTCTGACCAGTACTGCATCACACTTCCTCACTGTTAATGCCATATCTCCAATTGATTCCCAGGATCTTATGTTAGCAGAGTTGATGAAAAAAGTCAAACTTACATGATATCTTTGCTGTTCTTGTCCATGTCTCACTGGCGAAGATAACAGTTGTTACCCATATGTAGAGTCATGGCCATGTTTGTGCTGACTCAACTAGATCATGTTGAGTCAATGAAGATTGTTGCTCTTTCTTGTGTGGGTAGTGGGTTCTACATCATCCTCCCTGGAGATGTTGCTTCTGAGCTGAAGTGGTTGATATCCTCAATGATGTGTTGCCCAGTTGTGATGGGGGTGGGAGTGGAATGTCTTCGGGGTCTGGTTGCTATTCAGGCATTGCTGCCTTGGTCTTTTCACAGCTGAACCATAAACCGATACCACTATCTTCAAAAATGGTGAACATATCTTGGGCCACATTTTGGCCAAGACGGCGATTTTACCTGCATCATACAGATCTGCCAACCAATGATGTTGCTGCAGGTTTAGTTATTGGCTTTCTCGAATTTTGCCTGCACCATCAATGACAGTGGTCCTCAGTTAAATCCTAGAAGGTGTGGTGAAGGGATTGCAAGGGAAATTATCATTATCGGAGAAGAAATAATCAGAGTGATGTGGAATGATCAGGTTAGAGAAAGGTGACAAAGAAGGAATGGGATGATTGGGAAATGAGCCACTTAATTGAGAGAAGAGAGCTGACAATGACCAAAAAAGATGAAGTTTTTTTGTATAATTAGTATTAGTGTATGTAGTACAGTGTTGTGTATAAACTCGTTCCTTATGAATATGCAAAACAGCTGCTCATGAGGGAAGCAGTGGGAAATATTGCAGAGTGGGTTTATTTTCTTCTGGGTCAGATGCAGGATTGACTATAATTGGAATCTGGATTTTATACCATGTGCTATAAAAAGTAATTACTTTACATATTTTCCAGAATGTAAGTGAGAAATAATTTGAAGAAGTTTACAATAGCAAGATAATTGCAAGAGATGGAAATGTGTTGCTGGAAAAGCGCAGCAGGTCAGGCAGCATCTAGGGAACAGGAGAATTGACGTTTCGGGCATTAGCCCTTCTTCAGGGCTAATGCCCGAAACGTCGATTCTCCTGTTCCCTAGATGCTGCCTGACCTGCTGCGCTTTTCCAGCAACACATTTCCATCTCTGATCTCCAGCATCTGCAGACCTCACTTTCTCCTCCAAGATAATTACAACCCCTTTATGGGAATCCTGTGGCATATGGGGGCTCCTCATTAGTTGCAGCATCTGAACAAACAGCTTTGTAGGAAGTATCTTCAGCTGCATTCACTCAGAATTGAAATGAATGATCTTGAGATACAGATCGTTCTGTTATAACACACATTTCGTCAACGTGAATTCATTGTAACGTGATTGACAATTTAGGGACACTGTTTCTAAAGTGAGTAGTTTTAAAAGGTATGTTGGCTGCAACACAATTACAGTGCCAAGACATTAAGTGCTGTTTCTCAAGTGTAATTTTTCTATAACTGGGGTTGCGCAGGAACACAATCATCACATTATAGAAGAACTGACTGTACAGTAGGAGGCAGTCCATGGTATATGGGAGGTGATACGAGGAGCTTTGCACAGGACTTCAACCTTAACTTTGAGGGCCCACACAGTGTTTGGTCAACACTTCTACTCAGCGCATGGATTTCTTCTCAGTTAGCCAAAGATTGGTCGGATTTCTTAACCTCGTCGCAACTTTATTGTTTGAAATGGTGGGAGAAAGAGTAAAGGAATATATTACATTTTTAATGGTCAGTTACATTGCTTTTACATCTTCTAAGATTCCTGACGAGGAAAACTGGATATGCAAAATGATATTACGTTATAGAATCAATGTGCTATCACAGAGAACCACGTGACAAGTATGTGGCAGTGCAGAATGATTAACAGGAATGTGTTATTAATGTCAGTGTTCATATTTCCACTGAATGAGCTGACTTTTAGTGGAAGCTATCTGCTGGAACTAAGTAGGAAACTTAATCGTTGCCTGTCGCCAGCCTATTTAACTCAGCACAACTTTAGCATCCTTCAGTGACTAGTTACAGATTGCTGATGTGATGATAATCTGCAACTAGCAATGGAAAGATTTCAAATTAAAAGGATACCATTAAAAGCCAGAAGGACTCTGTTACAGATCTACCAGTGAAGATACATAAACCGGAAGAATAGATACGTGATGTTGGATGACTCCCCTTCCCCTGCATCCTAGTTATCTGATGCTTCCCTGAAGATCATGTAATAGAATGATGTCTCATGTAGAAGCATTGGCACTGAAATTACTTGGAGAAAGTGAGGACTGCAGATGCTGGAGATCAGAGTCAAAAAGTGTGGCTCTGGAAAAGCACAGCAGGTCAGGCTCCTCGGATGCTGCCTGACCAGCCACACTTTTCCAGTGCCACACTTTCGACACTGAAATAACATGACTTTGTTCAACTGTGTGATAGACAGGCCGCATGATGGTTCAATGGTTAGCACTGCTATTTCACAGGTTTGCACAGGTCTGCACAGGTTTCCTCTTCCAGTCCACAAAGGTGTGTATGTGGATTGGCAATGCTAAATTGCCCATAGTGTCCAGGGTTGTCGAGGTTAGCCATGGGGTAGGGGATGAATCTGGGTGGGATGCTCCTTAAAGAGTTGGTGTGGACCTGTTGGGCCAAATAATCTGTTTCCACACTGTAGGGATTTGATTCTATATATTTTTGGGCTGAATACATCTTATTAAAGGAAAATACCAGACACATGACCACTCTTAGTAGTAGTTTAAAATGGTTTGCTAAAACTATTGTTCAAATGTTTGGGATATGTAAACTTTCCAAAGTAATTTGAAGCATACCAAGAACTTTTCAGGTCCTAAAGTAGTGGCCTTTTGACCCATTTGAGACTTTTCTCAATTTGTGACACATAATGGTCTGATTAGGGGAGCCATTGTGCTCAAAATAACCAGGACAATTTGAGGTACACAAGCCATAACTCCAGTAATTGGCTGATTAATGAAAATAATACTTGGTTGTTCCTAATAGGCAGATAATAGGGTAAAGACCAAACCCAACCATCCTACATTTTTAATCTACCTTCCACCACACAAGAAAAATAAGGTATTCAGCTAAGTTCAGATGCAACATATTTATACTTACTAGAACTGACAGACAAAGATATTCAGTGCTCAGAATTTCCCAGAAGCCTGGGGAACCTAAAATTCTGTGTTGCCTTCTCACAGCAATGACTCACAGCATTGTCAAATTGTCAGACAATTGACAACTTTTCTCGTATAGGATAAGTTGTTGTTATAAATTTGAAATTTGGCCATGTTACAGTTATCCTGACAAGTGCAAGATGAAAAGTTTTGTAAACATGTGCCCCTTTCAGTAATATTTATGAGTGTGTGTGATAAGTATAAGCAAATGAGACAACACAACCTCAAGGTTAAGCTATTGTATTTGTAATCTTGGTGGTTAAATCATCCAATTTACAGCATTTCTGATTTCAAAATATCAATGCTGCAAAATAGACACACTCACCTTTGCATCTGGTTCTCTGTTCTGTACTCCTGTTAAAGACAGTTCAGAGTTTCATGTTATGAGCTGAAACATGCAACATGTAACCTTGATCAAATGTATGAGAGAGCAGGAGGTAAAGGTGAGATTTCTGCCCTCTTGTAAGTGATCAGTAACTGACTTCACTAAACGGAATTATTTTCAAGACATAGAGCTGACATGCTGCTGAAGCCTTACAGACTCAGTTTCAGTTCCATGTGATTTGATGTCACTAAGACATAGCTATGTGTGATTTGAAAAGATGGGAAACATTAAAATAATATCTGGAAAATTATGTGTAACAGAAGTGGCAATTCCTGATATGCACAGAAACAGGTGGATCTCTCTTCATGAGATTTTGTAAAATCAGCTTCCTGAGATAATATTCCTTGATTTGAGGTATCTAACTAATACCTAGAATTAACTATGGACCAGGCATGATATTTTAGACTCTCTGTCTCTCTTTTGTGTTCTTCTTGTTCATTCTTCAAAATGAAGATGATCATCTTCAATATCTGGGGTATCTTGTTTCCACTAGCTTCTTTGGTAACATTTAAGACTGTTTTGTACACATAAGCTTAATCTGTAAATAGGACAGGATACTGCAGACAATTGAGTTTTGAATGAGTGAGTCTCACAATTTACTGTCCTTGCAATCTTCAGTAACACTTGTATTGAAATCAGAACAATGCAGAAAAGACTAGATGGCCCCAGCACAAGGATGTATTTTTGATATGTAATGCTGATCAGAATTGAATCAAAAATGCAGAAAAAGTGAGAAAGGAAATGAGCAGCGATTGCATGGGGGCGCTGTACGGACTGTGGGAAAGGGGAAGCTTACAAGAAGGAATGATGCAATGTGTTGTTAAAACATTGAACATCCTGAATGCCTCCCCTGAGGGCTGTATTGGCTTTTGCTCCTTGCTTGTGGTATGTGGAGAGAACAAAGAATTTCTAGTGTTTTTAACTTGTAACATTTGTCTTACAAGCAAGAAAATTGCAGTGTCATATGGTTCTAGAAAACCAGCTCCAGATATTTTGCAGACCATGCACTGACTCTGTCTGGCAACTTTGTCAGGCTGAATCATACACTAGTATGATATCTGACCCTGAGATGAACACTCATCTGGGCCACTAGTAAGACTGTAGATCACCAACATTATGGAATTGCCTGACTTCCTTTTTATTCATTCACAGAATGGGGATATTGTTGGCAAGGCCAGAATTTGTGAGAAGATTTGTAGCTCGGGTGCTCGTTGTTGTAGTTCTGTTCGCCGAGCTGGGAATTTGTGTTGCAGACGTTTCGTCCCCTGTCTCGGTGACATCCTCAGTGCTTGGGAGCCTCCTGTGAAGCGCTTCTGTGATATTTCTTCCAGCATTTATAGTGGTTTGTCTCTGCCGCTTCCGGTTGTCAGTTCCAGCTGTCCGTTGCAGTGGTCGGTATGTTGGGTCCAGGTCGATGTGCTTATTGATTGAATCTGTTGGGACGACACTACTATTATAGGACAAGCCAAACAGAGAACAGCCAGGGAATTCCTAGAGGCATGGCACTCATCCACAGATTCAATCAATAAGCACATCGACCTAGACCCAATATACCGACCACTGCAACAGAATTTATTGTTTATTGCTAATTGCCCTTGAGGAGATGGTGATGGGCTTCCTTCTTAAACTGAGATATTTGTATCATGGATAGTCACAGGTGAGGTGCCGGAAGACTGGAGGTTGGCAAGCGTGGTACCACTGTTTAAGAAGGGCAGTGAAGACAAGCCAGGGAACTATAGACTGGTGAGCCTGTCCTCGGTGGTGGGCAAGTTGTTGGAGGGAATCCTGAGGGACAGGATGTACATGTATTTGGAAAGGCAAGGACTGATTCAGGATAGTCAACATGGCTTTATGCATGGGAAATCATGTCTCACAAACTTGATTGAGCTTTTTGAAGAAGTAACAAAGAAGATTGATGAGGGCAGAGCAGTAGATGTGATCGATATGGACTTCAGTAAGATGTTTGGCAAGGTTCCCCATGGGAGACTGATTAGCAAGGTTAGATCTCACGGAAGACAGGGAGAACTAGCCATGTGGATACAGAACTGGCTCAATGGTAGAAGACAGAGGGTGGTGGTGGAGGGTTGTTTTTCAGACTGGAGGCCTGTGACCAGTGGAGTGCCACAAGATCGGTGCTGGGCCCTCTACTTTTTGTCATTTACATAAATGATTTGGATGTGAGCATAAGAAGTACAGTTAGTAAGTTTGCAGATGACACCAAAATTGGAGGTGTAGTGGACAGCGAAGAGAGTTACCTCAGATTACAACAGGATCTGGACCAGATGGGCAAATGGGCTGAGAAGTGGCAGATGGAGTTTAATTCAGATAAATGTGAGGTGGTGCATTTTGAGAAAGCAAATCTTAGCAGGACTTATACACTTAATGGTAAGGTCCTCGGGAGTGTTGCTAAACAAATAGACCTTGGAGTGCAGGTTCATAGCTCCTTGAAAGTGGAGTCGCAGATAGATAGGATAGGAAGGAGGTGTTTGGTATGCTTTCCTTTATTGGTCACAGTATTGAGTGCAGGAGTTGGGAGGTCATGTTGCGGCTGTACAGGACATTGGTTAAGCCACTGTTGGAATATTGCATGCAATTCTGGTCTCCTTCCTATCGGAAAGATGTTGTGAAACTTGAAATGGTTCAGAAAAGATTTGCAAGGATGTTGCCAGGGTTGGAGGATCTAAGCTACAGGGAGAGGCTGAACAGGCTGGGACTGTTTTCCCTGGAGCGTCGGAGGCTGAGGGGTGACCTTATAGAGGTTTACAAAATTATGAGGGGCATGGATAAGCTGAATAGACAAAGTCTTTTCACTGGGGTCGGGGAGTCCAGAACTAGAGGGCATAGGTTTAGGGTGAGAGGAGAAAGATATATAAGAGACCTAAGGGGCAACATTTTCACACAGAGGGTGGTACGTGTATGGAATGAGCTGCCAGAGGAAGTGGTGGAGGCTGGTACAATTGCAACATTTAAGAGGCATTTGGATGGGTATATGAATAGGAAGGGTTTGGAGGGATATGGGCCAGGTGCTGACAGGTGTGATTAGATTGGGTCGGGATATCTGGTTGGCATCTGGTTGGACTGAAGGGTCTGTTTCCATGCTGTATATTCCTATGACTCTATGACTCTATGTTAAGGCCCAGAGGGCTGAATCTGTCACAGTGATGCTAGGACGTGAGTTTCAGAGTTTTTATCCAATGACAGTAAAAGAACGGTAATATAGTTCCAAATCAGGATGGTGGGGTGGCTTGGAAGGGTGCTCCCATGCATCTGCTGCCTTGGCTGTCTAGGTGATGGAGATTGCAGGTCCAGAAGGTGCTTTCAAAGGGGTTATAACACTCCTTTAAACATCGTGGAATTTTATTATAATTAAAGGTGCTATATCAATCCAAGTTACGTTATTGTTGATTTGCCTTTACTTAATAATGATGGGTATTTTCACCTGCACAGTATGTCATATCAGACCTGAATGTTTCTTCCACGTCACTGCGTTATATAATTGCAAAGATTGTTACATAGTTTTGTTTTGAAAGGAACTGAGCAATTTCCTTTTGGTTGGGATAGTAATGACTCATACTGAATTCAGTGAAATGGAATGGCTAGTGACTGAAGGGTCAGTCAAGGGTTGGTATTCAGAACAGCCAACAAAGACTGCTTAGTTTTGCAGCACAGTAGGATTTTATGTCAAAGTCTTTAGGACAATGAATACATTTTGTCATTGCTGTGTGTAAAGAAGTGCAGCAATGATAAAGCCTTCATTGTTGAAGTTAATATATGGGAAGTACACTTGAAGGAATTATAATATTTCAGTATGAGTCACCATGGTCAGAATCCAGTGGGAAGGTAGCAGAGTTTTTTTTAACCAGGTCACAACTGATTACTTCACAGCCTTATATGGGTATGCAGGAACAGGATAGTGCAAGGAGCATGCTAAATGATTCAATATTACTAATCAGCTGCATTTTTATTAAAGGATCTCCATCTCTGATTATAATTGTGCTAAACTGTAAGCTAACAAAGAGTGATTGAAGTAATGAAGAGAACATTTGCTAATGCTGACAAAAAGCTTACATGTTCCTGTGAAAAGAACCACTTGTTAACCTTTCCTGGGCCCTACAGGGATTTGAAAGTTCTGCAAACACAGATTTAACCTATCGGAAGCTGACAGGATTGGATCAAAATGCCGATGAAGTAAACGTAAAATAAGATTGGGGGATGCGATTCTGACAGATTTCCTTCAGGTGAGTTAGGTTTAAAATATCTCTATTTACTTGGGAGTCACCTAGCATGGAGGAAGACACAAATCACATGATCACACATTGGAGCCCCACTTTTCATAGGCACCATTTAAAAGCAGCATACTCATTTATTTCATTTTCCTACGCGCTTTTACTTTCAAAATGTATCATTTCACACTTCTTTTCCCATTGTGCTGCTCCTGACACATATCTATGTCTTGTCTCGTCTTGTATGTTGCCGTTTTTCATAGTGGTCATCACACTTTGACAGATAACACTCAATTTGGTGATATCAGCAAATTTCAGTCTTGCTCTCTCAATTCATAAATCTAAGTAAGTTATGCTTATAATTGAAAAGAAGTAGAAACAGCAGTTCATCTCACCACATCCTTCCAGTTAAAAGGAGTACATAAAGGTAGTGCTACAGTCTGGTAAACCAGAGGCCAGAAACATGATTTCAAATCGTTCAACAGATGAGCCAGTGCTCCTCATTGTGAGGACAAAGAGCTGGGAAACCTCAATGTCTATCACCCAGGATGGCTGAATTGGACCACTCCTGAGCAAGGTGGTCAGGCTGTAGAGTCATAGAGTCATACTGCGTGGAACCAAACCCTTTGGTCCAACTCATCCAAGTCAGCCGAGTTTCCCAAACAAAACCAGTCCCACTTGCCTGCGTTTGGCCCATATTCAACTAAACCTTTCTTATTCATGTAACTGTCCAAATGCCTTTCAAATGTTGTAACTGTACCTGCATCTACCACTTCCTCTGGCAGTTTATTTCACAAGCAAACCACCCTCTGGGTGAAAAAGTTGCCCTTAAGGTTCCTTTTAAATCCTTCTCCACTCAACTTGAACTCCCCAACCCTAGGGAGAAGACCTTTGCTGTTCACCTTGTCTAGGTCCCTAATGATTTTGTAAAACTTTATAAGGTTACTCCTCAAACTCCTAGTCTCCAGTGAAAAAGGTCCCAGCTTATCCAGCCTCTCCTTATAACACAAATCCTCTAAACCCGGTAACATCCTTGTAAATCTTTTCTGCACCTTCTCCAATTTAATAATATCCTTCCTACAGTAGGGTGACAAGAACTGTACACAGTACTCCAGAAGAAGCCTTACCAACATCCTGTACAACTGCAACATGACATCCCAACTCCGATAGTCAATGGTCTGAATGTCTGCCAGAGCAAACCAGCAGTAGTAAGTGAGAAATCCGATAATAGGGAAGAATTCACCTTGAACATATTGTCACCAATCCACTGGTCACATATGTATTGTGTAAAAACCAAGTCTCATCTTCATGTTGAGAACAAGCTCCATTGTGTTTTGATGTTCAACTGCTATGATAAATATCACAGCTCAAGACTACGCATCCATGCTGTGCGTGAGGTGTTAACTGCAATGGAATTGTATTCCGCCACTATCTGTAATCTCACACATTGCATTTAATCCCATGCTGTCATTGCTATCAATTCAGAAATCAGCTCTGCATCAATGAAGAGGTCAGTACAAGGAAGCATGTCAAGGGGAGCACCATGTGTACTTAAAAATTGGATGCTGGTCTGGTAAACTACAATCCAGGACTTCAGGTATGCCAGAGAGTGAAATTAACTTGCATCCGGTTGAGTTAAGTGATCCCACAACCAATGGCTTAGATCAACATACTGTGAATGTGGACAATTAACCAACTGATTGGTGGAGAAAGTTCCACAGATTAGCAAAATGCAATAACTGCTGGACTTACCAGTAGCAGTCATATCTCATAAATATATAAACAAAAATCCCTTTACCCTACCATTTGCTTTACATCCTTAATCATTAATGTGATTATATTCATCTTGATTAATGTCCCATTGGTCTGAGTCTTAGCAGAAATCAGCTGAGTGTCATTGTTGATGAGTTTTGTGGAGGGTTTCCATCTGTGAGCCCTAGTGAGCTTTCTCATGCTATCCTCCCAAATTTGCCTTCTTACCAGTGTACCATACTCCTATGGCACTCCACTTCTTAAATTCTCCAACTTGTCACAGGCAGAAGTACTCATCACTACCAGGACCTCACTGGACTCCTGAAACTGGCACGACTTTTATAGCCCAGCTATGCACCCAGTCATGTGCTGGCAGTCTGAAGCTGTCCCGCACAGTGCGTTTTATTTGCCCTGAATTTACCACAGATGGTAATAGGCACCCTACTTTGCCAGTGGAGAACTTCAGGTCCTGCTAGGTAGGAAGATATGTGTTGTCACTGTCCATGGACTGTGTCCTGAGATGTTGGTGACTGGTCATGGTAATGACACTGAACTCTATTTCAGGAATTGTCACCACCTCGTTGCTATGTGATGGGTGAGAGAATGACAAACTGCACATCAATGAGGTGAGATGATGCCATAGTGTTGATGTGAATATATGTAAATAGGCCTCTCGCTGCAAGAATCTCATCTCACTGTTTAACACTTTTTGCTCTCAATGTTGAGAATGCCTTTCAGACTATCTCACATAGTTTTCCAACTTGCTCGCCAATGCTCCTGCCATTCAGGCTCTGGGAAAACTTTGCCCTTGTTTCTGACAAAAGGATTTTCCACTTTGAAGGGACTTTGAATGTTTATAAAAAAATCTGATAAACCACATCTACTTTGTCTCCATTTATCTATGTCTATTTTATTCCAGGATTGATTTGGAGATGCCGGTGTTGGACAGGGGTGTACAAAGTTAAAAATCACACAACACCAGGTTATAGTCCAACAGGTTTAATTGGAAGCACTAGCTTTCAGAGCGCTGCTCCTTCAATAATGGTTGTGGAGTATAAGATTGTAAGACACAGAATTTATAGCAAAAGTTTCCAGTGTGATGTAACTGAAATTATACATTAAAAAAGACCTGGATTGTTTGTTACGTCTCTCATCTGTTAGAATGACCTTGTTGGCTTCAGTTCTTTCATACGTAAATTGCAAATCCCGGACTGCTGAAATGTTCTCCCACTGGGAGAACTCCTGTCTGGTGATTGTTGTGCGGTGCCCATTCATCTGTAACCGTAGCCTCTGCTCGGTCTCACAGTCAGAGAACACTTCAGCAGTCTGGGACATTCGACCTCGGACTTTCAGGTGACCATCCTCCAAGGCAGACTTCAGGATACGCAGCAATGAGAAATGATGAAAATGTGTTGCTGGAAAAGCGCAGCAGGTCAGGCAGCATCCAAGGAGCAGGTGAATCGACGTTTCGGGCATGAGCCCTTCTTCATTCCTGAAACGTCGATTCACCTGCTCCTTGGATGCTGCTTGACCTGCTGCGCTTTTCCAGCAACACATTTTCAGCTCTGATCTCCAGCATCTGCAGTCCTCACTTTTTCCTAGCAATGAGAAATGGCCGAGCAGAGGCTGATAGCCAAGTTCGGTACCCATTGGAATGGCCTCAACCGGGACCTTGGGTTCATGTCACACTACAGGTGACCCCATTGCACTATACACACACACACACTCCTATACACACACACACCTAAGTTTGTGGGGTGAATTTGTACTTGCAGCGTTTACACCACTCAAAAACTGCATGAATCCATGTAAGATTCTGTAAATTCATTTTGTAGATTAGAATCAGTCCAAACATTATGGCACAGATAGTATCACACAGGGGAGCTCACACCTTCAATACATTATCTGGGCTGACAGACTCCAATTGTTAAAGTTCACTTGAGAATGCAACTTTTTAAAAAATGTTTTGCGATTTACATTTGAAAGAACCAAAACCAACATGGTCATTCTAACAGATGAGAGAGTTAACAAACAATCCAGGTCTTTTTCAATATATAATTTCAGTTATATCACACTGCAAACTTTTGCTATAAATTCTGTGTCTTACAATCTTATACTCCACAACCATCTGATGAAGGAGCAGCACTCTGAAAGCTAGTGCTTCCAATTAAACCTATTGGACTATAACCTAATGTTGTGTGATTTTTGACTTATTCCAGGAAGTTGTCCAACACCGTTATTTTTTTAAACTTCCTGCCAACTGGCCTTCATTTATTTCATGTTTCTCCATGGATTTAGTAATTTCATTCCACATTAAAAACTCTATGAAGTCATTTCTTATTTCTAAGTTTCAATACCAGAAGGTGGTTGGGAATGTGCTGGTGAAGGGCTTAAAAAGTGTACATGTGAATGAATATGCTGGCACAGAAACGTTTTGGCTGCTGTTTTTGAATATCAATGCAAAGGTTTTGTAACTACTTAACGATATTGTTGCTCATTTGCTCCACAGGCTTATAACACTGATTGCTCTTCTAGTTAAGGATTAGATCTGTCCCTGCAATATGCTGGGCCCATAGAAATGTCTTGAAACTGGAAGTGCAGATGTATATCAAATGTGCTCTAACTGACTGATAGCTAGGCTGTGGGGTTTAAGATAGTGGGTGTGCTGGAAAGTATAAATGAAGATTAACCCTTTGTCATTTAGCAGCAACAAAACTAATACAACTGGCTTACAGTTTCATAATTCATACCAATGAGACTCATATAAAATATGGTCATGTAACCGATGATACAAGCATCAGTAAGAGAGATATAGAATGAGCAGGTGAAGAGAGAGGTCTACACTACAGAGCTGCATATGATAACTTACTAAGTACGGATGTAAATAAAAGAATACTTCATGGCAAGGAGCAAACAAACTCAAGGACAGTATATGTGCAGCCACCCATAGCGTCGAGATGCTCCAGACTGGTATCTCAATGTGCAGGAAGCAGCATTGGCTTATGGGACAAGATACAGCAAGGTTGCATCTGGGGAAATAAAATAAATCTTCAGTACCAGAAAACAAAAATGAATCCAAGAGTCACTCCTGAAAAGAGAAGACTCCTAAGACTCCAAAGGTCCTCAGAAAATTTCAAAGAGGCAGCTGGTAAAATGTGGGAAGAGTCTGAAGATAGGTCAAGTCTCAGAAGGCATTGAGAAAAAAAATTTCAGAGGCAGCAAAAAAAACCCAGAAGACAACAAATTACGCAGCTCCAAAATAAACTTGGAAGACCTAAAAGCCTAGCCATGAGGCACTGATAATCTAGACTGTAAAATTGCAGAATCAAAACACACTAAGAAGGAAAATCTCATGTACTCCCCCAGCTCAGTCAGACTTGATAACCCACTAGGATGGCAGCTCCAGTACTGACCTTGCCAATATCTCAATCATTTGATAATGTCGAAGATTGACAATGAGGTCAGAGTGGGAGCTCCGAATGCAGCAGTTTCAGAATTATAGAATAGATTCAGACTTGATGGGCGGTACGGTGGCACAGTGGTTAGCACTGCTGCCTCACAGCACCAGAGACCCGGGTTCAATTCCCGCCTCAGGAAACTGTCTGTGTGGGTTTGCTCTGGTTTCCTCCCACAGTACAAAATAAATATGTAGGTTAGGTGAATTGGCCATGCTAAGTTGTCCGTAGTGTTAGGTGAAAGGGTAAATGTAGGGGAATGGTCTGGGTGGGTTGCTCTTCGGAGGGTCAGTGTGGACTTGTTGGGCCGAAGGGCCTGTTTCCACACTGTAAGTAATGTAATCTTACAAAAGAAGGTGCAGTGCTTTCAAGTCAATGTATTTTAGATGCTATAGGTACAATATTGGTGGGCGGCACGGTGGCACAGTGGTTAGCACTGCTGCCTCACGGCGCCAGAGACCCGGGTTCAATTCCCGCCTCAGGCGACTGACTGTGTGGAGTTTGCACGTTCTCCCCGTGTCTGCGTGGGTTTCCTCCGGGTGCTCCGGTTTCCTCCCACAGTCCAAAGATGTGCAGGGCCAGGTGAATTGGCCATACTAAATTGCCCGTAGTGTTAGGTAAGGGGTAAATGTAGGGGTATGGGTGGGTTTCGCTTCGGCGGGTCGGTGTGGACTTGTTGGGCCGAAGGGCCTGTTTCCACACTGTAATGTAATCTAATCTAATCTAATCTAATCAATAGTTGAGATGGTAAGACAAAGCGTGAAAGAAGGAACTACAGGATACAACATATTTATTTTGTGCATATTTCCACCTACAAAAAATTAAGTGATAGAATGGATGTGAGTCAATCAATTATCTCAGCATTTTGAAAAATTGATAGAAGCTTTAGTAGCAGACTTTCTCAACTAGCAGGATGTTAAAGATATGGAAAGACTGTATAATAGCTGTTAGTATAAGAGTTGGGATGTCATGTTGTGGCTGTACAGGACATTGGTTCGGCCACTTTTGGAATACTGCATGCAATTCTGGTCTCCTTCCTATTGGAAGCATGTTGTGAAACATGAAAGGGTTCAGAAAAGATTCACAAGCATGTTGTCAGGTTTAGAGGATTTGAGCTATAGGGAGAGGCTGAACAGGCAGGGGCTGTTTTGCCTGGATCATCGGAGGCTGATTGGTGACCTTATAGAGGTTTATAAAATCATGAGGGGCGTGAATAGGATAAATAGACAAAGTCTTTTCCCTGGGGTGGGGGAGTCCAGAGTGGTTCAGGGTGAGAAGGGAGAGATATAAAAGGGGCAACTTTTTCACGCAGAGGGTGGTGCGTGTATGGAATGAGCTGCCAGAGGAGGAAGCTGGCACAATTACAAAATTTAAAAGGAATCTGGATGGATATATGAATAGGAAGGGTTTAGAGCGATATGGGGCAAGTGCTTGCAAATGGGACTAGGTTAGGTTAGAATATCTGGGTGACATGGCGAGTTGGACTGAAGGGTCTGTTTTCGTGCTGTCTATCTCTATGACTCTATGTTGTGAGGGATGAAAAATTGTAAGACTTTCTTCATTCCATAGTGGATTTAATACCAGAACATGTGACTCAAGGCACATTGGCTCAGTGGTTAGCACTGCTGCCTTATAGTGCCAATGACCCAGGTTCAATTCCGGCCATGAGCAATTGTCTGTGTGGAGTTTGCACATTCTCCCGTGTCTGCGTGGGTTTCCTCCAGATGCTCCGGCTTCCTCTCTCAATCCAAAGATGTGCAGGTAAGGTGAATTGGCCATGCTAAATTGTCCATAGTGTTAGGCACATTAGTCAGGGGTAAATATAGGGAAGGGGAATGGATCCGGGAGGGTTACTCTTTGGAGGATGGGTGTGGACTTTAGGGCAGCACAATGGCTTAGTGGTTAGCACTGCTGCCTCATAGCACCAGGGTCCCAGGTTCGATTCCAGTCTCGGGCAACTGTCTGTGTGGAGTTTGCACCTCCTCCCCATGCCTGAGTGGGTTTCCTCCAGGTACTCCGGTTTCCTCCCACAATCCAAAGATGTGCAGGTCAGGTGAATTGGCCATGCTAAATCGCCCATAGTGTTAGATGCATTAGTCAGAGGGAAATGGGTCTGGGTGGGTTACTCTTTGGAGGGTCGGTGTGGACTGGTTGGGCTGAAGGGACAGTTTCTACACTGTAGGGAATCTAATCTAATTCGCGACACAGTGGAAATCAGAACTTAAATTCGGTCAGTGCTCTGACATCAGTGATTCCTCTGACATGGTCAGGCTGCTAGACTCAAGATTGTGTATCAGCCATCCAAAAGCCCATTAAAATAACAAAAGAGTGGGAAACACTGTCATCAGCCATATAAAGTTGCAAACACAATGAACAACCAGCACAGGAGATCTGGGTGCTATAATGTAGCCAGTTTGGACACTTGAAGAAATATTATAAGTTTATGCATCGTCATTACCTCAAAAACAAAGTCCTGCAAGATGCAGACAGTAAAAATTATCCCATAACAAAAACCTTTTCAAAGTTAAAGATGTAGAAAAAAAGTAAAGACAGCATTGTTTTGGGAGATCAATGAAAGTCAAACCAAATTTTGGACCATCAACTTGAATATATAAGGGCGTGAATCAGAATTTGTGAGCGACACAGTGCAGCAGCTGTTTCTATACTGGCAGACAGCTAGCCGTGGTTGAAAGCTATGACAGTCAGACCTGCAAACATAAAACTCCAAAATACTTTGAATCCCTAAGGTGTAGGAACAAACCATTCACCCCAACAAGTCTACATCAATTCTCCAAACAGCACCCCACCCAGACTCACTCCCCAACCCTGTATTTCTGATGGCTAATCCACATATTCCTGGGCACTTTGGGTAATTTAGCGTGGCAAATTCATCTAACCTGCACATCTTTGGATTGTGGGAGGAAACCAGAGCACCCAGATGAAACCCACACAGACACAGAGAGATGTTCAAGCTCCACACAATGATGTGAGACTGAAATTGAACCTGGGTCCCTGGTGCTGTGAGGTAGCAGTGCTAATCACTGAACTACAGTGGGGGAAATTTTTGAGGTTCCAGGTTACAAACTGTGAGACCTGTAGGATATTTTAAGAATCAAATTAAAAACTAAGTAAATAAAATAGAAATGCAGGGCCCATCACTGAATTGTATTGACATGACATGGGAGCTGGGGGATTGTGTTGTAGTTCACAGTGACCACATCTGTTTGACGAATTCCAGTTCAGAGTTGATGGCCAGTCACAGAGAAAGAAATGCCAGTAAAACATGACATGTACTGTGGACTTAGTTTAAATGATTGTTAAAAAACTGGATGCCAACAGTGGTTTCAAACAGTTGTCTGTTGACCACAAATCAAGTCTGCTGGCTACATTTATTGTAACATTCAGGTGGTGTTGCTTCAATTCTCCACAATCTGGGATCTTCTTGAGATTTTCCAAAGGGCAACGTCTTGAAATCCTGTGAAGGAAACGCATAACTATTTGAGATATCCTATGGAATGGTAAAATGAAAAAGGTCATAACTAGAATCCCTACAGTGTAGAAGCAGGCGATTCTACCCATCACGTCCACACCAACTCTCCAAAGAGCATCCCACCTAGACCCACTCCATCCCTGTAACCCTACACATTATTGGCCATTTAGCATGGCAAATTCACCTCAACTACACGCCTTTGGACCATGGGAGGAAACTGGAGCACTTAGTGGAAACCCACTCAGTCACAGGGAGAATGTGTAAACTCCACACAGACAGTCACCCATGGGCAGGTACACCAAGGCAGCAGTGTTAAACCATGCCACCCAAGGTCAGGGGCATGATAAAGATGCTACTGAATGCAGGCCTTACAATAAATGGGAAATACCTACTCACAAGAATGATGAACATTTCCAGGACACATTATTCCAAAACAATGCATTATGGTAAGGCAAGAGCCAATTCCAGATGTTTCAATGTTTCTTAAACTTGATAAATCAGATGAGAACATTTATCCCATAACTGAACCAATCTTCATCAACTCATTAGGGAGCTTTTGTTAAAGGGCCAGCAAAGACACTAGAGCCAGGAATAGACTGCAGGCCTTTGAGAAGATTAAAAATAATTTAATTTTTGCTGATCTTTAGTTTGCTACAATCTGGACGTACTCATATTTGTAATTGTGGATGTATCATCCACCGGACTAAGTGTAGTCCTTATTCAAGTGGCAGTACACAACAAAGTCCATTACTTGTTGAGAGCTTTGACAGAGATTGAACAGACATACATAACCATGACAAAGGAATCTTTGTCAGTTACACGGCGATGTGAAAGATTTGCAGACTACTTTATGGGACAGAAATTCAGCTGTGAATAAACCACAAAACTTTAGTAATATTATTGGGATTGAAAGAAATATCAGAAAAATATTTCCATGTGGATGTAGATCCAAGCTTAGGCTGAAGAAATATGATTATAGAATAGTCTACATTCCAGACAGGGTACAAGTAAAGGCAGAACCACTATTAATGTATCTGTGAAACTATTAATGGGGATGAGGAGAAGGTTAAAAATAGTTGTACCAGTTTTACAAAACACCTCAGGCAAAACATAACCCCTCAAGACTACAAAATTGGTAAATTAACTTGAGAAAAATCACAGAAAAAAAGCAGCAGAGGTGGTACAGCTCTCTGCACAGGCGAAAAACACTGTCAGCACAGAAAGTCTGCTTAAAGGACATGAAGACATAAATCACAGCCATCAGGAAAAACAGATCAATAGAAATTGTCTGAAAGTCTGAAGGGACATCCAGAAGGGACAGGAAGCCAAGACGTGTGACTGAGTATGACTATTACAGAATATCCAAAACCATACCTGTACATGTACAGAGTGACAGAAATATTCTAGACACAGTACAACACCATCATCCTAGTGAACTCAAGTGAATCAGATTGAGATGTCCAGTCAGAGTGGGAGTGAGGACAATGGTGCTAACAGGGAGGAGAAAGTGAGGACTGCAGATGCTGGAGTTCAGAGTTGAGAATGTGGTGCTGGAAAAGTACAGCAGGTCAGGCAGCATCTGAGGAGCAGGAGGATCGACATTTCCGGCATAAGCTCTTCATCAGGAATGAATTCCTGATGAAGGGCTTATGCCCAAAACGTTGATTCTCCTGCTCATTGGATGCTGCCTGACCTGCTGTGCTTTGAGGAGAAAGTGAGGTCTGCAGATGCTGGAGATCAAAGTTGAAACTTTATTGCTGGAACAGCACAGCAGGTCAGGCAGCATCCAGGGAACAGGAGATTCGACGTTTCGGGCACAGGCCCTTCTTTGAAGGAAAGGCCTGTGCCCGAAACGTCGAATCTCCTGTTCCCTGGATGCTGCCTGACCTGCTGTGCTGTTCCAGCAATAAAGTTTCAACTGCTGTGCTTTTCCAACACCACATTCTCGAGATAGTAATAACAGCAGGAAATGCAATACTGTTATCAATAATTTGATAATAATATAATAATAGACTACATAAGTAAGTGAAAGTGAACTTCTGGAATAATGTGGACAAAATAGAGAAACTTTAGGGGAGAAGTCGAATAATGAGATTCATGTAAATCATGATGATATAACTGATAACATGATTCCGATATCAGTAAGGGAGAAGACCCCAGTTTAGAATGAATATGTGAAGAGAGGTATCTTAGACACCACACTGGAAAGCTGTGTTGGGTAACCTACCATTTACAAATGTGAAAAAGGGGCTTTTCAGTAAACAAGCAGTGGAAGAGCCTTACTTAGTGATAAGGAGCAAGCAAACTCAGGGACGATATACTGTATGTACAAATCTGTCCTTCAATGTGCAGGTTTTGGTTTAAAGCACAAGATTAAACAGTCTCTATTCTCTCCTGTTTTCCATCTGTCTTGTTCTCTTGTACAAGCTTGCTTTCCATAGATCTCCTCTGACATTCTGAATCACCTGACCAAATGCAGGAATTAGATCAGAAAAGGAAGTAATGTGATCCATGTGTGGGAGGACAGGAGAGTAGAGAGTTCAACAGGCCGAAATAGGAATGGAATGTCAAGGGGAAGAAGCAAGGTAAATCGGAGAGAGTGTGTGTGTGAGATTAGATGAGAAGCTAGGTTGACATAAGACAACAGACAGACAAAGAAAAAGCAACATATAGAGTATGGGGAAGAGGGGAAGAATGGAGAAGAGGCAGACTCTAATTTTATGGCAGGGAAAGGAGGTGAATGGGAAGGGGGAGAAGAGAAGAGAAAGATCTACAAGATAGAAATGGAAAAGAAAGTGTAGTACTGAAGAGAGAAATGTTGGATGCTTCTGGGTCAATTTTTTTACCAATGGGAGGAGTGCCTGTAATTGACGATGGAGTAATCCCAAATCCATAGGGAATGGAAAGGTCTTCCTGTGAATTATTGGAGACTACAGACTGTAGAACTTTAGATCAAGATATAGGTTGGACTGCTTCTGAATGAGGGAGCAGAAGAAAGGAGAGTTGTTTCTGACAGTTGGAGAATTAGCTGGTGCTAACTTACTGCACACTGGGGACATAAATAAGCTTGTAGTGGCTCAAAGGGAGTACATTTCTTCAGGTTTGATTTAACGGGTCCCCCAGGAAAAGGCTGGTCCTCTGTGCAGTAACGTTCATGAGATAGGGCTACATGGAGCAAACGCTGATTGTTATTTTGACTGAGGGCCTCAAAGTAATCTTTATTTTCAGTGAGGACAAAGATTAGATTTGTCATCAGTGAAGAGCAATGATTTGGCCAAATTTCTGTGAAATGAGTGAACTTGGCTTAATTGCTGGTGAGTGGGAAGAGACGATAGTGTCCTATTATCTATTCAGATGGAAGTTAATGTCTTTATTTCTGCTCAATTTGTGGGTGTTGATGATCAAATTTCTACTCAGTGGGTGGGGTATTTCTGGTTGTGAATGATTGGTGAGTTAGATTGTGGAGCTTTACAGTAAGTTTCCTAACATATGCAGTAAGAGCTGGCATTTCTTGAACTTTTCAATGTGTTTAGAATGCCCCAAAACACTAAGGAATTCATTGCAAGTTGCAGTCACTGTTGTGCGGTGATCTCCCATTGTGGAGGTCTTCTTCGTCTTCGCCGTTCGGGCATTCCAGCAGCCCAGCAGATGGCCTCCCCAGAAGTGGTGGTCTCGGCCCAGCATGGCAATCTTCTTCGGCGGAAGACCCCTGCCCAGTATTCTAGCGGCCCAGTGTGGCCATTTCATCCTGTCTTCAGAGTACTCCATCATTCCTTAATCACCTTTCCCCAAGTCCAAGAACTGTTATCTGAACTGTGACGAACTTCATCTTAATTTTACTCTTTTTTAAATCATTGATATAAAAAAAAATCATTAATCCGTGGTGAGGCGATTTATAAAACTTTTCACTGTAGCTTTCATGTAAAAGTACATGTAACAATAAATTTCTATTCTATTAAAAAAAACCTGTCAGCTTGTGCACTAGTTTCTCTGTGTAACTCTACAACTTGGATGATGCCATCTATTTTTCTTCACAAGTATGCCAAGGGTCGACAGTTTCACAAGTATTCTTAGTGCAAAAGCTGTAATGAACCCTTTCAGATGATTATATGTTTCTTGTTATTTATTTCAATTGTAAACAAGTTTCTAAAACTAAAATTTGTTACAACGTTATGACCTTGGCTACAGTCTGCTGCACCGAAATATCTCATAAGCTCAGAAAAGATCAGCAAGCAGCAGTGAGCTTAATACACAGCTTAGCAAAGGCATTTCAGCTATGCACTAGTCATACTCCAAAATACCCAGTGTACTGTACACTCTGTACACACAGCAAGGACTGAATGTTAACATGGTGCAAAAGTTTGAAAATGTTTTAAATCATGAAGTTTAACAAGTCACAGCATGTCTTTGGTTAAGATAGAGAAACAAAGCTTCACAATGGACATTTTATTCAAATCTAAAGATCCCATCTGGAACTTGCAAAGATCAAACAACAACTGGTTAGGTCTGCAATGGAAAGTTATGATGTTCCTCTATGCCCTGACAATCTTCAGAAATATCATCAGCATTCTGGCTCTAAAAGCCTTTGATACAAATATCTTACATGCCTTCAGATGACTTCCAGTGTTGATTTTGTCAAAGCTGATGGAATGTTAATACTTCAGCATTCCAGCTAATCCAGGAATAACCGGGATTTCCACCTGAGGCATGGATATTCCAGGATTCAGTCAGAGTTTTCAAACCTAGGGGGAGGAAGAGGTTGGTTCTGGTCAATCTAAAAGATCTAAAAACTACTGAAGGATCTCGTTTATGTCATGGTTTTTACAGTGTCTCTTCAAACTCTCATTTTTTATCGACATATTTCCCTTTGGCAACATGTGAATATGTTTCTCCGTATGGCGGTCCATGTGAGGGCTGTAGTTAGAGGTAACTGAGGAGGATTCTGGGAGAAGTCGACCCACTCACCCCAACTGAGAAGGGGATCACGGAACACCCAGTGTCAAGGAAAGGTGAAGCACCCAACATTACACTACTGCAGTGTTCTCTTCCCTTCCTCCTCCTTCAACCAAAAAAAAGGCGATCGAGGGCACTGTTAGAAATTTTGCACAGACCCAGCAGTATACATTATTGTGACCAGTAAAGATGGCAGGGATTCTGGGAAAGCTTGTGATGTGTGTGGCATGTGAAATGTCGGAGGTTTTGGATCTACAAAATATCCAGCACAGTCACAATCTGCATGAAGGGCTGAAGGGTAGCAGTACTTGAACAATATGTGGCTGATTTGGAGCAGCAACTCTCCTCATTATGCACCATACAAGAACGAGGGAGGTTTCTCGGGCTGTCATACCAGAGAGTGGTCACTCCACATTCTGCAGTCAGGCAAGGAGGAATGTAAAGTTGGCAGGTGGGTGGGTGACCATATGCTGAACGGAAAGGAGACAGCAGTTCCAGGAAACCCTGGACACCTTGGAGCTGTGTAACAGGTATGAAATTTTAGACACCCATCAGCACTCTCCATCAGAGATCCATTTTGGGGCCACTGCAGCAGAAGCCTTCAGTGAACTCACCCTCAGAGAAGCTGGAACATCAACTATTCGTTCCCCCCACCACCACCACCCCCAGCTTGGCTGCAACTCTCTCATGCCTGGCAACTCACTTGTTTCTGATTCTGGTATTACCCTGTAAGGTATGCAGTGCAGGTATCTGAGTTGATGGTTTCAATTGACAATTCATCGAAGACCTGGTATAGCTCTCACTCCTCATGACAAGACTGCACTGGTTGGACATGTACAACATTTTTGTTATCTGAGGGCCAAAATAGAGAAGTATGGGTAAGGGGAAAACAGGAAGTTTGTGGTCAAGCCCCCAGTAACGTATACTTCCTGCCAGATAGCATGTGGTGTGAGATGATGTGAGATTGAGGAGGGGCAGAGAGGCAGGAACGTAGATCTTTTAGAATGTTTTTGGTGACAACAAATGCAGCCAAGCTGGGGGTGGTGGTGGTGGGGGGAACGAATAGTTGATGTTCCAGCTTCTCTGAGGGTGAGTTCACTGAAGGCTTCTGCTGCAGTGGCCCCAAAATGGATCTCTGATGGAGAGTGCTGATGGGTGTCTAAAATTTCATACCTGTTACACAGCTCCAAGGTGTCCAGGGTTTCCTGGAACTGCTGTCTCCTTTCCGTTCAGCATATGGTCACCCACCCACCTGCCAACTTTACATTCCTCCTTGCCTGACTGCAGAATGTGGAGTGACCACTCTCTGGTATGACAGGAGATGCTGCCGTGTGACTGTCCCTTATCACCTCTCTGTTTAGGTCCTTTAGGTATGAGCCATTTGCTCTTCAAAGAGTGGTGGAAGAATCCCAGTGATTATACTGTGTTTAGGTAATGTGTCTTCCTTAGCAGAATAGTTGCAGATATATGGAAGAAGCAAGAGATGAGTGTGATACTGAGGGAAAGTGTCTGAATGTTAGACATGAGTTCTGGTTGCTGACCCATGAGGATCAGGGATGTTGTGCACTGAGCAATGGCAAAGACTGGTGCTGTGTGAGCATGAGATCATTTGATGATTATTCAATAGCCACGACCATCCATTTGCACCCCCATTAGACTTCTTGTAATGCTACTGCTAACAATTCAGGAATTGATTTACTTGCTCCTTTGCCCTCCACACGGTATGCCTTGAGAGCCTTTTGACTCTCCTTTCAACTTCCATTACCCAGGCCTTCAGTGCCACAACAGAAAAACTGAGGGTCCTCTCTCTGTGACCTCTCATTGCAGTTGTTTTCCTGTAGCTTCCAGCATTTTCTTGATTATTCAAACTGTTCTTGCAATGTGAGTGTGGCTTCAGTTTAAGACTGTCTTTGAGAGGTGTAGGCTAACTGTGCAACATGTAAGTCATGCACACACCTGAGGCCCTTGCTGAGCAAGCTACCAAACCACAGTCAGATTCAATTTGGGTGCTGACTCCTTCAATAAAAACGTCCACAGATTTTTATGCGTCACGACCTATATTAAACCTAGTTTAGTCTTTCCATAATCATTAAGCCATTTTCAAAAAAAGGAAATGAAGTTGTTCACTGATACCCATTTAAATCAATTTACATTTATGTGGCATAAATGTCACTTTCGACTTGACAGCACAAATTTGGATATTGTTAAGGTCTCACTGCATTTGGACATAAATTGCTCCAGTCATAAATTATTGGAGGGTGAATAATTTCTGTAATGCGTCATGAGCTGACATTGTTTGAGTTCCCTTTTCTTTAAACATGAATAAAACTAAAAATGCCTCTGATAGAATAACAAAATAAACAGGCACTTTGGAAAGACAGTAATTGACAGGCCATCTGGGGTAGTTCAGAAAAAGAAGCCATTATCATTAGTTTGTGCAGTCTCAATACAATCTATTGACTCTATTTCCCAAAGCTGAATTTCAACAGTTTCTAAAGCTCTTGCTTTTGTAAGGAGGGCTGAGTTCACTGTTTGATTGACAGTTTTTAAGAGTCAAGAGTCAAGAGTCAAGACAGTTAAGAGTAGCTTTATTTGTCATTTCTACCATATACAACTGATATAGTTAAAACGAGACAACGTTCCTCCAGGACCAAGGTACTACATGGACAGCACTAAAACTACACGATCATACACAGAGTGGCATAAAGTGCATAAGAAGTGCAAAAGACGCAAGACAGCACAGCAATTCTTGACACGTCAACACAGTGGTGTACAAATTACAGTGTAATGAAAGAATGATAATTAATAAACATTGGTCTAGCAGCAATTCAAAGTTGTGCAAAGAGTTTCACATGGAATAGAGTCCAATCATACAGTGTTAAGGAGCCTAATGGCTTGGGGAAGAAACTGTTGCACAGTCTGGCCATGAGAGACTGAATGGTCTGGTATCTTCTGCACGATAGCAGGAGGGAGAAGAGTTTGAGTGAGGGGTGTGTGGGGTCTTCCACAATGCTCTTAGCCTTTTGGATGCAGCGTGTGGTGTAAATATCTGCAATGGAAGGAAGAGAGACCCCGATGATCTTCTCGGCTGTCCTCACTATCTGTTGTAGAGTCTTACGATCCGAGACGGTGCAATTCCCAAACCAGGCAGGTATAAGAAGGTATAAGGATTATCCATCTTTGATGTATTTACTTCAGGTTTTCAAAGCAGATTAACTACTTGAGGGAATTTACTTTTAATGCCTTTCATGAAGAGATTTTAGAGTTTTTACTTTGCAGTTACATATGCGTGAGATGTCTCTGAGATTTATGTAGTTTTTTTATCATCTCCATATGACTCCCGAAGTTTGTGCATAGCACATACTGGATAAATGGGTGCAAGGTGGCATGGACTGGTTACACAGAGGTGAATTTGGAGGAAATAGACAAGCCCTGGGCAGTGAGTAGGAGGTACAGGGCAGAGGATTAAAGGACCTAAGCATTTTATAAAACTGTGCTGAATTCCCAGAGACCTGGGGCAGGCCATTCCTATGTCAGTGACGGTCTGCCCCATTTCTGCTTCTGAACTGATTCCAGAGGCAGCAGGGCTCAAGTCAATCAAGCTGCCATGTGTCAGGGGTTAATTTCCATAGAGAGAGGTCTGACACGTCAGAAGATGTTTTGACTCAAGTTTCCCAAAGTCTGACCTGAAGTACCTTTTCCAGGCATATATGAAAGCTTTTCTCTGCTCATTTCTGAAAATGAGACTGTGTTATTGGGTGAGATTTCTGATATGCTATCTGCCATCTCCAGCTATAAAGTATATGGCAGAAGCATTGGCTCTAACCCATGCTTGTAATCCATATCCAGTTATGAAATATGCTTGTATCCTGAGAGAGATGCAGCTCCAGAAAGAGTGGGCATGACCCAAGAGAAGAGTCAGTCTTCTGTCAGTTCTGCCTCTTTGCCAACATGAATTGCATATGAATGGAATTTAGTAATCCATGATGAATAAGCATGTGCAGCAATACAGGATTTGGATGAAGACTTCAGTGTCAAGTTATGCGTTATGAAGTTCTGATAAGGAAGCTCTGAGAATTAGATCCATCCCTATTATGATTTAATTATAAAAATGTAATCAAGGCTACTGCTAATTTGCACTTCCAACTGGAGGAACCGGTTCATAGCTGGTATCATTATATTGCAGGTACTGGTTTCATGCTGCTATCTGATTCATGACGCTATCTGATTTAGAACACTGCCAACTGGCAGAGCAATGTTATAATTTCAGCTTCCTAGTGTCAAGTTGATATCTTTAATTTGGCTAAAGAGCTTATTAATATGCAGTTTAATCAGTAAATCGAAGCTGGTTTCACAGCAGTTGTAGCCAGATGGTGAAACCTGAGTAAACAAAGATACAACTTAGGCTGCTTTGTATTTCATAACCACAAACTGCATTTCCACTGTAAAAAGCACTTAAAGTTAAGTCAAGAACTACTGCACAGCTGGTGTGTCTCAGAGACAAGAAAACTTCATTCTGTTAATTAAAGTGAACTGGTTCATTAAGGCTTTTGCTTTTTGTTCAAAAGCTACATGTTTATGTTCGAAAGAGTGCCCGACCTGCTATTATCTGTGGCATAAGGTAAATGGGATATTTGTTGCCTCACTGAAATAATGGGAACCACTGACTGACTTGGTGCTCAGTCATTAATGAAGTGTGTGACTACGTTGCAGGAAACACAAACACTTAACATAGGAAGACACACATATGAAGATAGGTGTCATCTATTTGGTAACTCATAAAATAACATTGCAGATGTGCCAGCCATGAATATTTTGAGACCTAATGCATGTATGGGCCATTGCTAATAAAATTCAGCCATAGAGCAGGACCTTCTCCTCTCAAACCTATTCCGATCAAAAGCTGGATCTTTTTACACTGCACCAGGTTCATCCTCTCTGTCTGAGTCACTTGCAATCAGAATTACACAATAGTCAACTTGTCTGGATGAATGTATGAATTCTCAAAGTAGAAGGTGTTCCAGTCTAAAGTATTCAGAGCTGTTGGCAGAAGGTGGAGAAGGAGGAGGGGGAGGGGAATCTAATCTGACGCATCAGCACCTGGATTCAGATCAAAGTACAACTAAGTGGGCAATGTATAAGTTATGTTATTAAAAATGTACACAAGAGAAATTGATAGCAATGAAAGAATGACTAGGGTAGGAATAGGTCCAGTCAAGGATAGTAGTGGGAAGTTGCATGTGGAGGCTGAAGAGATTGGGGAGACACTGAATGAATACTTTTTGTCAGTATTCACTCAGGAACAGGACATTGTTGCTGATGTGAATACTGAGTCACAATTAAGTAGAATGAATGGCTTTGAGGTATGTAGGGAAGAGGTGTTGGAAATTCTGGAAAGGGTGAAAATAGATAAGTCCCCTGGGCCTGATGGCATTTATCCTAGGATTCTCTGGGAAGCAAGGGAGGAGATTGCAGAGCCATTGGCCTTGATTTTTATGTCCTCGTTGTCTACAGGAGTAGTGCCAGAAGACTGGAGGCTAGCAAATGTGGTTCCCTTGTTCAAGAAGGGGAGTAGGGATAACCCTAGTAACTATAGGCCGGTGAGTCTCACTTCTGTTGTGAGCAAAGTCTTAGAGAGAATTGTAAGGGATAGAATTTATGAACATCTGGATAGGAATAATGTGATCAAGGATAGTCAGCATGGTTTTGTGAAGGGCAGGTCGTGCCTTACAAACCTTATTGAATTCTTTGAGAAGGTGACTAAGGAGGTGGACGAGGGGAAAGCGGTAGATGTGGTGTATATGGATTTTAGTAAGGCGTTTGATAAGGTTCACCATGGTAGGCTACTTCAAAAAATACGGAGGTATGGCATTGAGGGTGAGTTGGAGGTTTGGATTAGGAATTGGCTGGCTGGAAGAAGACAGAGGGTAATAGTTGATGGTAAAGATTCTTCTTGGAGTGCCGTTACTAGCGGTGTTCCGCAAGGACCTGTTTTGGGACCACTGCTGTTTGTCATTTTTATAAATGACCTGGAGGAGTGGCTAGAAGGTTGGGTGAGCAAGTTTGCGGATGATACGAAAGTCGGAGGAGTTGTTGACAGTGAGGAAGGATGTGGCAGGTTACAGTGGGATATAGATAAGCTGCAGAACTGGGCAGAAAGGTGGCAAATGGAGTTCAATGTAGCTAAGTGTGAGGTGATTCACTTTGGTAAGAGTAACAAAAAGATGGGGTACTGGGCTAATGGTCGGATACTTGGTAGTGTGGATGAGCAGAGGGATCTTGGTGTCCATGTACACAGATCTTTGAAAGTTGCCACCCAGGTAAATAGTGCGGTGAAGAAGGCATATGGCGTACTGGCTTTTATTGGTAGAGGAATTGAGTTCCAGAGTCCTGAGATCATGTTGCAGTTGTATAAGACTCTGGTGCGGCTGCACCTGGAGTATTGTGTGCGGTTTTGGTCACCATACTATAGGAAGGGTGTGGAGGCACTGGAACGGGTGCAGAGGAGGTTTACCAGGATGTTGCCTGGTATGGTAGGAAGATCGTATGAGGAAAGGCTGAGGCACTTGGGGTTGTTTTCATTGGAGAAAAGAAGGTTTAGGGGTGACTTGATAGAGGTGTACAAGATGATTAGGGGTTTAGATAGGGTTGACCGTGAGAACCTTTTTCCACGTATGGAGTCAGCTGTTATGAGGGGGCATAGCTTTAAATTAAGGGGTGGTAGGTATAGGACAGATGTTAGGGGTAGGTTCTTTACTCAGCGAGTCGTGAGTTCATGGAATGCCCTGCCAGTAGCAGTGGTGGACTCTCCCTCTTTATGGGCATTTAAGCGGGCATTGGATAGGCATATGGAGGATAGTGGGCTAGTGTAGGTTAGGTGGGCTTGGATCGGTGCAACATCGAGGGCCAAAGGGCCTGTACTGCGCTGTATTCTTCTATGTTCTATGTTCTATGTTCTAAAAGTTAGAATGGGAAGCAATGAAAGAAGAGAATGTATGGTAATAAATATTAACTTTTTGTGATGTTTTGCGGGGGAATAAGAGCAAAGCTATAATTGAGCACAAGAGGGAAGGTGTGTACTGTGTCAACTGAGAGCGTATGGGGAGGGAAGATGATAGAATTAAGTTGTAGTTTGATCAAGGGAGCATGTATCTGAAGTAGAATTGCAAGGCAAAAGTATTTGTGATCTAAGTTCAGAGGTGGACTTCCTGCATGAACTGCATACAACAAACTAATGTTGGTTTATGGAAAATCCTAACGCCATTTTTTTTGTTTCTCTTACATTAAAAAACAATTATAGTTTATGAAAGTTTGTGAACTAACACAGTTTATTATGTGAAAATCCAAAATTTTCCAGGACAGTATTTCTCAGGCTGTTCTCCTCTCAGTTCCCAAAGCTATACATTACCAATTTATGTTTCCAATAATACCATATGCTTTTATTGTTTCGACACAAGTGAAGAAACATTGTGCCTGAAGCTTTAAGTCCTTGTAATTGCCTGGTTTCACATCCTGGGGACATTCTTAGGCTTTCAACTTTGTGGATGCAATGATGATTTCGATTTTGACTTCTATTTTATCAATATCTGGTAATATCTGTGCGGCAATTTTGAACATTTCTCGGGAGGTACAACTTTAGCTGCCTTGATTTCCTTTGTTAATTGTTTTCAAGCCTTCATAATGCATATAAATCTCTACTACCATTACAGTCTGCTGAGTAACTTGATAAGCACCCAAAGCCTTTTGTTTCTTCAATCAGTTTTCCATGTGTTTCAGGTATAGACAAAGTTAATTTTAACTGAAAAGTTTCTCAACCATAATTTACTCAATAAAACAGGGTTGGTTCTGATCATAATCATTTTTGTTGAGTTTCAGGGAAATTTCTCACCATGAGACTGAGTAGAGTTTAGTTTGAAATTTGACTCATTAATGAGGTGCCATGCCCTATGGTGCCCCACTTGTTTGTTGCTAGACAGTTTCTTTCACTTGCTGTGGGCAGAAGTACTTGCCAGGCTAGGCCAGGGTCCTGGGTCCCAGGCCTAGGCCACATTTAAATGGCCATTGTGAACTCAGTAAAGTGCTGTCAGCCTGTAGCTCTCTTGTGCTGCTCTCTTGCTCCAGACATGGCTATTAAGGAAAAGTGGCACCATGCATCGCAGGCAGGGATCGAGAGATCTTGGTGGACTAGGTGGTGCAGAGGAAGGGTGTCCTCTTTCACCAGGACTGGCAGAGAAGGCTATGGCACCCAATCTTGCCAGCCTGGCATGAAGTTGCCAGCCATGTCATTGCAGATTCAACTGACCAGCTGAATGCCCAGCAGTGCCACAAGAAGGTCAACGACCTTGTCCTCTCCACGAGAGTATATGTCACCACCTTCTCTCTGCTGCCTCACATCACTCTTCCTCTGCGACTGCATCAACCTCCCACCAGGTTGATGCTCTATCTCTCATTCACTATTGAATGCAGCATCTTCTCTCACCTGCTGTCACCCACCACAACCTCCCATATTAGGAATCTTGTGTGTTACCTGTACTGTCTACTCATTCAGTTGGGACACCTCACCATATTTCTCCCACTTTACCAGCACTAATTTCTGTGCAAATTTCATCTCATTCAATCTTCCAGAGATTCTCATTACAGGAGTTGAAGAACCAGGATGGGTGGTGGGGGTATCTGACATTTGGCTCTTCACCCCCTTATGAGAAAAGGATGCTAACTCTCCCAGGTGAGGATTGGTTCTGAGTCCTGTGGAGATGCTGAAACATCCACTTTCTGCAAATGAAATAACACACGTGGTCCATTGCTATGTTATTCTCCATGACCTCACTCTCAATGTATTCTTAACATGTTACATCTACCTCTTGGTCATGACTTTTTCCTTTCTGTCTCCTGCAGCTATGAGTGGCATTCATATGAACATAAGAAATAGGGACATGAATAAGCCATCTGACCTGTCAAGCCCGCTCTGCCATTCAATAAAATCATGGCTGATATTTTCATGGACTCAGCTCTATTTACCCAGCCACTCACCATAATCCTTAATTCCTTTACTGTTCAAAAATGTAACAATCTTTGCCTTAGAAACATTCCACAAGGCAGCCTCAACTGCTTCACTGGGCAGGGAATTCCATAGATTCACAACCCTTTGGGTGAAGAAATTCCTCCTCAACTCAGTCCTAAATCTGCTCCCCCTTATTTTGAGACTATGCTCCCCCCCTCCTCAGTTCCATGGAAAGAGGACAATGTCACAAGATATCCCCTCCTGCACTTTTGTGGGTGACAGCATGGATATCACAGAGGATGCACCAGCAAAACTGCCTCCCACACCCACCACCAGCTCAGATTGAGCCATGGAGTCATATAGTATGGAAACAGATCCTTCGGTCCAACCCAAAGTAAACTAGTCCCACCTGCCTGCTTTTGGTCCATATCTCTCTAAACTTTTCCTATTCATGTACCTATCCACAAGTCTTTTAAATGTTGTAACTGTACCTGCATCTATCATTTCCTCTGGCAGTTCATTCTGCATACGAACCACCCTTGTGTGAAAAAGTTGTTCTTCAGGTCCCTTTTAAATCTTTTTCCTCTCATCTTAATAAATATGCCCCCTAGTTTTGAACTTCCCAACCTTAGGGAAAACACCTTTGCTATTTACCTTGTCTATGCCCCTCATGATTTTATAAACCTCAATAAGGTCACCCCTCAATCTCCTATACTCCAGTGAAAAAGGTTCAAGACTATCCAACCTCTCCTTATAACTCAAAGCCTCAAGTCCTAGCAACATCCTGGTAGATCTTTCCTGAACCCTTTCAAATTAATAATATCCTTCCTACAGCAGGGTGATCAGAACTGTACACGGTACTCCAAAAGTGGCCTCAACAACATCCTCTACAACCTCAACATGACGGCCCAACTCCTAAACTCAATAGTCTGAGCAATGAAGTCAAGCACGTTAAACACCTTATTTACCACCTTGTATATCTATGATGCAAGTTTCAAAGAATTATGCACCTGAACCCAGAACCCAGATTAGAACCACTAGCCCCTGCTGTGATCCACGTCACCATCATAACTCTGCAGCTAGTCAAGACAGAAACAACCCACACTGTGGTACTAGGAAGGTGCCCAGAAGCCAGGCACTTGCCCAGCCCCAGGCAGGACAGGATCCCATGGTGTCAACAATTTGTGATTTCATTGGCATATACAAACACAGGAGCAGCAGGCAGGTTTGTCAGGGGCAGTGGACACACTGTGCAAAGGTTGCAGTACTGCAGCAATGCTGTTGGGATCCTGCTACCTTGGGCACATGAGAATCTCACTGCATCCATGGACAGATTGGCAGTTGCCATGGGGAGCCAAGTTCAACATTCTGCTGGATATATGTACAGACCTACATTCTATCACTCTGGCTATTGCTGTTCAGCACAAATAGAAAGGATATAGGAGGATGAGGGACCATGAGCTCACTGCAGATACACCTTTCTCACAAGGAGAGAGGGCAGTACCAGTAAACAATCAGCCGTCAGAGAAACCACACACAGAAGTCTTCTCTCAGGACACTCCAGAGGTGGTTGGGCCTTCCACCTACACCCTATCTGCCTCCCGCTACCCCATGGGTTCAAATTGAGATGGATGCACCTGCCTCTGGTCTGAACACACTCAGCATGTCTGGGCTCTTTAGACCCAACCATCCCCAGGGTCTCTACATCAAAGGGCTCCACCTTCCAGCCCATCTGCAGATTCTGCATCAATACCTAGTGGGAGGGAAATAAATGGGAAGATCTTCTGAGGGCACAAAGATAGCAGAGAGGTGACATGTCACCATAAAACGTTATCACATTTGTGAATATTTGTTCAATTTTCACCATCAGCTGTGTGTGAACATCTGTCTAATAGCAACCACTAACACTGAAAATACAGAGAGTAGCCATCTGTTGTGCTACATGATGTTTGATGGTCCAAGTTGTGAAGTTAGGAACTCCTGCACCTTGTGCAGGTTAGGAGCAAACAGCAGGTCATTGCCATTTTGGCAACTAAGGTCAATCTTTCCAGGTGGCAAAACATTGTTGTGCTTTACAGCTGGTCATGTGACTGATTATAATATTGTATGATATGGTCAACAAGTGTGGGGTAAGAATTTGGACTCGACACAATAAATTAATGTCAAAGGTTCATGTAGCATATTGTGCTCATAGTTCTGCTTCAGCTTCAGTGCATGGGTGTCTACAATAATCATTTTGCCCTTTGAATGGTGTCAGATTGCATGAGTTTTAATCCCCCTCCCTCACAGAATGAAATTCTTACCCTGCCCACTCTGAGTGTGATCTGAGCCATTTTTCAGCTGCATTCTGCGCTTATTATTTGCAGCACGATAGAAAGAAACAGAGGTCACCACTCATACAGTGAGTTTCAGGCTCAACCTCTTAATAATGTTGAACGCCCAAATTGCTCTTCTTGTCAATCCTTTTGGGTTTAACCTTCCCCAAGATCCCATCCAATCGGTCCATCTCAATCTTTATTGAGCCCCCATTAAACCACCAATCCCAGGTGATTCATGTGAACAGGTGATATAGGAATGAACTGGCCCCTCATCAAAGCCAGGGTCTTGCATTACTCCTTTCCATTCAATGTTCTACCATCTCCCCCATTACATTTTGAGTTGCTGTCCTTCACAACTATAATCCTCTCTGCATCCCAGCACTCTGCCTCCAATCTGCTTCCATCACACAACAGTGGCCCCTGATAACCCTCCTTTCACTTTTAATGGAGGGACCCCTAAACTGACTGTGACTCACCGCTTTGAACCACTTAGCTGAATAGTCTGGAATGATAAGTGACCAGGCCCTTGCTTCTCATTTGTACGACTCCCCTACTCTATTCCTGTATCTCCCTGGACTGGTATCACATGATCCCTGAGTAATACCCTTCCTCAAACCTTCAACTAGGTGTCAGCCCTTATGCATAAATTGGCCTGATAATAGAATTTCAATGAAAGATTTTGGTATGCTCCAAGGTGGAGCACTGAAATGCAGCAGTGCACTGTAAGTGGATCAGAGATGTGCCATGATGACATGGTGAAACTGGTCCCTGTCAGATACCAAGGTCCATGGATGTGGTGCTTGTGCAGTCATTGCCCATGAACTGTGCCCTGAGATGCTGGTGGTGGATGTCTAAGAAGGAGCTCCAGCGAAGCAAGTGGCAACCTCGAGTCACAGGCGACAGCTTTGACTTTTAGGTTGGGAATACTCAGTGCTTAGTTTCTATCCCATGTGAGTAGGAGAATTGAAAACTCCACATCAATGAGGTGGGATTAAATGGTAATAAGGGTAATAATGAGCAATAATACATGCAAGTAAGTCTGTAATTGCTTACGAGTGTGAACCTTGCCTTGGTATCCAACACAATTAAAAATCAATACAGTTTAGTCTCGATGTTGAGAAAGTCTTTGGTGGGTATCTCACCTGATTTTCCCAACTTTCCCATAATGGCCCACATCATTCAGAGTCTGGGAACATTATGCCCGCTGAATTTTTAAATGCAGTTGTATGTAGAAAGATGTGTTACAGAATGCATATTCAAGTATAATTAAATGGACAGATTTCCAGTATCTGAATATGGAGAGTGGGGATTTCAGAGGGGACTATGATCAAAGGCTGTCCAGTAATGGTAGGATCAAATAGAAGTGTATTGTACATTCATCTAGCCTCAGGTGAACAGACAGCATGAACTGAGCATATCACTGGTGGTAGTTGTAAAACATGGTCGAACCCAGCTGCAATGTTATGCAATTTCACTATGTATTATTATTGTTTGAAAACGTGGATTCTAACATGGAGGGGAAAAAACACAATTTTAGCTTTCTGTATTATGAAGGTCTGACTTTTTCTAAGGTTAGAAAGTTATTTTAAACAGTGACTCCAAAACAACATTTATAAGAAGTCATTTATTAGCTGAATGAACTGCAATTTATCTGGGCAGTTAATTGATAAGCTGTTTGCTGATTTGAATGTTATGGTCAGCAGTGAGGAAAAGAGAGAGAAGAGGTTAAAATAAGTTCAATTAAGGGAAGAGGTGTAACAGTAGCTATGCTGTTAGCAAGCTGCAAGCCATCAGGGCTGAGGGGAAATCCTGAGAAGGCTCCTAAAACAGAACACTACAGTGTGAGAGAAAGCAAGACATCCTACAAATTTGTTGAAACATGAATTTAAGAAACATATGTTAAGGAATAAGTA
Source organism: Chiloscyllium plagiosum (assembly GCF_037043375.1). Lineage (NCBI taxonomy): Eukaryota > Metazoa > Chordata > Chondrichthyes > Orectolobiformes > Hemiscylliidae > Chiloscyllium > Chiloscyllium plagiosum. The sequence continues at coordinate 33,182,575 of NW_028270143.1, read as the reverse complement.
TGCTTGGTTAGCAGCTTTAGGGCCTTGGGGAGAAATATTAATTAAAAAAAGTAGTGTCAATAGAATACACAGAAATTTGCCAAAACGAAAATTATTGCAGCCATACCAGATGAGCAAGGAACATTAGCATTCTGATAGAGATGACTCTTCACTGAGTTCCACAGCTACAAGGGCATTGCTATGATGTAAGGGATAACTCTACCTTTCTGATGTTTGCAATGCAGTCATTCCAGTAGTTCTTAAATATATTTCTTTTGTGTAATAAACCTTTATGATCGTTTGTTAAAAGTACATTGGCAGACTCCTGTGAATGCATTCAGTGCCTAAAAATAGGATTATGGATCTATTGAAGTTTGTACAAGGTGGGACCTTTGAGGATGACAAAATAGTTGTAAAATTGAAGTCAGACATGACAAAGCTATCCTGGAATTCAGTATAACTGGTGTTGTGAGGAATAGGGAAATGGGTGAGTTAAGGACAGAGACTGAAGAGATTCGAAAGGCTAAAAGAGGTGGTCTTGATAATATGCCATTGTGAGTTTGAATCTTAGATCAAGACAATGTAGGACACCAAACGTGTACATTGGCAAGTTCACCTAGAAACAGCAACTGGAAAGGAAAATGGAATCAAGAAAATATGATCATGGTCAGCAGTGCTGTTCAGACCATCCAACTGGATGATTTACCCTTAAATGAAAAAAAAAGAAGATCCTTCAATATGTGCATGTTTGTGGCACAAATCAGAAATTCTGCTGAAAATACTTACAGAGAAAGATGCTATTGGGTCCAATTTGTCAATAAATAAGGAATCCGAAAACAATAAACCTTTGTTGAAAAGCTTTGACTTTACAAAAAGTGAGAGTAGCCAAGAAGTGACAACAAAAGACAATAACACCAATGAGTTGCAGTTCACTACGTGTCTGTACTACTAATTGAAATATCCCAATGCCAAGTGAAGAAGCACAGTTTAGGATGTATTGAAATGAAGAGATTTTGGGATAGACATTGGATCATCCAATTTTGTACTTATAAAGGTCAGAGTTATTAGTGACAGTCAATTAAAAATTTGAAGTCTCCAGTTTCAATATTAAACACTCCCATTATAGAGAGAAAGTCCTTGTGCTCCCCATCACATGTCGCTGATTTCTAAATCATTTTAAAATTGAACACCAGCAGAAAGAACAAGTTTTTAATCAGTTCCATGATAACAGGTTTCTCCACTATTTGTTACATGTCTGCATTACTTACATATGTTTGTAGTATGTGCTATTGAAGGATAACTTGGAATCAAAGAAGGTTCAGAACAAAACAATGATCATTTGTCTATTATACAAGTGCTGTGTAGCATTCTATTTACTCTGATCACTTCTCAAATCCTGTTTGAATACTGTTACAAAGGTGCATGATGTTGTACTTTGAATTCCCTACATCTAATCATAACAAGCTGCTGGCCTTACGCCATCAATTAGGGTCAACACTTTCAAATAATTTTGTTCTGGAGCAGATCTGTATTTATAATGTGGTAGGAGCACGAAAGCAATAGGGACCAGATTATCATTTGGCAGCAGCTGCTTTATGATTTGGCGTAGCAGACATAGCTATGGAAAGAATGGCTCTAGCATTGATGGTCCATGAAACTGTGGGAAATCCAGCAAGACAGCGTGTTCCCTTTTGAATGAGAGTACCATCCAGGACAGTAAAGAAGGGGAAGCAACAGTTTAGTAGTATTATCACTAGACTATTAATCTGGGGATGGAGATAATGTTATGGGGACCTGGATTTTAAACCTGCTATGGCAGACTGTGAAATTAAGAGTATAATGACAACTGTGAAAGCACTTTTGGGGAAAAGAAAACATCTGGTTCACTAATGTCTTTTAGAGAAGGAAACTATCATCTTTGCCTGGTCTGGCCTACATATGACTCCAAATCCACAACAATGTAGTTGACTTTTAACTGCCTCTGAGCAATTAAGGATGGTCCATGAACACAGTTCACATCCATGAAAGAATAAAAAACAGATCATTCCTTCCTTGAAGTAGATATTTTAAATAGGAACTGAAAGAAAAAAAAGCTAAAGCCTACCAGAAATATCACAAGGTGTTCCATTTATTCCTGTTATAACTGAAACCTCAATGATTCTTTGTACTGAAATTACACACATTTTTGTGCATAGTTCGCATGAGGACCGTGCATTAGTGAAGAGTATGCCTCAAAGGTGATCGAAATAAGTTTGGGCGACTCCAGTTTCTGCACAATAGTTTCTCTCTTGATCAGCATCTGTGGCAAAACATTGTGTGATCTAACAATGCTCTCTCTGAAAATTTTCATCTATCTTTTCTTTTCTGATGTTACTCTTGAGTTTGCAACCTTCCTATTTATTATGCTCGCTGTGAGGTACAAGCTGGCTTTATCTCAAGCTGATGTAACTCAATATTCAAAAGAATGTGAGAAAGAAAATGTTTTACTACAGTTGCGAATTCAAAAATTTCAAAAGGGAAGCACCTGTGCTGATGATACAGATAATAGCCTGAGGAATATGCGCTTTCGAAGAATATTTTGGTTGTTGACACTTTTTTCTGGTGCTTCTTGGAGTTTTTTGTCAGTCTTCCTTTCAAGCAAGAAGACATTATCCTGTAAGGGCTGCACACATTTTAAATTGTTGATCATAACCTTGAGGTGAATTTAGTGCATATCCCTCCCCCAACAGAAAAATCAGTTATAAGGCTGCCAACTTAGAAAAGCTGCTGACGGAACCAAATGATCCCACATGAACTCCGGACTACATTCAGACCAACACAGTTTGGATCTAAACAGGACATCCAGTACAGATTACAAATTCAAAACCTCCAGAAACGGTTCAAAATTTCACCAATTTCCTCATTTCTCTTCCACCCACCTTATCCCAGTTCCAACCTTCCAGCTCAGCAGCTCATGACCTGTCCTATCTGTCCACCTTCCTCCCACCTATCCGCTCCACCCTCCCCTCCGACCTATCAGCATTACCCCCCACCTCCATCCACCTATCGCACTTCAGCTAAATTCTTCTCAGCCCCACCCCCCTCCCTTTTATCTCTCTACCCCTGAGGCTCCCAGCCTCATTCCTGATGAAGGGCTTTTGCCTGAAATGTTGATCTTCCTGCTCCTCAGATGCTGCCTGACCTGCTGTGCTTTTCCAGCACCACACTCTTGACTCTAATCTCCAGCATCTGCAGTCCTCACTTTTGCGAACTTGGAAAAGCTGGTTACTCCCACAGCAATTTCCACTCCCAACTCCTCAGAGATGAAGTCCTGCCCTGGAGAGCAGCCAGTAATTTGATTGGTCAGTGGTCTAGGCAGCACCACAATTGAGCAGTAGGCACAGCCAGCCACCAAGAACACAAAGTCTCAGATTGGATACCATTTCAGGGAAAATGATAGGGGGGAAAGTTAAATGTTGGTGTTCTATGATCTTGGATGGCTTGCCTCCAATGAGCACAGGAGTACATCTAAATACTATTCAACCATCCTGATATAACAGGAACTTGTGCAGTCAAACTGCTGGGCTATTGGTCTCCTCACCATCCTTCCCTGTACATGTAATTTAATAGTGGGGGTGGGAGCAGATTGAGATCCTGAAATGTCCATTGATTAACCACTCAAGAACCCCTACAGCCATCTCCACCACCTATAATATAGGAATCAGATTGTAGGTGGGCAGGAAGACCCTTGCAGCTTCAAATATGCCACCTAGACAGGGGGGTGGGATGGGGGAGCTGCAAAATCTGTCTATTTGTCCCCAGCTTTCAAGCTTTGGTTTGGAATGCTGAGAATCCAAACCATAAAGGCAATCTATCCACATTTTTAAGCAGATTTCAGACCCAGTTACCAATCTTCAGAAAAATTTAAATGTTATGAATTTCCCATCAAATTTAGACTTCAAAGATTTAAGGAGGTGGAGTGATGACACTAAACCCAGTGAGAAAGCAAATCAAAAATTCTGTCTTACCACAGCTGTGTGTATGACTACTGGAATATCCTGTGGTAAGACAGCTCAGGATGCAGCAGATTGAAAGGCATGATACAATGTGGTGACTGATATAAAGTGCTGTCACACTAGCTCCTTCCAGCACAGGCATGAGGCGTCACATTCTAATTAAATATAAACCCATAATCACAGGATAAATTATCCACTTTACAGCAGAGCAAATATCAAATTTCCCTTAAAATCTACAACAGGCTTTCCTTGATTTCCTGCTTTTCTTTCTACCAAACTGTCTATTTTGTTTCACAAAGTGTATGTGACTGGGTGTGGGAATCCCATCACTCGCACAAAAGTCACTTAATTGAATTTTTCAATCGTGTAACATTGACCTGTAGCAAAAAGTGGTTCAGTGTCATGATAAAATGATAACCCACCATTTAGCAACACAAGTCTTGAGACTGTAGTCACTTTCAGCAACTTAGTTTTAGCTTTCTAAAAAAAAAGTAGGATCAGCATATTAAAATGTAAGATCCATAGTTTATATATCCCAATTCATACCTTTCCTTCCGAGATTCAATGTTTGAGTACACTTTAATTCACCATATATAGCTTTTATTGAGACAGTTTATCCTTAGGGTTAGTGGCATCTCTAACTTCTAACTTGCTGTTTCTCTCTCTCCACCAATGATCCTTATGTAGTCTGTGAAGACAGCAACTTGAGCTATGGGGGCACCCTCCCCTTAACTGTCTCCCTCAATTTATCAATGTTAGAGTGATTCCTATCCTTGTAAAGTGGGTAGATGTTTTCAGAGGTTACTAAAAATCATTTTGTTTTGCTATTGCTTGAATTTCACAGAATCATAGAAGTTTTACACCTCAGAAGAAGGCTATTTGATCCATCGTACTTACATGGAATTTGACTCACATAGCAGAATTTGATCTTTCAAATAAAAATAGCAGCAGGAAGAATCCAAAAGCAGCAGTGAAACTGAATTTGGATGATGATATCAAATAGGACAGAAAGGAGACAACAATTTTGAACTCAGAAATACTGAAACACCAAGGATCCACGAAGCAACCTCAGGGTAGAAATGAATGTTTAACTTCTTGGTTCTTCTCTCAAGGATGAGCAAAGTTACAATAGACCCAAAGCACTGGTTGTGAAACAAAGAGACAGTTGGTGTGCACACGCAGGAATACGGGAACAAGAGTAGGCCATTAAGCCCAGCAGCCCCATCCTGCCATTCAATTATATTATGGCTGATCTTCTAACTCAATCTTCTCCCTTAATTCCACTTTCCCACACTATCTCCATATCCCTTGCAGTCATTAGCTACACTCTCTCTAATTTGCCCAGATGCTGCACTGACCTCCAAGGTCCATTGGCAGGAGAAACCAGAAGAGAATGCTTCTGTGGGTGATGGATCCTCAGTTTCCATGCAACTACTGATTTCAGCCTTGCGCCTACTCCAATGAACTATCAACCACAGCCCTGTGGGGTACAGAATTCCAAAGATTTACTACCCTGTGAGTAGTAGGAATTCATCCTCACTTTAAAATGCTTACCCCTTATGTCCCCTGGTTTAGAGAAACTGGTCAGGGGAAACATTCTATCTATAGTCACACTGTAAGAAATTTGTAAGTTTCAATGAGATTACTTCTCATCCTTTGATGCTCGAGGGAATACAAACCCAGTTTCCTCAATTTCTCCTTATAAGACAATCCTGCCATCCCAGGAATTAATCTGTAAAAACCACATTGAACGCCCTCCATGCTGGGTATATCCTCCCTTGAAGATGAGAAGATCAAAATTGTTCACAACCCCCCCGGTGAAATCTCTACAAGGTTCTACATAACAGCAGCAAGACATCTTTACTTCTGTACTTAACTGAATGACAAAATACTGTTTGCCTTCTAATTGTCTGATGCACCTGCATGTGAGGTTTTAGTGACTAATGGACAAGGACACCCAGATCCTTTTGGATACTGCACTTCCAATCTTTTACCATTTAAGAAATATTATAGCTTTCTTTTTTTTTCTTACCAAATTCAATGATTTCATATTATTCACATTAGGGAGATGGAAAATTATGGTGCCTTACCTACAGCCCATACTGACTGCCAGAGGATTTCATATGGCCCAGCATCTGTTTTAGTGGTAGACAAATTTGCAGATCGTTCGTAGGATTTCCGTAACTAATAATTGTATAACCTTTTTACAGAAGGTAGATCATAGACCAGAAAGCCAAGGAAACTTTTTTTCATATATATTCAATGTGAAGGTGGAGTTTCAAATACAAGTAAATATCAGGGAAAGATTTTGCAAGGAGCTGCTTTCCTATCTGAGGCCCTTCCTCTCATACTGATGTTGCCAAGGACTTAATGATGAGCTTACAAGTAGGAAGTGCAGGACAGAATCAACCTGTGATTGGACGAGCAGAGAGCGGCCTAAGGCCTGGTGAGGTGTTGGCGGGTCTATAGGCTGGGCCTGGCAATGGGTGGCAGAGTAAGACAGGGAAAGTGAGAGGGCTAAGAGATGAGGACAACTGGGTGAGAAAGAGAGAGATTGGTGTGTGAGAGAAAAATGGAATGTGAGTGAAGGAATGGAGAGATGAAAAGCTGGTTCTAAGATAATGTAAGCACCAGGATAAAGGTCAACTCATTTTCCACCCCACATACTTGTGAATTCTGCTGAGGCCAGCTAGGAGTGTGCCTCACCAGAGGCAATTGAAAATCAGCGTTAGTTAAACTAACTTATATCTCCGCTCCAGTTGCCAACCTACTCCCTAGTGATCCTGAATTGGGGCTGTTTCCTTTCTCTCTCTAGCTCTGCTTCTTAACCAAAAAAAAGCAAAGACAAATTGGTGTTATAATTAAGCTTTGCTTCTTAGCACTTTTTAATGGTCATTTCTACCCAGTTCTACCAACTCTTCATTTCTACCAACTCCTTACCCATTTTGGTGTAATCAGCAAATTTTGTAAATAATACAATTGATCCCCAATATCCAAGTCATTTATGAGATTGTGAGCAATCCATGTTGAATGCACTTCCCCTTGTTGTACCCCACTATCAATAGCTTGCCATCATGAGAATGATCTGTTTATTCCTACTCTCTGTCATCAGTCTGTTAATCCGTTCTTAATCCCCATTCCCATGTGTTCTCATTGTATTTCCAAACCTGCTCGGTGTGGGATCTTATTAAATCCCTTCTGAAAATTCAAATACACCACATCCACTGATCTAGTTAGATCATTTTCAATCGACTGATAATCATAATTAAGTTAGGCAATACATTTGAATAAGTCTTTTTTTAATAAAACAAATTAAAGTTTACACAAACTGCTAAGCAATAGGAAGAATTACAATGCATTATTTTAAAGTTACTATCATCTTTTAATTTGGCCAGCGACTGATAAAACTTCTTTAGTTTGTTAATCAATGAAAGTAGATCACATAAAAGCTACTTTGAAAATTTATTTGGCCAAAAACCAAATGATTTACCAAAAATATGGTTTTGAAAATCCACAAGGGAGAACATTTTAGCATAATTTCCCCAGTACATGCACCATGAAAAACCTACTAAAGTTCATAAGGCATGGTAGAGGTGTGTTATGAGATGAGCCTGTGGTGATTTGGTTATGTATCTGTAATATACTCAACTGAGCAAGTTTAGAATACTGGTTGAATGTTCACTAAGATGAAGGAGAATTTGTTAAAAAAAACTTTGAATTTTAAACACTTATAAGAAAGGAACCATGGGCTTAGTTGAAATGGAATTCAAATGGCTGTTTTTTAAAAAAATGTTTATCGGGGTCTTAAAGACAAAATGGTATTGTGTGAAAATGAAAGCACTGCAGTAACTCACCGAGGCTCCTTAATAGCATTTTGCAAATTTTTTTCTATCTGAAGGGGAGCAGATGCATGGGAACACCAACTGCAGCAAGTTCCTCTCCATATCGCATGCCATCCTGACTTGGAAATAGCCTGCTTTGTTTCCTCACCAGTCACTGGGTTAAAATCCTCAAACTCCCTTTCTGAATGCACAGTGGGTATCCCTATAGTAAATGGACTTGCAACAATTCAAGGACGTAGTTCTGTACCAATTTGTCCCTGCTATTTAGGGATGGGCAATAAATGCTGGCCTCGCCAGCAATATCCACATCCCGTGAACAAAGAAAAATATGTAACTGCAAGTCAGTCAATTGATGAATCAACTTACCTGATTTTATCTTGTCCCTTGCACTGCTGCTGTTCAGCAGAACAAGTTAACATCAACCACATCTTATCTAGCAACTGGTAGGATTATCATGTGATCATTGGCTTTGAAAACTCTTGCTTTCTGTGTAAGATACACTGGCTAACCACATCAGTAATTTGCACTGCCATACAAAGCCTGAACAGGACATCGGTTACTAACGACTTGACATTTTTCATTTCCCTAGTGTCTTTGATGTATTTTTATCAACTGAAGTATTTCTGGCAGACACAAGAATTTTGGAACAGTTGAAATTATCCCCTTTTTAATAATTACTTCATCTTTGTCAGTTTCAGCACTATTTAACTCAAGGTCACCGTCAGAGTTTAACAAGGAGTTTCTAAATTGGACTGAATCTTCAATCCGGATGCAAATTGTGATTAAACTCTGCTGGTTTTCCAAATTGATTTTGGGATTCAATTATGTAATTGTAAGCAAAAGAAAAGTCCCTAAAGCAATGCCATTGGACATAACTTTTTACTTTAAAGAATCCCTGCTATATTTAAAACTTGTAATGTATTGTAGTTTATTAATATAGGTAAACATAGATTTATCACAAAAATAACATTTTTAATAAAAGTGTCTTGTCCATCATCTGAGTAGTACAATTTTTGAAAACGTAAATGACTTAGAACAAAACTGTCTAAATGATTTACCACCCACTTGTGTCCACCGATCAATTTCACAGTAAATTAAGGCATGTTTTAATGCTAAAATATTTATATACTAAATAAGGAGGTGCTGGAGACAAACCAAATGACTGGAATAGCATGATAGGTATTAGAGTCACACGCTGAGGATCTATTCAAAGTAATAAATAATCCAAAACCGTACAACCTAATTAAAGTAGAGAGATCATAATGATTTATCAAAGTGGTGATATCAAAACAGGACAATATGAAAACTTTTCCAGATACAGGACAGTGTGGTAGTGTCACAAGATTACGGGTATGGAACTTGGCTATTAGTTTCTGTTTGGTGATTTTGTATTACTGCGTATCTCGAAGGAAGCCTTGGAGGACGCTTAAGAGAAGATCGAGGCTGAATGTTGGAGCACCACCTTATTTTTAAATTTTTATAATTATCTCTCTGCCTCATTTAACCAGATTATAGCTCATCTCTTCACTTGATATTCAGCTGTTGACACTTTACTCACAACATCTAACACTTTTGATTACCTGTAGAGACTTACTATTCAACACTCCACTCATACTATTTGTAAGATCTTTTGATCTGTCTGCCTATAAATTCTGTGTTCTGTGTACTTCTCTCTCACTTCAGCTGATGAAGGGGCTACGCTCCAAAAGCTTATGATTTCAAATAAACCTGTAGGACTATACCTGGTGTTATCTGACTTCGGACTTTATCCACCCCAGTCCACCACTAGCACCTCCACTGGCACAGACTCACTATAATTCATGCAGGTTAGCTTTAACTTGTAGGAGAAAGTGAGGACTGCTGGAGATCAGAGTCGGAGAGTGTGCTGCTGGAAAAGCACAGTTGGTCAGGCAGCATCTGAGGAGCAGGAGACTCGATGTTTTGAGCATAAGCTTTTCATTAGGAATGAGGCTTATGGGCCAAGGTGGCTGAGAGATAAATGAGAGAGAGGTGGGGCTGGGGGGAGGGTAGCTGGGAATGCGATAGGTAGATGAAGGTGGGGGTGAAGGTGATAGGTCAGAGAGGAAGGTGGAATGGATAGGTGGGAAGGTAGATGGAGAGGTAGGATGTTCAAGAGGGTGGTGCTGAGTTGGAAGGTTGATCTGAGATAAGATAGTGGGAGAGGAAATGGGGAAACTGGTGAAATCCCCATTGATGCCATGTGGTTGGGGATCCCAAGGCAGATGATGAGGCATTTCTTCCACCGGGTATAGGGTGGCTAGTGTTAAATGGTGGAAGAGGCCCAGGACCTGCATGAGTGGGAGGCGGTGTTAAAGTGGTTGGCCATAAGGTGGTCGGGTTGGTTAGTGCGTGTGTCCCAGATATGTTCCCTGAAACGTTCTGCAAGCTGCCATCCTGTCTCCCCAGTGTAGAGGAGACGACATCGCAAACAATGGACATGGTAGATTATGTGTGTGGAAGTACAGGTAAATCTCTGTGGGATGTGGAAGGATCCTTTGGGGCCTTGACAGAGGTGAGGGGGGAGGTGTGGGTGCAGGTTTTGCACTTCGTGCACTGGCAGGGGAAGATGCCGGGAGGGACTGGTGGGTTAATTCGATTCAATTCGATGATTAGATTCGATTACTTACAGTGTGGAAACAGGCCCTTTGGCCCAACAAGTTCACACCGACCCTCCAAAGAGCAACCCACCCAGACCCATTCCCCTATATTTACCCCTTCACCGAACACTACGGGCAATTTAGCATGGCCAATTCACCTAACCTGCACATTGTTGGACTGTGGGAGGAAACCGAGCACCCGGAGGGAACCCACGCAGACACGGGGAGAATGTGCAAACTCCACACAACAGTGAGGGGCTTGGACCTAAAAGAAAGTCACAGAGGGAATGATCTCTCTGGAACACAGACAGGGGTGAAAATATATCTCTGGTGGTGGGGTCTGTTTGTAGGTGGCGGAAATGGAGGAGGATGATGTGATGTATCCAAAGTTTGGAGGGGTGGAAGGTGAGGACTGTTGAGGATGGGGGTGGGTTATGTCTTTATTGCAATTGGAGGGGTGGGATTCACGGGTGGATGTACGGGAAGTGGAGGAGTTGCATTGGAGGGCATCGTCGACTACTTGGGAGGGGCAATTGCGGACTTTGGAGAAGGAGGCCAGCTGGGATGTTCTAAAGTGGAATTGGTCCTCTGGGGAGCAGATGCAGTGGAGGAGTTGGAAATAAGGGATAGTGTTTTTATAGGAGGCATGGTGGGAGGAGGTGTAGTCCAGGTAGCCGTGGGAGTCGATGGGTTTGAAGTAGATATCCTTGTTGAGTCAGTCACCGGAAATGGAGATAGAGAGGTCCAGAAAGGGAAGGGAGGTGTCTGAGATGGTCCAGGTGAACTTGATGTTGGGGTGGAAGGTGTTCATGAAGTTGTTGAACTGTTCAACCTCCTCATGGGAGCATGAGGTGGTGTCGATACAGTCATCAATGTAGCAGAAGGAAAGGTGAAGAATGGTGTCAGTGTAGCAGCAGAAGATGGGCTGTTCCACATACCTGACAAAGAGTGAGGCATAGCTAGGGCCCATGCAGGTGGCGACCCCTTTGGTCTGGAGGAAGTGAAAGGATTCAAAGGATAAATTGTTGAGGGTGAGGACCAGTTCAGCCAAACAAATGAGTGTGTCAGTGGAAGGGTACTGGTTGGGTCGGCAGGTGAGGAAGAAAGGGAGGGCTTGGAGGCCTTCGTCATGGTGGATGGATGTATACAGGGACTGAATGTCCATTGTGAAGATGAGACATCGGGCGCAGGGGAACCTAAAGTCATGAAGGAGGTGGAGGATGTGGATGGTGTCCCCAACATATATGGGGAGATTCTGGACGAAGGGGGACAGGCCAGTGTCAAGGTATGCACAGATAAGTTCGGTGGGGCAGGAGAAGGCTGAGATGATGAGTCAACCAGGGCAATCAGGTTTGTGAATTTTGGGAAGAAGGTAAAACTGAGCAGTGCGGGGTTCCGGGACTTAACTTTAACTAGTGCTAAACTCACATCATTTTATACCCCTGCTTGGGCTTGCAGGTGTTCAACAGCATTTTAGTAATCTCTGCACGCTACAATCATATATGCTTTCTGCACTGGAAGGAATGGGTATGGCTAATCCTGCAGTTGGATCCCCCTGAGATTAAGTTCAGATATTGCCTTTTGCAATGAGTACAATTTTCAATTTCTGTTACAATTTCATTTAGTCTTGTTTGCAACACCAGAAGCCTAAATACCATAAGCAGCCATTTGGTCATCGGTTCACTGATACTAGTTGCATGTCAATGGTTTTGACTCAGCTCGACCTTTACTGTTACATAGTTTTGCAATTTAAGTTACGTACACTGTAGTTTTGCTGGGGTTTCATGCATTTTTTAAAAATAATTATCTTGTGGTTTTGAATCACCACAAATTCATGGAAACACATACTGATTGTATTTCAAACCAATTTTATAACTATATATGTAGATTTGGTATATGTGAATTAAACTACTGCAAATCGCTGGGAAGTGCTTGCCAAAAGTTGTTCACTCCAGCCCACCCCCATATACAGCCCATGGTAAGGTGGCGCCCATTCCTGAATAAAAAGCATCAGTTATAATCATCACCAGGTGCTGGGGCTGTTGAAACTCTGACTATGCTCATCACTTCTTCGCCACAGCCTTTACTTTGCAAGTAGCTTTCTCAGCAGTTTGTAGATTCTTATAATTCAGCCTGGAACTTGCCTAAAAAGCTCAAGACAAGAAACTATTCAAGACCTTTCTTTTGTTTATTTCATCTATATTTGATTAACCTTTACCTTTTTCAACAACCTGGAGACCTCATGCTGGAAACGTAATCTCCAGCTGACTTACTGAACTTCGAAACTCCAAATTCATATTCAGCGTCAAATTACATTCTCTTGTTCAAACAACTAAATAGCAACTTATATTTATATCATATCTACAGTCAAATAAAACATCCCAAAGTGCTTCAGTATAAAACAACATGACATTGAGCCATCAATGAAATATTGGAAAATGACCAAAAACTTGGTTCTAAGAAATGTCTTAAAGGAGGAAAGCAACGTAAAAGGGGTCAGAAGTTTAGGGAGGGAATTCCAATCTTTAGGATTTTGAATACCCAAGACATAACCGTCAATAGTGCAGTGATTAATGTTGAAAGTTCTCAGAATTAGAGAAGCACAGATAGAAAGGAGGATTAAAACAAAAAAAAGAATTTACTGGCAAAACTCAGCAAGTCTGACAGCATTTGTGGGAAGAAAACAGAGTCAACGTTTCAAGTCAGGTGACTCTTCATCGGAACAATTCTGATGAAGAGTCATCGGATTCGAAACATCATCTTTGTTTTCTTTCCACAGATGTTACCAGACCTGCTGGGTTTCATTTTATTTCAGATCTCCAGCATCTGCAGTGCTTTATTATCCCTTAGTCTGGAAGATTATAAAGCTGGAGAAATTACAGAGATAGGAAGATGTCAGACTATGGAATCATTTCAGAAAGTAAATAAGAATTTTAAAATCAAGGCATTGATTTATCAGGAGTGAGTGTAGATCAGTAATTACAGGAATGATATATGGACAAAAGTATATATAGGTTTGGTTGTGGAAACAAAATTCTTAATTAACTCAAACTTATGGATGTTTGAATGTGAGAAGTCAGCAAGAAATGATCAGGTCCAGAGCTGGAAATTGTGTCAATGAGGATTTCACATGCAGATGAACAGGGGCAGTTTAGAATGGGGTAATGTAATGGAGGTAGAAATAGCTGAAAATGTGTTGCTGGAAAAGCGCAGCAGGTCAGGCAGCATCCAAGGAACAGGAGAATCGACGTTTCGGGCATAAGCCCTTCTTCAGGAATCGGGCTTATGCCCGAAACGTCGATTCTCCTGTTCTTTGGATGCTGCCTGACCTGCTGCGCTTTTCCAGCAACACATTTTCAGCTCTGATCTCCAGTATCTTCAGTCCTCACTTTCTCCTGGAGGTAGAAATAGCCAGTCTTGGTGATAGTGTGAATATATAGTCAGAAATTTATTACATTATCAAATATGACACCAATATTGCAAATATTCTAATTTAGCCACAGACTGTTGTTACAGAAAGGATGGCGTCATATAACTGAATTTAATCTTTTTGATATTTCAGGGGTGGAAATTTATGCTCATCCAGTACCAAATGTTGGACAAGTAATTTTATAGCTGAAAATGTGTTGCTGGAAAAGCGCAGCAGGTCAGGCAGTATCCAAGGAGCAGGAGAATCGACATGTCGGGCATGAGCCCTTCTTCAGGAGTAATTTTATAATTTAGATTCAGTGAAGCAATCAAGGGAGTTGTGTAAAACTGGATGTCAGCAGCGTATATGAGGTTGCTATCTTAGATGCTGTTGCTGAGGGACACCATGTTAAAGTTGAAGAATAGGATAGGGTATCCTTTGGGGTCACCAGTGGTAATGGTGTGGGAACAGGAAGAAACTCCACCACAATGATTCTCTGGCTACGTTTGTGTGGATATAGAATGGAATCAGGCAAGTACAGTCCCACCCAGCTGGATGACATTGAAGAGGCATTAGCGAAGGATTGTGTATCAACCATGTTAAAGGCTGCAGAAAGGTTGAAAATGCTAAAGGGAAGTTCAATTCTGTCACTGCTTTTTACAGCGTCATTTGTGCTTTACTTCCATGCTGTAACAGAGGCAGAATCCTGATCGGAGGCTTCAGACTTGAAGTTCTGGGGAAAATAAGCACAGATTTGGGAGTCAACAAAACAGACAAGGGATTTGGAAAGGAAAGATATATTGGAACTGTTTCAATAATTTCCAAGGATGGAGGTATCATTTTACAAGAGATTTTTTTTTCCATAGGTGGGTCATGATGGCAGAGTTGAACGAGAGAGTCTGACTTGAGACAAGAGAATCATCAACAGTATGAATAAAATCAGAGCCAGGAAAGGATGTTGTGTGGACAGCAGTTTAGTTCCATAAGAACTAGGAACAATGGTAGGTAATTCAGTCCCTCAAGCTGGCTCCAGAATTTACAATGATTGTGGATGATCTCATCACAGACTCAGCTCCACTTTCCTGCCCATTCCCCATAACCCTTTAGCCCATTACTAATTTAAAAATTGTCTACCTTTTCCTTAAATACCTTCAGTGACCCAATGTCCACTGCATCCCGCGGCAGTGAATTCCACAGGTTCACAACCATGTGAGCAAAGTAATTTCTCCTCATTTTTTTTTTAAATTTGTCATCCTTTAGACTCTCTCATTCCAGATTTCCCCACAAGGTAAAACTTCTGCTTTATATTTACTTTATCAAGCCCGTCTTCTAGATCTCAATTAGATCTGCTCTCATCCTTCTAAACTCCAGAGAGTAATGGCCTAAGCTGCTCAATCTCCTCAAAGGATAGGCCTTTCATCTCTGAAATTAGTCAAATGAATCTTTCCTGAACTGCCTGCAATGCAATCATTTCAATCATATTGAGGGTGCAGGAAACCCAGTGGACACAAAAATGTGGGGAGGTAGGGAGAAACTAGAGAACATTGCGGCTTTAGATTTTGGGCAAGTAAAACATTAGAGTTTCCTTCACTGAGTTAGTGGAAGAAAGGGAATTGGCAGAGTCAAATGACCAAATAGCCTTAAATTCCATGGAATAGGGGTTAATGCGGTGTTCATGCCTAAATTTAGAGGTGAGGGTGGAGGGGACAGGGGAAAGTGATTTTAGGAATTCTTTGTAATTGAAGAAAAGAATCCAGGGGTTAGTTTTTAATTCTGTGATGACCCTGAACAGTTTCAGAAAAAAAAGAAAGAAGGCATTGCATTACATGGTCCTATCAGATCTGTTGGAGACTGGCTATCTTTTCAACATAGGCTTCGTGACAATGGGTCGAGAGTGTGAGGCTGGAAATAGCACAGCAGGTCAGGCAGCATCCAAGGAGCAGGAGAATTGGCATTTTTAGCATTAGCCCTTCATCAGGAATGAGGCTTGTGGGCCATGGGGGGGAGGAGGGGGGGAGGGGCTGAGCGATAAATGGGAGGGTGGTGAGGTTGGGGGGGAAGATATTCTCCTCCTTGGTGACAATGGGACCCATGTTGAGAGAAAGGCTGGAAATCATAGAATCCCTACTGTGCAGCAAGAGGCCATTGGGTTTGTCAAGTCTGCACCAACTCTTCGAATAACGTCCATACCAGATTCAGTCCCCTGCTCTATCCTTTTAACCCCACATTTACCTTGGTTAATCCATCAACTTACACATCATTGGACTGTGGAAGAAAGCAAGAGCACACAGCAGAAATGGAGAGAGCATGCAAACTCCACACAGACAGCTAGAATAGAATCAGACAGTGTGGAAGCAGGCCATTCGGCCCAATGGGTCCACACCTATCCAGCCCCATCCCCCTACCCTATATCTGTAACCCTACTTTTCCCATGGCTAACCCACCTAGCCTGCAAATCCCTGCACATTATGGACAATTTAGCATGGCCAATCCACCTAATCTGCACATCTTTGAGTTGCCCAAGGCTGGAATCAAACCTGGGTCCCTGGTGTTGTGAGACAGTAGTGTTAACGACTGAACCACCATTAGAAAGGGAGAGAGTGTTGATTTTAATGGGTTCTAGGGCATTGCAGATGGAGGGCAGGGTGTAGACATACCTGAATAGGTCAGTCACTGTCGAAATGTGTGGTCAATTTAGGGCCAAAATCTAGAGAACGAGGACTTAGAAAGTGAATTGGGAAGAGAGTGACTTTCCAGAAACAGTAGAAAGTAGGGCTGGCAGGGAGTGCAGGAATGTCAGTTGTGAGGGTGCAAAGAAGTGACAATGAAATGTCATTATCTATGATTGATATAGTAATTGGTGATTGTAGGATATCAGCGTTTTCCCACCCTTTGGTAAAACTTTAATTAGTTTTCTACCAAATACAGGAAATCAGAATATACCAACAGCTACTTCAATTTTGTCTGGTATAATTATGACATTTATTGCAAAATTTCTGAAGCTGAGGTAATTTAAAATGTTTTCTGTGTTTGCATATCATGCCAGTAGCCACACTTGCATCCAGCTTGGTCCAGATTTTGATGTTTGACAACCACGGAATTCTTGTCCCTTTACTTTGTATTCATCCATGAAATATTGTAGCCTTGGTGAAGCTGTTTTTTTTCCCTGTGACTTTGCCAATTCAGTCGGATAACTTAAGGCACAGTTAACATTGCAGACATGCCCCAAATGAGTCACACTGGCATGCCAATAGCTCTATTGTTGTTTTTTTATTGTGTGGTTTGATGTTCAAGACAGACTGGTTGAAGAGAGGGCAAGGTCAAGAATTGTCTTCAGGCTTAGACTTCAATTCAATATGCATTATTTATTATACACTGATATTAAAAACTGCTATACATAGACATCATAAATAGTTCTGACCTATAGTTGTATTAGATAAGTTGTTTGTCTTGTTCATGTGAGTCTTCCTTTGTTCTGGTGTAGAATGACTTAATTTTGCCAGAATGTGCTCTTTATGTTCAGTGAAGGGCAGCTCCATGACTTCATTGCAAGGTTGCTCCAGGAGCTATAGTCTTCACACAACTGTAGGTAAAAGGACTGATTTATTTATTGCATAGTCTTAAAAACATTAATGCTCACAAGCTGAACTAAACAGTGTTCCTTGTAATTGGTTCACCTGCTAGAAACATCCAGGTCAGAATCACTCCAACAGATAGTTTTGCTCTTGGATGACCAACTCAGAAACTAATTTCCCTTATTCTTAGACAATCGCATTTACTGAGTTTTCAAAAGAGCTTTACTATCAAGGATGCACCATCTCCCACAATTGTATTACATATTCATATTCCTTGAGTATGCAAATTGTTATTAATTACGTAATATTTGTAATATTATTGAAGTTGTGACATTTGACTTTGGTTTCCCCAGTAATATTTCCAGTTTCCATTTCTTTTGTGTTTTTAATCCCTATGGGCCTAGCTAGTGATGCCCACATCCAGTGAAAAAGTTTTTAAAACAATGCATAAATGTATTGTTTTTCCATCCACATCTGTTGTGTATGGTAAAGTGTTATTCTATGCTTCCTTGTTGCTATTGCATACATTTGAGTTGCTCCCCTCTCTTCTTTGTCCTTCCATAATTCTCATTGTTTGGGAGCTTTAACTCTCAAATGGTTGCACGTTTAAGAATATTAGCTTTTGGATTAGTTATTAAATTATCTGCACTTTTTTTGGACGTAAGAGATCCCATTCTACTATTTGAAGAAAATTGAGAAAATTCTTCCTGGTTTCTTGGCTAATAGTAATTCACAAACCAACATTACAAAGGAGCATCAATAGTTATTTATGTGACCAAATTGGCTGTAATTACATATGTCTTGTAAAATACTTCCATTGGAACAGTGAAATACTTTTAGACACCCTGAGGAAGAGTCAGGCACTCTGTAACTTCAAGCATATTCTCACTTAAGTGAAAACAAAGTAACGGCACCCAATATATTTCCCATCAGCATGACAAGAATTTGGTTTTACGTTAGCCAGTATGTTAAGTGTTGCATTGGTGAGAGAACTAGAGGACCGCTAATGCTGTTCCATTATTAAAAATGGGAGAAAGGGATAGGTTTGGAATTTAGAGGCAAGTCACTCTAACCTTGGTGGTGTAAATAATTAAGTAAGAATTCTGAAGGGTGGAATTTAGCTGCACTTGCAGAGACAGGAATTAATTGTGGACAGTCAACATGGATTTGTTAAAGGAAAGGTGTAGTAGAAAAATTTGATTGAATGTTTTGAGGACTTTTTTTTCTCTTCGTATGGTTGTGAACCTTTCGAATTCCCCTCCTCAAAAGGCAGAGGATGCAAAATCTTTAACTATCTTAAGGCAGTGATAGATAGATTATTGATTACCATGGGCATGAAAAATTATTGGGGGTGTGCAGGAATGTAACATTGTGATTAAACTCAGAGCAACCATCATTTTATTGAAGGGCGGAAGGTCTAAGGACCAAGTGGCTTATTCTTGTTACTTGTTCATATATAGCTAGCCAAGGGTAATGAAGAGAATGCATTTGTTGTAATGTACATGAATTGTAGCAAGGTTTTTGAAAAGGTCTCACATTGCAGACTGGTCAAGAAAGTTACAGCAGATGGGATCGAAGACAAACATGGATGACTCAAAGATTGGTAGAGTAATAAATAGTGCAGAAGATAGCCATAAACTGCAGCAGAATATAAGTGGACTGGTCAACTGGGCAGATAGTCAATAGAATCCAATCTGGAAAAGTGCGAGGTAATACACTTGGAGAGAGCTAACAAGTGAAGGGATTATACTATAAATAGTAGGACCCTGAAAAGGGTCTCTGAAGTTAGAAGAGCAGGAAGTTAAGGTGGTTAGGAAGCATATGAGATACTTGCTGAGGCATGGTATATAAGGGAAAATAAATTATACAGTACCGTACAAGATGCTGGTTAGGCTACAATTGGCAAGCTACCTGCAGTTCTGGTCACCACATTATAGGAAAGATGTGATTACACTAGAAGTGGGGTAGATGAAATTTATCAGGATGCTGACTAGCTTAGAGGTTCTGAGATATTGGGAAAGATTGGGTAGACTGGACTTGTTTTCTTTATAGCAAAGGTTGAGAGGGGATATGATAGAATTGTGAAAGATTACAAGGGAATAAATGGGGTTGATCAGAAAGCACATTTTTCATTATTAAAGAGATCAACTATGGAGCAAAAGTTTTAAGGTAAGAGGTAGAAGGCTAAGAGCAGAGCTGAGGAGATTTTTTTTCAGCTAGAGAATAGTGGGCGTCTGGAACTCCCTGCCTGAAAGGGTGGTTGAGTCAGAAACTCTTGTAACTTTTAAGCAGCACTTAGATATTCACTTGCATCATCATAGCCTCCAGAGCTATGGGCTAAAAGTAGGAAAATGAGAGTAGTGTAATCAGAGCTTCATTGATCAGCATGAAGATGATGGGCTGAAAGATCTCTTTCTGTTTTGTAAATGCATCCATGGGTCCATGATACAAACTTGTGTCAAATTATGGAGCATGCAATAAAATTGATCTATAATTTGTAGTCAATAATTCACAGGTAATAATGCAAGAAATTACAATATTGATTAATATTCATTTGTAAAGAGTATGGCACTAGACACAAAGCAATTTTCTAAACAATAGTAGCTAATAATAGAATTTGTAATTGCAGGATATATTTTACAAATTCACATGCCCAATTTAAATCTTTGCCACCAAGTGCCCATATCATAACAAAAACTTGGGCAGAATCGATTCTATGAAGATTATGATGCCTTTTATGCCAATACTATCGGCAAAGCCTTTGCTCAGGTCATTTTGACTCGCCTGCAGAAATTGGCAGAACGTGCCAGAGTCAAAGTACGGCTTCCAAGCTAAAAGGTCAATAGTAGACATGATCTTCTCCCTTCACTAACTGCAGAAGAAGTGCAGAGAACAGAAAATGTCACCTTCGTCAACCTCACCAAGGCATTCGACCTGGTGAGCAGAAACAGCCTTTTCAAGGTTCTTCTGAAGATCAGATGCCCACCAAAACAGCTGAGCATGATCGAATCCTTCCACAGTAACATGAAGGGGACAGTGCAATTTAACAGCAGCTCCTCTGAGCCCTTCGACATCTGCTGCAGCGTCAAAAAAGGCTATCTCCTCGCTTCCACACTCCTTGGCCCGCCTCAGAACCAAAAGTACGTCCAGCACTCATCAGGAACATGCTGTTTGCTGATAATGCTTCAGTTGCAGCACACGCCCATCAGGAACTCCAGTTACTGAGAGACCACCTATCCCACGCTTGCAAAGGTTTTGGGCTATTAGTCTGAAGAAGATGAGCGTCCTGGGACAGGACACAGAGGCACTGCTGGTCATCACCATTAACAACCACAAACTCAATGTCATCCATCAAATTACTTACCTTGGCTCTGCCATCACTGACAACCACTCTTTGGACACAGAGATCAACAAGAGGATGGGGAAAGCAGCCTCAACTCATACTTGCCTCACGACTTGAGTATGGACCAAACCTAAGCTGACAGTGAAGGCAAAAATGTCAGTCTACAATGCCAGCATCATAAGCACACTGCTGTATGGCAGTGAAACGTGGACTTCATATGCCAGACAAGAGAGAAGACTTCCACTTGAGGAGTATCTGCCGTATCCTGGGCATTTTGTGGCAAGATAGATTGTCCAATGCAGTGGTCCTATCGCACTCTGGTCAGGCAGCAGGGACTGTACTGGCTGGGTCTTTTCAATGTCGTGGAGAGCTTGCACCCAGGAAGGGACCCATTGGACATCCCCAGCTGTGTTATAAGGATATCTGCATGAGGAGCATGAAGGCACTTGATATCATTACAGAGTCCTGGGAAAGGCTTGCAGCTGACTGCATGAGATAGAGAAGTACCCTGAACCAACACCTCAAGACAGGGGAAAAGAGGCTGATGAGCACTGCAGCAAACAAGTGGGCACGGAGGAAGGAGTGCAGCGGCTCTAGCAGATGTGACCTCTGTGACCTGGATTGTCACTCCAGCATTGGTCTCTTCAGTCCCAAGCAACGTTGCTTCAGGGAAGCAGAAAGCTAGAACAACGAGGATGCAGCCCATGGTCAGCCATGACTGAAATAGACCTCACCGTATGCCTGAATTTCTGATTGTGCTTCCAGCAGATGAAGTCGAACGTCAAGAGTGAAAATTTGTAAAATTATGTTTTTATGAAGCAGAAACATTGGAACAGAAATGTAGTTTTTAGTCCATTCAGCCAGTTCCACCATTTTATTATATCATGGCACATCTATATCATAGTTACATTGATCTGTTTTTACTTCGTATCTCTTGATACCTTTACCACACATTAGACCATAAGAAATAGGAATAGTTGACCCCTGGAGTCTGCTCTGACATTCAATAGGTTCATGACTAATCTGACAGTCCTCACATTCACTTTCCTGCCCCTTCTTCAAAACCTTGATTTCCCTGACCATCAAGCATGTATCTATCTTTATTAACCTGTAAATCTGAAAATATTAGTGATAAAAAGTAGTCAGATTTCATTCAGTGTGATACTGTTTTCAAATGTCAAACAATATCTATGAACACCTTGAGTATTGCCCTCATCATTTATGACAAACATTCATGGTTACAGCACGATTTCATACTTTTCAGGTGCTACTTATTCTGTGTATTTTCACCTACATGATATTATTATTGTGAATTGTAAAACTCCACTAATTGTTATGAGAAATAGCTCATATATGTGAAATATGCTGCAATATGTACCAGCATAATACTAAAATGAAAACCTATTTTTAATTACACAATTAGTAATCCAATATATTTCTGTCAAAACTGACTGAGCTCAGAATTAATTAAAGATCTATTGTGATGTATGGTGTGCACGTATATCAAAAGTTTGAATCAACAATCAACATTAATTAGGAGATACATTTTTCCACCACACTTTCAAGTTTTGCTGGAAAAGCTCAGCAGGTCTGGCAGCATCTGTGAAGAGAAATCAAAGTTAATGTTTCATGTCTGGATACCTTTCCGCAGAACTGATGATAAGGAAAATGTCAGATTTTAAACTGGACACAAAATATTAACTCTGATTCCTCTTCACAGATGCTGCCAGACCTGCTGAGCTTTTCTAGCAATTTCTGTTTTTGTTTCGTATTTACAGCATCCACAGTCCTTTCAGTTTTTAGTTTCAGGTTTTATTTGGTTTTGATCTCAGAGAAAATTCAACTCATCTGTATGTGAAACAACTGGAGATAATGAATTAATTCCATATTTTGATAAGACCATTAATGGATTTATAGCAATTATTTCAGATATAAGTTTTTTTTGTACTTCTTAGTTCATAATATTTTAATAATTTTTAGCTAGTGATCTATACATTGTTGCATTTTTATTAGATTAGGAGATTTGGGAATCTCAAACTAAAAACTATGATTTGTCTGTATAAATACAAACCAGATTCTGTGAGCCTTTTTGATGAACAGTAGGTATTTTAAAATAAAGTGTATACCAAAAGAGATTAAGTAGATTTCAGATGATTTCAAATGGCACTGTACAATCAATAAAATCAAGAACACCTGAAAGGCCAATATTACCCAATACCAGTTTTAGCTGAGGGGTGCGTAGGTTAAGTTACTATATTTTACATTAGGATTAAATTTTGGCCTGTTCTGTGCTGTACTTTTCTATGTTCTATTTCACTATTTAACACTTGCACTCAGAAACAGCCTCAGAAGAGGTCAGAAAGACAAGAATTAGACCCTTAAAATATTCTGTCCTCACTCCTATTTAATGTTAACAATGTAAATACTCCTATTAAGCTGTACTCCCCTTTTGTCAACATAATTATGGATTGTCCACATTCAAAAGAAACCTATTTTGTAGTCATCTGCTAGTATCAATTTCAGGGTGTGCATTTTCTTTGCACCATATCAACCAACTACTGTTTGAGTAACTAAGGGCAAATAATTTGTGCAGCCCTAAACAAAAGTGTTTAATTTGGCTCGAACGATAGGACTTTATCCTATCTATCGACAAGTGAGTAAGAATAATAATATAGATTCAGCTGAGCTGGTAGTGGAAAATAGGAAATCATCACAGTAGGTTCTGCAAAATGATTTGTTTTCCTATACTAAGTTATCAAATGCTTATCAGATTAAAATGAATTTTGAGGATTTCTTTTGGTAATTGTCACTCCACAAATAAAAACATTTAATAGTGCATGTACAGCATATTTGGGATATTTTTCTGACTGTGATATATTTTGAAATCATTAATTTAATTCAAGGAGAAGTCAGGCAGATTCTATAATGGCCTTTTGATCATTTTCATTGGATTGTATGATATTTCAATTAATAATATTTAGCAAAGGTATTAGCATCTCCAAGTTTCCCCATCACTGACTTTAGGATGACAAGCCAGGTTTCTCGGTTTATCCCTCTTCCTATTTTGAGCAAGGATGTAACATATGTAATCTTCCAGTCCTCAGGCACCACTCGAATAAGAATTCGGCTAGGCCCTTTGTGATATCCACACTTACTTCTCTTACCAACTTGGGATGTATTCCAATTGAATTGGGTGTCTGTTCTACATTGAGCACTGGCAACATTTTAAATAATTCCTTTTTATTTATCCAATTTATTTGCTACTTTCTTCAATTATTTGATGTTGGCAGTACCATCTTCTTTTGAGAAGACAGATATGTAGCACTTGTTTAGTATCTTAGTAGGACCGCTGACTTCATGAGATGATCTCTGTTCATGTCCCTACTCTGTCCCAAATCACTTTTGACTATTTATAAATTTAGAGGATTTTTAATGCAATGCCATCCAATAATATATTCTCCTCACACTTCTTATTTCAATTCCAGTTCTTCTCTTTACTTTCTGCACACTGCTTGGTTACCTACTGTCTTCTAAGATTCACATTTATCTAATGCCTTTTTCATTTTATTTTTTGTATCTTTTAGCTATTTGGTATTACAGAACTTAAATATTGCTGACAAAGCAGATCTTGCTGAAGCTTTTTGTTGTGCATACATCAGGACTTTTACAAGAATACTGATATGAAGAGCAGCAATGTTTCATACCGTATGATGAGAATGATGATTGCAAGATGAAAAGCTTCAAGAAAATGTCTCTTTTTCCCCACAACACTTTGTATCTTAAGCCATTCATGGAATGGTTAACTTTGGGTGTCCTATTGTTTCTCCTTATGGAATATCTGTTCTCCGTACTGAAACACTGAAAATTCCCATTGCCCATATACTGTATTGTTTTATTTTTATCAATGTGATAACGTTGTCACTGGCAAGATGTGCACTTATTGCCTATTCTAATTTCCCTTGAAAACGTGGTGATGAGCTGTCTTCTTAAATCCAACTGAATGGCTTTAACGGTTAACAGTCATTCACTTGGAGGCTTTAATTGTAAGTAGGCCAGACTTGGTAAGGACAGTATATTTCCTTCCCTAATGGACATTATTGAACTAAGTGCTTTTTTACAACAATTTGGTAATTTCATGTCTCTATTTCTTGGACTAGCTTTTAGTTTCATTTAAATTTATTTTAATTCACTAGCTGCTGTGATAGGATTGAACCAGACCTCTTGACTCCAAGTCCAGTAAAATGATTTTTCTGCTCTACCCTTTTCACCTACTAACTTGGTTCCAACACAACTGGACTGATCAGTTTCTTTAACACTTGAAATTAGATCTCCTACAGTTAGGAGATTCACATGTTGAAGAATCTATCTCTTACTCTAAATCTTATTTTATTAGAATCACTGTTTCCTAAATGCCTTTCCTGCAGCAATATCCTCCATTTCCTTCCGTTCATTCCCCTAGATTGGATTCAGTTTGATCCTCATTGGACTGGAAACACACTGATTAATGTTTTCTTGTGAGAACTTGCGTCCATCTTTTTTTCGTTCATGGTGGTACTGATGGATATATTCGACTGTTATGGTGGCTCCAGAGAAATTCTAGACTTGTAGGAGAATGGGCCATGATAATGGATTGGCTTGATGGGCCAACTGATGTTAATGGTTTCTCGAGTCATTTATTTTCCAAAAATAATACTGAACACATTAATTTAGGAACCAATCCCATTGACTCGGCAAAGAAACATATCATTTGACACAATTTTACATCGTTTTTCTAACTAAATAAACTTGAATAAAAACAGGAAATACTGGAGAAACTCAGCAGTTTTGGCACCATCAATAGAGAGAGAGAACAACAGACTTAACGTTTGGAGTCGAAAGACTTGTTCAGAATTCAGTTTCTCAGTTCAATTTGAGTTCAGTTGCGAAAGAGAGTCGTATCCTGCCTCTGCTTCGTTCTCCACAGATGCTGCCAGATCTGCTGAGTTTCTCCAGCATTTTTGCATTTCAGGTTTCCAGCATCCACAGAATTTTGTTTTTTTTTAAAAAACAAAACTTTAATCTGCTGATAAAACATTCAGCTTTCGACATTCCTCACTGGAAGAAATGGTTGTGCTTAAAGGTAAACTATTAACTTTTTCTCAACTATTTTAAGAGCACTTATTTGAGTTGTTTGTTTTAAAGAGGCTACGTTGACCAAGTAAAATGGAACAGACCGGCTTGGTATGCGATGCTATTGACTGGGGAGTGAGGACAGTCTTTTGCACCTTTAAAGAAACTGCCTTGTCGAGCACGGTCTCTGCTCCGCGTTTCCGTGGCAACAATGAATCGAGCTTCAGACAATCTGAAAAACCGAGGGAACATGTTTGCAGAAGCTGCGGCTTCAGACGTAGCGGGGGTCGGTCTCTGAACCTTCTGTTAAAACTTTATTTTTTCTGCCCCAATTCACTGATCTGTCTATTGAGAGAGAGAGAGAAAAGTTGCCTCTCTGTTCTCCGAGAGAGAAACTCCTAGGAGGGACTAAAGAGAGTTCTTTAAGCCGCTGGGGGAGTAGTTTCTTTCGTCCCTCGATTTACGATAGGCTTCTGGGTGAATGAGTGGGTGATTAAAGGGATTTCCAAAGCTCAGTACACAATAGACAGACAGAGAGAGAGAGAGAAGGAAGGAAGGAGGGAGGAGAGAGAGAGAGAGGGAGAGGGAGAGCTCCGTCTCTGGGCAGCTTGTGCTGGGAGCCCTTGGTGCTCTGGGATGCTTCATTCTACGGTCAGTGCGCGACTCGCCGCAGCCCGAAGCCCCTCTCAGTCGCTTCGCCCGGGCGCTTCTTCACGCCATGCAGCAGCGCGTCCTCATTCTCGCAACCGGCTCGCTCCCAAAACCCAGGCACTTCCCGGCCAAGGTATTCTTAAGCGTCGTTCATATTTTGACCATCGCAGTTGCAGCCAGCAAGACAGGTGGTGAGTGTCAGCTTGACATGACGTTTGTAATTACTTGCAGTTTTTTTTTAAAAAGAAACAAAAGGATTAATGGTTAAAATAGCTGCAGCGTGTCCGGATTGAATGGATGTACTCCTCAACCAACTGTGCAGCTATCAAAACATGTAAGGTTCTGATTGATTGTTCGCGCCTAAAGAGGAATCTAATCGCTTTACGTTTTAATCGCTTACGTTTTCTAACATTCCAGTCAGGAACAAATGCACTGCTGAAAAAACGAACCGTTGCAGCGATTGCCTCCTCCTGGGTCCTGAGTGTGGATGGTGTTTTCAAAAGGTGATTTGATTGTTGTTGTCTTGTTCCTGATGTAAGATTTGTGCAATGCATATTCTAGTCCTTCTGGAAAATCATCACAGATTAAGGGTGTACGAATAGTGACCCAAATAATTGAAAAAAAATCAGACTCAAAACCAAAGAGTTGATCGTTGTGAATTAATTAATTTAATTAATTAATAAGATGCGTGTTTTAAATTGAAGTAATTTTATGCAATAAAACACATTTACATTGGGGGACCATAGTAAATGGTTATTCTGTATTACTTCATATTGATTTCATTAGCCTTTCCCGTCTGCACTGCTGACACACAGACCACCTCACTATTAGCCCTGTTGGTCTCAGCATTAGCACTGATTTGTCATACAACTTGTCTGATTCGAGTATTAAGGGGGTAGAGTTCTTTCCAGTTGGATATTGGGAAGAGCAAAGCATCATCTTTGGTCATTTCCACAAACCCAGTCCGCTAAACACTAACTAGGCCACCATCTGAGGCAGAACAAGACAGATCACAGCTTCAGTGCTATGTAATTCTGAGCTAAGCATTTTTTCATACTTCCTGTCCATCCTCCAGATTGCCAACTTTTACATTTGTTACATGCACTTTCTCCTCACCTCATGTGATGCTGACACTTTCAGCTGTACCTTTGTTATCTCCTAAGACTTAACTATTTCAATACATTCTTGTCTTGGCCCCACCTTGCAGCCTCTGAAAACCTGACCTCATCCAATGTACTGCTGCTTGATTTTAACTTGCACGAAGTCATGTTCACCAGTCCCCCAATGTTTACTTTAGAGCTTAAAAGTGTGTTGCTGGAAAAGCGCAGCAGGTCAGGCAGCATCAAAGGAACAGGAACATTAACTATCAGTCCAGCTACCTCTTGTTGTCCTTGTCATCAAATCCTCCAATGGCCATACAGCATCTTTTAACTTCCTTCAACAATACACCCTCTGAAACTTCTGCACTGTTCTTGGCTTCTTGCCTTTCCTCAATTTTCTTTGCTTCATGACTGGCAGCTGTGACCTCAGTTGCCTAATTGTTAAGCTGTGGAATTACCCTGCCAAACCGCTTCATCTTTTTAAAGATACGCATTACCTCTTGGATCAAGCTTTGGGTTAAATGTACCAACATTTCCTTGTATGGCTGGTTGTCAAATTTTGTTTGATAACTACTCCTGTGAAATACCTTGGGATGTATTACTACTTAATGTTTGTGTGAACCCTGAAGACATTTAAGGAAAATTTAGATGAGCACTTGAAACACAGTAGCATAATGTCCCTATCTCTGAGCCAGGAGACCTGGGTTCAAGTCCCACCTACACCAGAGGTGTGTCATAAAATCATTGAACAAGTTGATTGGAAAATATAAAGCTTCAGGCCAAATGCTGGGAAATTGGAGAATAGATGGATGTTTGATGACCGATGGAGGCACAATGAGCCAAAAGGCCTTTTGTATTGTAAAATCGTTACAACTCTGTGTTAAATGTGTTGCATGAGTATTGTTGGCTTCATTTTGAGATAGTATTCATTAAAGTTAATGATGAGTGGTTAGTGAATAAACAAACAAAATAGAAGGGGGGCATGTTATGAAAATCTCAGTAAATTAAGATTAATTTTAGATTTTCAATTGTTCTGCATTATAATGTCGAAATATTTTGCACTTCAGGAATTTTCTGATAAATCACTGCATAGATGTGACTTGGTTGCCAATCTAATTGAAAAGGGCTGCAAATCAGATTTCATTGAATTTATTGAAGTCGAAAAAATAATAGAAGAAGAAGAATCACAAAATTCTCAGCTGACTCCTGGAAAAGTCTCTTTACAGCTACGACCAGGTTTGAATCTTAAGTATTTTGTCTCATAATGTGGATAGCATTTAAAAAATGACTAAACACATTTTTACACTTGTGGCTAATGTTGCTATAGTTTGCACTTGTCTTAGTTTTTAGCTTCACTTTTTTCTTGCTGAAAGATTTTAATGACTAGGAGTAAATCTAAAGAATGTGAAGAGTAATTCATAATGTTACAAAATAATACTTTGCATGTTATAGCTAGTTTTCTGAATGCTGGAGTGAGCTAATAATTCTTTTTGCCTTTACACCAAGTTTGGCATTCTGTATTCACTTGTATTTTCTGAAGCAATCATGTTTTATCTTGTTACTGATATTCGTTGTATCAATTACACCTAATGACTGTAAAAAGAAAAACCAATTGCATTTTCAGTTCACAAGAAAACCAATATTACGTTTTGCATCACTTTGAATTAATAGGATAATATTCACAGAAAGAGAGAGAGAAAAAACCTTTAATCCTCTGTCTTACCTATAGAAAGATTGTATAAATACAGTCCTGTATTTGAGTGTATAGTGGATGATCACATTGTCAGCTCAGTCTGCCGCTGGATTCCCATCAATCATTTTCAATATCCAGTTCTTGTTTCACACTCCCAACAGGTTGTGAATACAGCTTGGACATGTGTTATACTTCTGGACCATTTTACTATCTTGAAGGGCTCTGTATATATTCAAATTGTTGTAGTTGTTAAGCAGCACTGTTTGAAGAGCCAAATCGGAAATTTTCTTCTAGATTGGGATGGAGGGTTGAAAATGAGACAGAGGATTGAGGGTCAGGAGAAATGGAAATTCTATCTCAAGAAGAAAAATGATGCGTCCACTTGCGAAGAATCACACGCCACCATTTCTGTCACCTCCAGCAGGATGTTACAACTAGACATATTCTCCTTGCCTCCCTTGTCAGCTTTTTGCAGGGACTGTTCCCACTGGGATACCTTGGTCTACTCCTCCACCCCCAACACCTCCCCACACCCCCATGGCATCTTCCCAAGCATTGACAGAATGTGCAACACTTGCCTGTTCATATCCTCCTTCCTCATTGTGCAAGGGTCCAGCCACATTTTGCAGATGAAGCAGTGATTTACCTGCACTTCACTCTGTCTAGTCCACTACATTTGCTGCTCACAATGTGGTCTCCTCGACATTGGGGAGGTAAAACACAGATGCTTTATTCTGTTTGTACAAGTGACCCTGAGCTTTTGGATGCCTGCCACTTCAACACACCATTGTGTGTCCTTGGTCAACATTTCCGTCACTCCGTGCAAGCTGAAAGAACAGCATCTCATCTTTCATTTGGGGACCCTATAGCCTTCAGGACTTAATATCCAGTTCAATAATTTTAGGGTCTGAGCACCTCCTTCTATGACCTTTACCCATCCCCACACTCCTAGCTCTGACATGACATGGCACTTTTAGCACGGCCAACTCGTTTTCACCTACTGATTGCCCCCGTTATCAGCTTTTCTTCTTTCCTGACTTATGATCAACCCTCCGTTTGTCTCCCTAACTTTCGTCTCTCGCTTTCTGTTTGCATTCCTTCTCCATTTATCTGCTCCAGTACCACCTGCCTCTCCACCCTCCCCACTCCCTGTCATCAACGTAAATGACAACTATTCTGTGGTACTATCAGTTCTGAAGAAGGATCTCTGGGCTCAACACATCAACTTTGCTTTCTCTCCACAGATGCTGCCAAACCTGCTGAGTGTCCTCAGCAATTTCTGTTTTTGTTTCACTATCTTCAGCATCTTTGTTTCCTAAAGTAAATGTTTTGTTTAACATTAGCATATCCTTTAACCTAAACAGCCCCCAGTGGTCTGATTTGTTGGACCTGCTGATATGAGTAAGTAGAGTGTGCATGGTGTGTACTCAAAATATTAGAACATTAAAGTAGTTTTGGGTTACATAACCACTGTAGTGCCCTTGTTTGCATATTACAGATAAGCTGCCTAGGCCACTCTACTGAAAGCTTTCAGGAGTTCAGAATGAACCATTACATGCTATGCT
Source organism: Chiloscyllium plagiosum (assembly GCF_037043375.1). Taxonomy (NCBI): domain Eukaryota; kingdom Metazoa; phylum Chordata; class Chondrichthyes; order Orectolobiformes; family Hemiscylliidae; genus Chiloscyllium; species Chiloscyllium plagiosum. The sequence goes on along the minus strand of NW_028270143.1, from coordinate 33,151,696 downwards.
GTGACTTTTCACCTACAGCCACTCTGTTCCCCCGAATGAAAGCTGTGACAACTGATGCTGTTCAGTTAATATGTTATTTTTGTCAAATTAGGTCTGCAGTACAATACAAGGTGCTAATTATTCAACTTCATCATAGGCTAAATAAATGAAAAAGAAAATGGTGCATCAGAGAATGTTATACTGATAGAAATGTCAAATTATGTTTTTAAAAAACCCACTAAGATTTTCAAGGGGATGCTGCCAATCTCCAATGGCGTTCTAGAGTTTTGCAGAAATCTAGATGCCCTCATTTCTTTTTGGAGACAGTCTGTTTTATTTTAGGGCAAAGGGAATCAGTCATTTGAAACTTAAATTTAAATAGACCCCATTTTCACTTGAGCAAGGACCTTTTCCACAGGTTGTAAGTTCAAATTTTTTGGAATAGACATAAATTCATAAAACGTGAATAATGTCTGCAAAACCATTTACCTTTGAAGTTATTTGAATCCCCTGCCCTTTAAGTTTGGGGGAAAAAGGTTTCAGTTTTAATAGCCATTTGTTGACATTGGTCTAAGAGCATTATTATAGTTTAAATGCTTCTGCAATATACCAATCGTACAGTGGAGGGCTTTAAATTAACAGATTGATAAACAATAGCTTTGCGGTATTATCATTGAATTGTTAGTCCAGAGACCATGATAATGTTGTGGGAGCCCAGGTTTATGTCCCACCACAACAGATAGCAGAATTTGAATTCCATTCATTAAAGACTGTGTTGATGACCGTGAAGTCGTCGCCAGTTGTTGAGGGAAAAAAGATCTGGTTCGTTAATATTCTTTAGGGAAGGAAACTGCTAACCTCACTTGGTATGGACTACATGTGACTCCAGACCCACAGCAATGTGGTTGACTTTTAATAACCCTCTGGGATGGACAATAAATGTGGCCGAGCCTATGGTTTCCTCATCCCGTGAATGAATAAAAAAAAAATTCCCAAGAGCTTAATGAGGGATCTGTGTTTTTTTTTGGTAGGGTTATAAATGATATAGGTTTGTTTTTATATGAAATTGAGCACTTGAAGATTGATTGATTGTTGTCACATGCACCGAGATACCATGAAAAGTGTCGTTTTGTGTGCAATACAGGGAGATTGTACCATACAAGGTGCAACAGACTAGCAAGACAGATTGCAGAATACATTGTACAGCCACAGAGAATGTGCAGAAACGGAGAGAGATCAGAATTAACATATGAGAGGTCTGTTCAAAAGTTTGATAATAGCAGGGAAGAAGCTGTTCTTGAATCTGTTCGTACATGTATTCAAACTTTTATATCTTCTACCAGACAGAAGAGGGTGGAAGAGGTCTTTGATTATGCTTTACTGAAGCAGGTGGAAGTATAGATGGAGTCAGTGAATGGAAAGCTGGTTTGCTTGATGGAATGGACTGGTGTTCTGTAGTTTCTTGTGGTCTAAATGATTGGATTAGATTCCCTACAGTATGGAAATAAGCCATTTGGCCCAACAAGTCCGCACCTACCTAGACCCATTAGCATCCCCTACATTTACCCGTGACTAATGTACATAACACTTTGGGCAATTTAGCACGGCCAATTCACCTAACCTGCACATTTTTGGACTGTGGGAGGAAACTGGAGCACCCCGAGGAAACCCACGCAGACACTGGGAGAATGCACAAACTCCACACAGTCTATCGTCCAAGTGAAGCCGGGTCCCTGGCGCTGTGAAACAGCAGTGCTAACCACTGAGCCACCATGCCGCCCTGTCTTGGGAAGAGCAATTGTCATACCAAGCTGTAATGGATCAGGATTGGATGCTTTCTGTGGTGCATCCATAACAATTAATAAGTGTTCTTATGGACATGCTAAATTGCCTTAGCCTTCTGAGGAAGTAGAGATGTTGTGTGCTCTCGTGACTGTTACATCAACATCAGAGGACCAGGACAGATGTTTGGTGATCTCTCCCAGGAACATATAGCTCCTAATAATCTCCCCCTCAGTACCATTGATGCAGTCAGGGATGTGCCCTTCCTGAAGTCAATGATCAGATCTTCGTTTAATTGACATTCATGGGAAGATTGTTGTCTTTACACCTTGTCGATATGCATTCAATCTCTTTCCACATTCTGAATCATCGTTGTTTGAGATCCGACCTACAATGGTGGTGTCATCAGCAAATCTACTGGAGTTGGGGTGGAATTTGCCCACACAATTATGAGAGTACAAGGAGTAAATTGTGTACACAGTCTTTTATCAGTTTTTAGGACTATGGAGGAGGTGTTATCACCTATTCTTACTGATTGCAATCTATGGGTCAGGAAGTTAAGAATCCAGTTACAGAGGTGGGGAGCCGAGATTTAGCTCTTGAAGTTTAGAGATGTATTTGTTTGGAATTCTAATGTTGAAGGTGGACCTATCGTCAATAAGTAGGCGCCTGATATAGGTATCCCTATTATCCAGATGTGCCAGTAATGAGTGTAGGACCAGGGAAATGGCACCTGCTGTGGACTTGTTGCACTGCTCGGTGCAAAGGATCAAGGCATATGGGAGATGGGAGTTGATGTGAGCCATGAGTAACCTCTCGAAGCACTTTGTAATTAAGGTGATCAAGCTACTGGACAGTAGTCATTGAGGCACGCTGCATTGTTTTTCTTTGGCACTGGGATGATGGTGGTCTGTTTGAAGTTGGGGACTTCAAATCGTAATAAGGAGAGGTTAAAGATGTCAGTGAGTACTTCTGCCAGCTGGTTCACACAGGATCTGAGTGCACAGCCAGGACTGCATCTGGGCCAGTCACTTTCCATGGGTTCAATCTCAAGAAGGCCAATCTGAAGGCTCGGCCGTAACAGCGGGTACATGTGCATCCAAGGCTGTGGGATAAGTGACATTGTTTCACGGACCCTCTGTTCAACGTGGGCATAAAATGTATTGAGCTCATTGGGTAGGAATGTACTGTAGCCTGTGATTCTGTTTGACTTCACTTTGTAGCCCATTATATTGTGTAAGCCTGACCACAAACAATAGGTTTTCATGTGTTTGGTCTGGATCTCAAGCTTAGTTTGGTATTGCCTCTTGGTGTCTCTGATGGTCTTATGAAGGTTGTACCTGGATTTCCTGTAAAGGTCAGAGTTGCCTGACCTGTCTGCCTCAGACCTGGACTTCAATAGTGAGTGGATCTCCCAGTTCATGTGTTGAATGGGCTTTTAGGAATTAATTATTTATAATGGACTGAAGTTTGTAATAGATACTTAGAACTTTATTTCATCTTTGCATTGCATCCTGAGATCTGCCCTTGGTGCAATACAGGGTAAGTAAGCATCATGAGTGAAAGAGCATGGATTGGCATGAGTTGACACTGAGGTGGTATAGGAGTTTTAAGGGCGAGCAAAGTGTCATGAGTTTCAATATCTTTGTTATCGGAACAATAAGGTGTTGGGAGTCAATAGATTGGCATGGGTGAGAATACCTGAGGGATCGAAGGCGCGATGTTGAATGAAGTCAATATTGGCAAATCCCAGGGGATAGAATAAAATAAAGGACTGAAGGTGCTGGAGATCTGAAACTAAAACAGAAAGTGTTGAAGAGACTCAATAGGTATGATATCTTCTGTTAACATTTCCAGTCCAGTGATCCTTCGTCAGAACTGAGGATCGAGGCAGGTCGATTAGAAGGCCCAGCTCAGCAGGCACCCTCGTCATTTCTGAAATGTTTTCAAGGCTACAGGTGCAAATCCAGTAGCTGTCCTCTGTATCAGGATCCTGCAATTTGGGCATTTTTTTTTACTCAGCTGGAAAACTCCCTGATTTAATGCATCCAATTTTAGACAAACATCCAGACCTGCAACTTGGAAAGGGGATAACAGAAAATCCACGTGGAATTATGGAAATTATTCAACTGCTGAAGTGTGGAGTTCAGTACAATTATGTTACATGCCTGTAAATTAAATCAGCATGGGTTCAGATGGATCTCATTTAAGGGACTGCAGATATTATGGCTCCATTATTTTGTGCTTCTATTAAAGTTATTGCATTGGTAATCTGAAATCTTTTGCATTATTGTGATATACAGCTATGTGCACAAATTAACTGTTTAAGGTCTTTGATAAACTACTGCCTTATAGGGATAATCAGAAAAGGTGCACTTAAAAATCCATTAGAAGCTAACTTCTGTTCTGACGGGAGGTTCTTTGAATGACAATACTTGTTATTCTGCTCAAAGTTGCAGGAAACTATCAGGAAATGATTGATTTACTTTCTTAATGATAGTTCAGTTGTGGTTTTTTTTGTTGTTGTTCTGTAAGTACAGACTTTTGACCAGCAAAATATATGTGTGACACATGACAAAATAGGTCAGGTATGCATTAATACTATGCATAAACAGAAATAAGTAGCATTGAAGCAAATGAATTTGTGTGCAATTCGTGAATTTTAATTCATTTATTATTTGTATACGAATGTGTTGGATGATGCTGATTTGTGAATATTTCTGTTTTTGACTTCTGTTGTTGAGTGTCTGCCAAGCAGACTTGGCGCCAGGGAGTCCAAAATGGCTATCTCAGCATGAAATGATGTGTCCATATTGGGATGAGGGAGTTTGTTTCAAGTGAAGCTGTTATTCTGTGTACCTCATGCATATAGCTGAATGGGGGCCATCTTGTCTCTTCCTTGCCTCCTGTTCTTCCTCCTCCTGAGGTGGCATTTGTGTTGTAGGTGTAAATAGTTGTGCCCTAACATTGATGAAGTTCTGGAGGACCCAGCGCCTCAGCATAATCCTGGCGACCCTATCTGGCACACCTTGCAGAATCATATGTTCTTTCATCCCGATTTTGTCTCCTGAGGGTGAAGAAAGTGGAGCTTTTTCATTCAGCTCATGTTACGTCTGCTATGTCCCAGATGCTTTGATGAACTCCACTGTGTGATGAACTTTGATACATACTTGCAGTGTTCCTGCTGCTGCCTGGAAAGATTCAAAACTGTGGGGGAGGGGAAAGAAATACCTGAGGGCAGTGGTGATCTTCATGACCAATGGGTTCACTGTTCCTATCGTACTATGAAGCTACAGATTGGGCTGAATGGGACAGAACAGATCTGATTACCTCCTTGGCATTGCTGGGATGATGTGGATTTGGGTTTGCTCACTGAGCTGAAGGGTTCATTTTCAGACGTTTCGTTACCTTACTAGGTAACATCTTTAGTGGATCTCATGCGAAGCAATGCTGAAAATTCCTGCTTTTTATTTATATGTTTGGGTTTCTTTGGGTTGGTGATGTCATTTCCTGTGGTGAAGTCACTTCCTGTTCTTTTTCTCAGGGGGTGGTAGATGGGATTTAACTCCATGTGTTTGTTGATAGAGTTCCAGTTGGAATGCTGTGCTTCTAGGAATTCTCATGCGTGCCTTTGTTTGGCTTGTCCTAGGATGCATGTATTGTCCCAGTCGAAGTGGTGTCCTTCCTCATCCATATGTGAGGATACTAGTGAGAGAGGGTTATGTCTTCTTGTGGCTAGTTGGTGTTCATGTATCCTGGTGGCTAGTTTTCTGCCTGTTTGTCTAATGTAGTGTTTGTTACAGTCCTTGCACGGTATTTTGTAAAACTCGCTAATTGCTGAGATGTCTGAGACATTGTTCTTGTTGGATTTAAATTTGGAAGTGTTCATCCCAGGATGTCCATGCAGGGGAGGCCTTCAGTGGAGAGCCTTGCATCTCTTCCCTTGTTGTCGATCTTCCATTTCTTATCTCCTCCATTCTGTCTCCTGGTCACGTTTCACATCAAGTGGCACTCAATAACTGCCACATTATTGCCTTGCTCCAGTACTGCTCTACCTGATTTATTTCCAGGAACTGACCTACTATGGTTTTACAAAACTGTCTGAGCAAAAGTAAGTCATAAGCACTTTACCTGTAACTTGTTGCTTTTTAAACCATCTTAATACAGAATTCACCTCGCTCATTTGTGCTTGTGTTTTCAAGAGGTATGTGTGATATTATTGGTAGAATTAGTGTTGCTTCAACTTGGAGTCCTGGAGATAAAACAGTGAGTTTTATAGATGCAGTAGACACTTCTGCACATGCCCATCTTCTGCTGCAACACCACATGTAGTTCAGAAGAAGTGGCCAGTAGCACAGGCCTTAATACAAGTAGTTGAGTCAGCTTTAACATCACATCCGGTGGTGCTGTTCATAGTTTTCTTAGGAATTCTGAGCACTGAAATTACTTCCTTGAAATTTTGTATTGAACTTTACCGAAGCTGATTGAAATGCTTTGAGAAAAATGGGCTGGGAAATTTCATTGGTGTCACAACTGTACATAAGCAATATGGTAGGCTGGATTCATTATGAGCCTGAAATGCACCCTGTTTGTGCCTCCCTATCAATGTGCAGGGTCTATATTGGTCCTGTTCAAGACAACAACTAAAATGTTCAAACTGGAGTGCAATATTTATTATGGAACACTTATTGATATTGATAAGCCTAGTGCTGATCTTCTTAGTAATTTTTGGAGCCATCTAAAGTCCCTTTCAGCGGCACTATAGAACTCAAGAGGGGGTATAACAGTCATTTCACACCGTCTTATAATACAGTCAAAGCAGCTGATCAGGAGCCTTTGTTTAACAATTACAGAATATGATGTGGAGATGCCGCTGTTGGACTGGGGTGGACAAAGTTTAAAAATTACACAACACCAGGATGTAGTCCAACAGGTTTATATTGGAAGTACTAGCTTTCGGAGCGCTGCTCCTTCGTCAGGTAGCTGTGGAGCAGGATCATAAGACACAGAATTTATAGCAAAAGATCACAGTGTCAACACATAGGTATCATGGTTGCTTCTGTACCTGTAAATGTTATAAAAGCCTTCCTTGAGCTTCAGTCAGGAAACTATGATACAGCTTATGGTTTCATTGTATCAATCTGGGAGGGCTACCAGAAAAAAAGAGGCAAAAGATATATTCGTTGTACAAGATTATTCACTTGTGTATGTATATAGCCATGTTTTTTGTAAAGGAAAGTAACATTTGTAATTCAGTTGATCTCAAACGTTGACAACAAGCTACAATTACTGTTTGGATCACTTCTCCATCAAAATGTTTGGGACAAGTGACCTTTGTGGATAGGTTAGGTCAACTACTAAACATTACAACTATACTCCAGACCTCAACGACCTCTGAGGAACATCATGTAATTTCACTAGAAGAGCTAAATCTTTACCAGTGCTAAAGATAGTTTCTATACAAATGTGCACATAATTGAAATATCAGTTTAAAAGCTGCAGAAATATGACTGACTGCAAAATCCTATGGTTTATCCCTGTATCACCAGTTCTATATAAATGACGTCCCCGAACAGAAGAAAATAGATTTAAAGTGTATCTTGTTTTTAATTCCTCAGATACTAAACATGTTTTCAGCTTTCTAGTATTTGCAACTTTCTCAATTTTCTGTCACAAATATCCTCTGCTTGCAGATAACTTTTTATTCTTTTTTTTAAAACAGGCAGTGAGATGAACTTTGTAGTGAGAGTTCAGCAACTAGACAAGTACCCAGTGGACCTCTACCATTTGGTTGACACATCGGCATCAATGGTGGCTAATCTGGAAAGATTACACTCAATGGGACATTTTTTATCACAAAAAATGGCTAAATATTCCAGTGATTTCCGATTTGGGTTTGGATCATTTGTGGATAAGCCAGTGTCTCCATTTATTAACATTCATCCAGAAAAACTTATTAATCCTTGCAGGTAATAGTTGCTGACTGTCAATGTGTGTAATAACAATTTTATTTATTATCAAATATCAATTTATGTTTTTATTTCTTTTAATTGCAGTATTTATGAAACATCTTGTCTACCAGCACATGGGTTTAAGCATGTATTATCTCTGACAAATAATATATCTGAATTCAGAAAAGCTGTAGAGAGACAAAGAATATCTGGAAATGAGGACACACCAGAGGGAGGTTTGGATGCAATGCTTCAAGTTGCAGTTTGTGAGGTGAGGTGTTTCATTGTACAGAGCCAGCCAACTGATGTTAAAGCTTCTTTTTTACTAAAGAAACTCAGGTTTATCTGAATGTGAAGGATCAGTTTATATTTCATTACATGCACTAAATGGAATTTCATGTCTTCATCCTGACCTTCATCCTAATAGGCTTCCCCGTTATCACACTGGAAACCACCTAAACAATGAATTTCTTTGAAGCATTCAGTACATGCAAGATTACAATTTATTGTTCCAAGGACATGGAGCTAAAGAGACTTTGTGGCTGAATGTCTTGAACGATATAATTGTCTTGACTTAAAGTAACCAAAACAATGGTGCTTACTTTCTATTTACCTTTATTTGATCCTGTTTTAAAATTCTCTCCAATTCCATTGTTCCAGTAATTTGGTCTAAGTGTAATGTTATTTTCCTTCTGGCAGAAATGTTAAAATCTAGTGGATATTTTATGATTTCTTGGCTAATGTTTCTTTGCTATATTGCAGTATGAACAGTGTGTTCTTAAAAGTGAATAGACTAGAACCTCCATTCAAAGATAAAAGAATTATCTGCTGTAACTATTTGTATGCTAATATTACAAATAGCAATTTCTAGTCCCGTGAAGCTTTGATTTAATACAGAGTTTCAACTATAATTTTACCCTTTCTCTTTGGAAAGTTGCCATTGAATCATAAGGGAAGATTAGAAAGAAAATGGCATGAGTTCATTTCCAGGCATGTGCCCGTAGCCATCTGATTTTTTAAAATAATGCTTATGTTTAGGGCTACTTTGCACCTGGGTCCAAATCCTAGAAATTTTTCCTGATAGCATAAAAAGAGACCCTTCAGCCTAGTGTATATTTGCTCACTTCATAGAAAGACCAATCCCATAATCACTCTTTTTTTGCCTGTCCTTTACACACTGTCTTTGAAATGTTTCCTTGTTTCCATTATTTATCCACCTTTTAAAAAACGAATTCAAGTCCGTTTACAGAAGTGTAGCTAAAACCTAATGTGAAAGAACATTCTCCTAATGGCTCTTTGTTCTTTTGGAGATATTCTTTGAATTATGCCCTCTCATCACTGATTATTGACCTATGAGTTAACTTTCTATTTACCGAATGAGAATTTTGAACACTTGAATGAGATGTCAGGACAGTTTCTTTTGCTATTTTGGTCTTTGTGAATGAAACATTTCGTCCCTGGAGCCATCACTATTCTGCCTCCGCCATTGTCTTTTTATTCTATATATAATTCCCCAAAAAAGAGATTATCTAACTGATGGTTTATGTACATAATGAATGACCTTTTTTGTTTTGCACTGTACATGCTGATTTATAAAATCTAAATGCAGTGTTGCTGTCTCCTTGAAGTCTTTCTACTCATCTATTAATTTCAGTATGAATTGAACTTCTTCCTTCCAAAAGATATCACATTTCTTGACACTGACTAGATAAACCTCAGATGAAGTTTAATCTACTAACCTCAGATGAAATTTAACCTATTAATATGTCAATGCCCTCCTCCTATTGATTACAGTTTGTAAATAATTAAATGTTTTATAAAATATATGCAAGGTTGCTGTTTCTTAAATGTTCCTCTACCTTTCCTTAGTTTCCAGAACTAAATTCAATGTTGCCTGTTTGTCTAAATGAATGTGTACCTAAATTAACATTCTTGGACATCTTGCAGTAGCTCCTCTTTACCATGTACATTATACTTGCTCTGTTTGGCTTTGGGTAATTATATTCACCCATGTATGACTCTGTTCCTTTTCCCTAATTTGTCTCCATATTTCATTTTCCATCTACCTTGTTTAGCTTCTGATCCTCTCCAAATAGAGTTCCCCTACAATTTGATATGCCAAAAAAAACTTTGACACAAGCCCAGTATTGTTCTTATTTCTTGTAAACAGAATTGATGAAATCATACAGATTGACTTGATGTCCATCTGGATGTTTTGAGGTTTGGACTCCAGTTCATTGCAAAGGACACTTGCTGTCATACGGTCATGCAGCAGTCACAGGAAAATTGTTTTTTTTGGGATAGTTAAAGCCTTTCAAAATGCTTTGCAGTGGATGGGGTCAAAGGCTTTTCACAGAAAAAATTAAGGCAATGTAAAGCTCTTCATGTTGTTCCAGATGTTTTTTCTTGGATTTGCTTTGTGATAGAGATCATTTCAAAGTTCTTTTCTTAAATGGCTAGAAACCACATTGGGTCTCTGGAAGCAAATCTTGAGGAGAAGGCAATTGAGGAGAATATTCCCCTCAGTGGACAGAGTGAAAATGTCTCTAAAATTCCCAAAAATTGCTTTTAATACAATTTGAAGAAGGGTTATAGAAAAATAGAACTATAATACAATTGATGAAGTTGGGACATAGTACCTCCTGTTCTTCCTGTACTTTTGTAAAAAGGTTTGAGATGTCACGGTCATTGGCTTCATGGGTAGAATCATGGAATCCCTACAGTGTGGAATCAGGCCAATTGGCCCATCAAGTCCACACCGCCCCTCTGAAGAGCATCCCACTCCCTGGCCTTATCCCTGTAACCTGGTATTTCCCTTGGCTAATCCACCTAGCCTGCACATCCCTGGGCACAATGGGTAACTTAACATGGCCAATCCAAATAATCTGCACATCTTTGGACTGTGGGATGTCTGCAGGAGTATTATCCAGAACATATGTCTGATACTGTAGTGATTGCAACAAGGTCAGCCAGGTAGACCTCATAGAAAATGAGTTTCTTGATTGTGACTGTCAATCTAGTCCAATCAGGGAGGCCTGGCTGACAGATAAGAACAGGAGTATCAGACATCCTGTTCACCGTGAGAGTCATAGGGATATACAGCATGGAAACAGACCCTTCGGTCCAACCTATCCATGCTGACCAGATATCCCAACCCAATCTAGTCCCACCTGCCAGCACCCGGCCCATATCCCTCCAAACCCTTCCTATTTATATATCCATCCAAATGCCTCATAAATGTTGCAATTGTACCAGCCTCCACCACATCCTCTGGCAGCTCATTCCATACACGTACCACCCTCTGCGTGAAAAAGTTGCCCTTTTTATATCTTTCCGCTCTCACCCAAAACCTATGCCCTCTAGTTCTAGACTCCCTGACCCCAGGGAAAAGACTTTGTCTATTTATCCTATCCATGTCCCTCATAATTTTGTAAACCTGTATAAGGTTACCCCTCAGCCTCCGACGCTCCAGGGAAAACCGTCCCAGCCTGTTCAGCCTCTCCCTATAGCTCAAATCCTCCAACCCTGGCAACATCCTTGTAAATCTTTTCTGAACCCTTTCAAGTTTCACAACATCTTTCCGATAGGAAGGAGATCAGAATTGCACGCAATATTCCAACCGTGGCCTGACCAATGTCCTGTACAGCCGCAACATGACCTCCCAACTCCTGTATTCAATACTCTGACTAATAAAGGAAAGCATACAAAACGCCTTCTTTACTATCCTATCAACCTGCCACTCCACTTTCAAGGAGCTATTAACCTGCACTCCAAGGTGTCTTTGTTCAGCAACACTCCCTAGGATCTTATCATTAAGTGTATAAGTCCTGCTAAAATTTGCTTTCCCAAAATGCAGCACCTCGCATTTATTTGAATTAAACTCCATCTGCCACTTCTTAGCCCATTGGCCCATCTGGTCCAGACCCTGTTGTAATCTGAGCTAACCCTCTTCGCTGTCCACTACACCTCCAATTTTGGTATCATCTGCAAACTTACTAACTGTACCTCTTATGCTCACATCCAAATCATTATGTAAATGACAAAAAGTAGAGGACCCAGAACTGATCCTTGTGGCACTCCACTGGTCACAGGCCCCAGTCTGAAAAACAACCCTCCTCCACCACCACCCTTTGTCTTCTACCTTTGAGCCAGTTCTGTATCCACATGGCTAGTTCTCCCGATATTCCATGAGATCTAACCTTGCTAATCAGTCTCCCATGAGGAACCTTGTCAAACGCCTTACTGAAGTCCATATCGATCACATCTATCACTCTGCCCTCCTCAATCTTCTTTGTTACTTCTTCAAAAAACTCAATCAAGTTTGTGAGACATGATTTCCCATGCACAAAGCCATGTTGACTATCCCTAATCAGTCATAGAGTCATAGAGATGTACAGCATGGAAACAGACCCTTCGTTCCATACTGTCCATGCCGACCAGATATCCCAACCCGATCTAGTCCCACCTGCCAGCATGCATATCCCTCCAAACCCTTCCTATTTATATACCCATCCAAATGCCTCCTTAAAGCCCTTGGTTTTCTAAATATATGTACATTCTGTCCCTCCGGATTCCCTTCAACAATTTACCCACCACTGAGGTCAGGCTCACCGGTCTATAGTTCCCTGGCTTGTCTTTACTGCCCTTCTTAAACAGTGGCACCACATTTGCCAACCTCCAGTCTTTCGGCATCTCACCTGTGACTATCGATGATATAAATATCTCAGCTGGCTCTGAAGGAGCCGGATCAGAGTTAAGGACATTCTCCATGTAAATAAAGGGTGACTTGGTAATGGGATACTGGTGATATTATTGATTCTTGATGGAGAATGCTTCAGTAATTATTGAACAGTGTTGAACCGCAGTACTTTGTGCTTCAGATTGGCAGAAGTGGAGGATGCAGAAATTGTTTCTTTTTAAGTCAATATGTGATCCTGTTGGCCTGGAAGATAAAGTGTATCGCGTGCAACTCTGCTTAGCATTGGACTTCTTTGGTCTTCTCTCACCACCAGTTATTTTTGTTGTATTAGGATATAGACATTCTTCTCATTCTCTCAACTTTGAACAAGGTTGTGTGATTGTTCCAACTGTCAGCACTATCTACTTCAACCTGGACATGGAACACCTTTTGTGATGAACTTCTACAACGGACCATCATTGACTTTAGACTCAATGGAAAGTTTTTCAACTTCAAGAAGCTGAGAGCCCAGATTTGGGTAATGGTCCAGCTCATCCACGATCTGCATGAGGTGCTGATGTGGCCCATACTGCTGGCAAAATTCAGTCAACTCTCAGCCTCTCCAACTCGTTTACATTACAAGCATTAGTCTTTCACTTGGACCATCAGCATGACCAAAATCCTTCAGCAGCTCATCCTGGACAAGCACCAACATCTCTAATTTTTGTATTAATGGGAAGATTGTAGGAGTTGTTCAACATTTCCCACATCTCAGCCGTTAATTTATTAAACAGGGCACCATCAAAGAAGATAATAGGCTCGAAGGATTAAATGGCCTATTCCTGCTCTGATTTTCTTTGTTTAGAGTCAGCTGCACCAATGCAACCTTCTAAAAACTGCAAAACTAGCTTTCCCCAGTAGGTATCTCCATTTGAGGACAAAAGCTCTAATCCACAATGTTGTTGTCATTATTGTTGCTACAGCTTGCTCTCTATGACAGTGAGCCTACCAATGAGATCTGCTGGCATTGGATCATTTTCACCAGTCAAACTTCCACAAGAAACATAGTCGAGTAAGAAACAAGAAAATCAAACTCCAGCATTCTCCAGAAGCCAATTCATCCAGTGTCACTGTTTACTGCACTGGTCTTGTTACTGCATTTGCATGTCATACTTTTGAAGCACAACTTGAAGGTGGAACTCAAACTGGAGGGGAATAGAGAAAATGTTTTAAATCCACTCAGAAAATCTATTTGAAAAGGGGGCGAATTGATACCTGTGTCTGAGGAACCTGCAGCAAATGGTATTCTGTGTGGTACTGCCTTGAATGTATTTCTGCATTCAAAAAGTCACACCATAGATTCTGATTGCGTAAGCTGCAGAGAAGTGGCAAAAGTGGAAGGAGAGAAAGCAGAACTCTGGCTTGAGAATCCCCTTTCCTCATGGCAATTCTGCTCAAAGCCCTATAGCTCCAAAATTAGCTTGCTGATTCACCTGAGGGCAAAAAAACCTTGAAGCTTGGTAGATGTTTTGAATGACCAACAATGCTGACAACATCGGGTGCTGTCATGCAATCTCTCACACTATCAATCCTCTTTTTCCTGATTTCTGTCCTCTTTTGTAATGTCACCCTGGACATTTAGCTCCAAATCCTGCATTGGTCCAAGCCATTTCTGTTACCTCACATTGTATTTACTTCACGTAGAAAGGTGTGTCTTCAGTAAGAACATGAGTCCCAATCTTGCTTAGATGAATTGAATTCATTCTGTGCAAATTACTTGTATTCCAGAACTGCTCTGCTTGTCATGGAACTGGGATTTTTTTGTTTCCCTCCTGCACCATTTCCCCAGTCACATATTTTTCTTCAAAGGAGGAATCCATCAAAACTTGTACAGTCAAGATAGTGTTCCACTTCAAACAGTTGATTCTTCCAATCTCTTAATGCAATCCAATTCCCTGGCCTATTCATGGAAATTGAAGAAAATCCTACAGCTCTTATATTTTCAGTTTCAGGGAGCAAATGGGAAACATTATGGGCATTTTTTGAAGAAATCCTTTTGCAAGTAGATGTCATTAAGGACAAGTTGTTGCTGTAATTAAAGTAGAAAGCTGGTTATGCTGACAGATACTGAATGGACTAATGATGACAGAATTTTAAGCATGTGTGAGTTTGCCTCTTTCTCGTGGTGCAGCAATTAGTTTAAGTTATCCTTCATTTGATGGAGGAAAGGCTTGTGGCCAGCTTGCAAGTGGATTCACATGTGAATATCATCCTGCAGCAGAAATATCAATTTATTAATCAAAAATCTTAAATTGAATAGAAAAATTTGCTCAGCTTGTGATTTGCAGCCTTCTTCTGAAAGAGGTGTGTTTCCCTCTTAGAAGCTGCACCAAGTGCCTCAAAGCCTAAATAATCATAGTGCTGGAGGTTCTACATTTGGGTTTATGTGAATCGACTCGTGTAAAACCTTTAGCATAACTTTCATCTCTTTAACACTGGTGCAGTGTCGAGTGCATTGTGGGCATATTTTCCAGATAATGTTGCATGCTAACTGCTTTTGCTTGTCAGTTTCTCATTCCTCCTGTTAGTGAAACTAATAGCATTAAAATGATAAAACCTTTAGTCTTTCAAGAACCTTATAACGTAATGTACAAATTATCCATTTTCCTTCTTCAAAACACCATAAGAATAGCTGTTGTGAAGCACAGAAATACCAACGTGGTGTGACAACACTTTGTCCTGGACTTATGGTTGAGATATGTTGTGAATGTTTTCCACTTCTAAAAACGGGAATGTGAATGTTAGTATGCTTTGCTTATTTAAATAACAAAAACTAAAAATGTTTCTTAAATTTTCTACTTGTTCTACTTTGGATGCCAGTCAATTCATTCCAATTGAACAATCAAAATATGCAAACGACAATATTTAATTTATGTATTTTAAATGGTCCATTAACTGCCTAACTGTCCATATCATAACCAAGACTGTAAATCTAGCTCTGGATGATAGAAAACTGTTCAATTGAGCAAAACAAATCATTTATGTAATGGCATTCTTGGCGGCTTTTGAGTTTTGAAGGATTTTTTTAAAGAAAATTCATATTTGAGTCTCTCTCTAACCAGCGTTCTGCCTTTGCCACTGTACTGAAACAGACTTTATCAAATTCACAAGTAGCATCCTGTGAGTGTGATAAAAGTCAAAACTCCTTCTCCAATGTTTCTCCAATATTGTTCTGCTTAGTATGACAGTTTTCACCTCATCAATCAAATTGGAGCCAGAGAAAAACCATCAGTTGTTCCTTCTCCCATTCCGACAGTTCCCTCCTGGGAATTAATCTGTGGCCCCCTTTATCATGTATGAGCTATAGGGAGAGGCTGAATAGGCTGGGACTGTTTTGCCTGGAGTGTCGGAGGCTGAGGAGTGACCTTAGAGGTTTATAGAATCATGAGGGGCATGGAAAGGGTAAATAGACAAGGTCTTTTCCCTGGGGTGGGGGAGTCCAGAACTAGAGGGCATAGGTTTAGGTGAGAGGGGAAAGATATAAAAAGGACCTAAGGGGCAACTTTATCACGCAGAGGGTGGTGCGTGTATGGATTGAGCTGCCAGAGGAAGTGATGGGGGCTGATACAATTACAGCATTTAAGAGGCATTTGGATGGGTATATGAATAAGGAGGGTTTGGAGGGATGTGGGCCAAGTGCTGGCATATGGAACTAGATTAGGTTCGGATATCTGGTTGGCATGGACGAGTTGGTCCGAAGGGTCTGTTTCTGTGCTGCACATCTCTAAGTGCTGCCCTTTTGTCAAGAAGATCTGAAAGCACATTAGTTTCCACATATACACCTCATCATTAGCAGTAACATGCCCTCTACTGTCTGTGAATTGCCAGAATGCTTATCTGAAATTCAATACTGGATGTATGAAAGTTTCCTTGTAATACTTGTTGGTAGGGTGAAAGCAGTGGTCTTCGCGATAAACTTCATTCCTTTCCTACTTCCTTTCTATTTCTGACAAAATATCTGAAGTTAGTCTAGACCGTTTGAAACCTCAATACCATTTCCAACCCTGTGATGACTTTGCAGCGACCTATTTGCACTGTCAAAAGACCACCCGGTATCACCAATGTATCTGCCTACCTCTGTCCTGCCACAGCTCTGCTGCCCCCCTCCTTCATGCCTGTTGCTACCTCTTAACTTGATTACTCCACTGCACTTTTGGCTAGCCTCTGCATGAACTTGAGGTCATTAAATGTATTGGTGGTTAGATTTCAACACCTGAATACTGTTCCTCCAATACCGTCCCCTTTCTTCTCACCCCTGTGCTTGCTGAACTATGCTAACTCCAAGTTAAGCTTCTTAAATCCCTCTTTGACACGACCTTGCCCTTTCACTCTCATCTCCAGCACCACCCCCCTTGAGATTTTTGCTATTGTCTAATTACAACTGTGCCTGAGTAGCACACTGTGAGTCAAAGGTTGTTTGTTTAAGTCCCACTGCAGCATCCAAATGCAAAATTCAACAACAACACTCCAGTGCAGTATTGAGGGCATCCTAAAATGTCAGATGTGCTGTAAGTCAGATGAAATGCTTAACTAAAGCCCGTCAGTGCAGTCAGGTAGACTTCTATTTCAGAAAGGAGCAAGGCAGGTATCCAGATGTCCTGACAACCCTTTCACCTCAAAAAGCATCACATACAAAATAAGGTTATCAGACCATTATCACACTGTAGGAGCATGCTGTGCAAAACTTGCTTTCAACATTATAGCAATGATTACAGCTGAAAAATATTTCAATGCTCGCAAAATGCCTAGAGTCATCTGATGACTGTAAAAGGAATTTTATAAATGCTTGTCTTTTTTTTTTGAGCATCCCCAATTTTTAGTCACTTCACCGTTAATGTTTGCACCCTGAGCAGCCTAGGCCCGAAACTCTGGAATTCCTTCCTGAAACATCCTCACTTCTCCACATCATTTTCCTTTTTGCAACACTCCTTAAAACATATGTCTCTAAACAGGATTTTGCTCCAATATTTCTTTGTTTGGCTTGTTTTACACTACATCTGAAAAGTGCACTGGGATTAAGGCATGATATAAATATACATTATTGTTAATATTATAGATACATCATTAAAACTAAACGCGTGTCTAATTAAATTCCTAAAATTTGAAATCTGAACCAATGAAATTCACATTTTCAAGTTCCATTAGCTGCTGCATTGCTTTATTGAAAATTACGTGTAGTTTTTCTTTTTGGGTGATTTTTAGCCTACTTCCTACTTGCATAGTTGGAAAACTTGTTTGATTCCCACGAGGAAGAATGAAACATACAGTTCAGTTTCTCAGCAGTTCATCTGGTCAGCTGATGAAAGTGTTAATCATTCATGGGACGGGTGTTTAGTTTCAGTCTGCGTAAGTATTATATAGCAGACCTTCCCCACCAGCTGAAGCACTGAAACAATTAATGTAACAATTGCACTAGAATCCATGTTGAACAGATGTTGTGTCAGAGTTTAACTGTTCTCCTGTTGAATTCCCTCCAGCTTAGTGGGTGAGCTAATTCCTGCAAAGTTTTAATTGCTTTATTTTGGAAAACTGATGTGAAGTACTCTGCAAGTTCATTTGTAGGACTCCAGTCTTAATAAGTGATGTATGAGCTTTTTTAAGGAAAAAAGACAAAATGACACAAAGGGAAAATGTTTGAGATGTTGGTTTATCTCCATCCTCCAGGCCAATGTTGCCATTTTTGTTATTCAATGATAGCAAAACCTGCCCTTCATTTTTGTGGCCAATTTGAGATAGCTTTATTCTGTGTCTAAACTATGCTGTCCCTACTGTAGGAATGCTTCATACTAGTGCTGAGTTCAAAAATGTTAATCCAGGGGCTTTGAAATAAGCATAAAAAAATTTGGACTATGTAATGTTGTTTCCCTTTATCACCACTTTTTGACCCAAAACTCAAGTTCCATTTTTGTCTGAGATTTTCTGACAAGTCAGGCGACATTACAGTCTAGCAGTACAAATGGTTTCTATGTACTTCTTGGTTTATTCAATTTGGCCTTTTCTTTGCTTTAGAATCAAATAGGATGGCGTAAGGAAGCAAAACATTTGCTGCTGATGATAACTGATCAGCTATTTCACTTGGCGCTTGACAGCAAATTGGGTGGCATTGTCCTGCCTAATGATGGGAACTGCCACCTACAGGACAATATGTACACCCATTCAACTATTATGGTAAGGTAACTTGAGTACCTCTTATTGCTTTAGCTAAATACAACGAAAATATATTGTAGTACCTTTAATAAATGCATGTAGAAGATGCCCTTCACCTGCCGACACTATATTTTAGCAACAGTACAACAATGTAATAATTTTCTGTCCAAAGGTGTCCATTTGTCTGCTATAAAGGGATTTTAAAAAGATATTTATGCTTTCAAAACACATAATCGATGTCACTAGTTCAAGAAAAGGAGGTCAGTGAACTGAATTGGCATAAAGTCTTTTCACATTGGAGAAACTGGGTTTGACCTCATTGAGGTTATATTACTTTTCCCCCCCCATATTCTTGAACTGTATCTGTCAATATCTGCATGATGATTTGGACCAGATGAAGAGGTGTGTAGGAAGTGCAACACTTTTTTTGTTTCCCAAGAGAGATTTTTGATTTAACTTAAAGAACATTTCAGGATTTGTCATTTGATACCCTGCTGATTGGTATCTGATATGTCCAGCATCAGTACCCAAGTGTTCCAGGCATGATCTGACAAATATTTGTATAATTTGTAACAAGACCTTCCTATTTTTATACCCATTCCCTTTGAAATTAAGGTTAACCATTTCTCAACCCGAGAACCAAAGAACAAAGAGCAATACAGGGCCCTTCTACTCTCCAAGCTCACAACGCCACATTTTGCTATTCCATGCTAAAACTGTCTTCATTTACAGGCTCCGTATCCCTCCATTCCCTTCCTATTCATGTATTCATTCAGGTACTTCTTGAATGCTGCTATTGTGTCAGCTTCCACCACCTCCTCTGCTGACACGTTCCTGGCACTCACCACTCTTTGTGTGAAAAACTTGCCTTGCACCTCTATTTTAACCCCACCATTCTGTGAAAAAGCCTCATACCTTTCATTCTATTTATGCCATTCACAATCTTATGAACTTCTATAAGGTTGCCCCTCAACCTCTTGCATTCCAGTGAAAACAAACTAAGTCTATCCAGCCTTTCTTCATAGCTAAAATCCCCCATACCAGGCAACATCCTGGTAAACCTTTTCTGTACCCTGTCCAAAGCATCCACATCCATTCTCATAAACCTCTTCTACATTCTCTCCTTCCTGAAATATGGTGCCCAGAACTGTACTGAATACTCCAGCTGAGAGCTAATAGTGTTATTTACAACTTTAGCATAACCTCCATGCTCCTATACACTATGTTCCATTAAGAGTACCCAGGATACTGTCCATTTTAATTGCTTGCTCTATCTATGCTGTCAGCTTCAGTGACTTATGCATATATTTGTCCAAGTCTCCTTTTTTGTACACAACATTTAGTGTGGTGTCACTTATTTTATAATGTATTTCCATGTTCATTCTATCAAAATGTTCAGGTTTCCTCTCTCAGTCCAAAGATGTTCAAGTTAGGTGAATTGGCCATGCTAAATTGCCCATAGTGTTTAGGGATATGTAGGTTAGGCGTATTAGTCAGGGTAAATGTAGAGCAATGGGGAATGGGTTTGGATGGGATACTCTTCGAAGGGTCAATGTGGACTTGTTGGGCTGAAGGGCCTGTTTCCACACTGTAAGGATTCTATGATTCTGTGAAAATGTATGGTCTCACACTTTTTTCTGCATTAAACTTCACTTGTCATCTATCTGCCCACTCCACCAACTTGTTAATGTCCCTTTATAGTTTTACACTGTCCTTCTCACATTTTATAAAGCTTCTAATGTTTGTATCATCTGCAAACTTTCAAATTGCTCCCTGTATGGCAAGGTCAACTTTTATAAATTTCAAGAAAAACTACGGTCTCAAAACTGACCTCTGGGAATCTCGAGTACAAACCTTCTTCCAGGCTGAAAAATAACCATTAACAATTTCTCCTTGTTTTCTATCCCTTGGCCAATTTTCTTTATATGTTACTACTGTCCACTTTATTCCACAAGCTTCAAATTTTCTTACATCTTCTTTGAGTCACTTGCAATACACTTGTTAACTCCTCATGTTACATTTATCAAGAACAACGGCAAGTTAGTTAAACAGTATTCTCCTTTAAGGAGTCCCTGCTGGATCCCCCTCATTTAACTCCTGTGATTATAAAGTCGATCCTGAATGATTTGGTTCTAGATATTTCCCCACTACTGAAGGTAAAGTGACTGGTCTGTAATTGTTGGGTTTATCCTTACAACCCTTTCTGAACAAGGGCATTGCATTTTATTTTGTGTCAAAATCCTGGAACTGCCTTCCTCATGGTATGGTGGATCTACCTATTCCAAAGCGGTTCAAGAAAGCAACTCACCACCACCATCCCAAAGGCAATAAGTGCCGCCCATATCCCACGAATGGGTAAAAATTTGCAATTCTCCAGTCCTCTGGCATTTCTTCTGAGCCTTGGTCCTGGTGCCTTGACAACTTAAAGGCTAACAGTATATCCAATACTTTATAATCTTTTCAAACCCTTCCAGTGACTGAGTTTCCTTCACTGTTACCATCACCTGGGCAACATCTCCTTTATTGTGTGAAGACGCATGCTAAGAATTCATTTAATATTTCAGCCATGACCTTTACCTTGATGAATAAAATTCCCTGTGGTTCTGGCTTGCCCTACTCTTCCTTTTACCACTCTTTTATTGCTGGTAGGCCTGCAGAAAAATTGGGATTTTTTTTATTAGCTACCAGTCTTTCTTATCATGGATCCTCTTTGCTTCTTCTGTTTTCTTTCTCATCTCACTTCTGAACCTTCTGCATTTAGCTAGGTTCTCAGTTGTATTTTTTACCTAACAGCTGTCATAAATACACATATTCTCTTCTTTATTGTAAACTCTGTCTCTTTCCTTGTGTTGTAAGGTCTGGGTTTATGTGCTCTAACTTTTTCCTTTTGCAGTAACATATCTCGAATGTGCACAAGCCATTTCTTCATTAAGTACAGCCCAATGTTCAGCCACAAGTATCCCCATCTGCCTTTTCTTCCAGTCTTTCTGGTCTCAGCTGGCTCTTGTCCCATTCTCTCTCCCTCTTAACTATTCTTACTTTAGATTATCCATTATCTTTTTCCAAAGTCTTCCTCAAACCTTGTGCTAGACTGATCACCATTCTCTAAAAGCTCCCCTTGCACATTTGCTGTACTTGGCCAGCCTTGTTCACAAGACCCAGGTCCAGCAGTGTCTCTTTTCATGTTGGACTCTGCAGACACTTTTACAGAATTCTCCTGAACATAGTCTAGGAATGCTCATCCCTCACTGCTTTTTTTATAGACAATCCCAGTCTATATTTGGTTAATTAAAAATCCCTCATTGTAAATACTCATTGATGTTTGCACCTATCTGTAACCTTCTTGTGGATTTGTTCTGTTTGTAAATGTCAGGGAAAAAAAAGTCATTTTTTTTTTAACCTGAGCCATGCCCTCTCAGATGCTCAGACTTCAATGAAAAGTCACTCTTACCTCCACTCTGAAGCTTTTAGTTCAATTGGTATGGCTGTGATCATTTCCTTAAGGCAAATTGCTGTCCATTAACTTGATGCTTTTATTTTCAGTTAATGTCGCTCCCTGAGACTCTTAATCAAGTTGCTAATGCAACTCACTACTTTTTTCAATCATGGGTTCAATAAACACATATCTTCCACATTCTTATAAGGTGTCTTCGCTTTTAACACTTTTATAATCTTCTGCTTTGTGCATCCTTCTTCCCACTGACTCCCGTATCATCAGAGTTGCTGTTTTTAACAGTCTCCAAGCTGTTGACTCCCAGTCCTGACAGTTTGGAGACATAATAACAGATCTGCTGATCTGTGCCTCTTTTTTTTTTCCGTCATGAATCTCTTCCTGTCCCCTTTCAATCCTCTCTCTAATGGATAAAATTCAAGTCAGCAAACACCTTAGCAATTATCTCCCCATGTTGATTAGTCATTTAGCTGAAATCACATGATTTCTAATAAGTGATGTTTTGAACTTGATGTTCAGAAAGGCTTTCTGACCTTTACTTTGTGAAAAGAAAGGGAGATCTTTGCAGAAGTGGAAACCAAAATTCATATTTTTTCCTCTACTTCAAAAACCAAGGTCACAAATAAACGCATATTATGAACCTCCATAACATGGCTTATTTGCTGAATAGTGCATACTGGGTGAGTGGACAGGGAGGACGGAGATGAAATTTGAGTTTGCTGAAAGATAGGGTGCCAAACAGCTTTTAATATAACTTAGACAAAGTTTCAGAGAATTGTCCATTGTCAATACTTGTGCATCTCTGCACCGAAACTGCTTCCAGGACTGGCAAGCCTAACCTAATGCCATTTAGAGTGAGGATAACATTCCTGATTATGTAATAATGGGTCTGCCTGGATGGGAAATTTGTTGACACCAGCATTCTATCCCGATGGTAGAAATCCAGCCCTAATTTTCTTGCTTGTCCTTCTCCTCTTCCTGTTGCCTAATTAGAAGTCACACAATACCAGTAAAGTCACCTAATGAAGGAGCAGCACTCTGAAAGCTTGTGATTTCAAATAAACCTGTTGGACTTTAATCTGGTGTCGTATGACTTCTGACTTTGTCCACCGCAGTCCAACACTGGCACCTCTACATCATGTCTTGCTTAATTGTGCAGAGCAGGCCTGTGTTCTTTGGGAAGGCCACTCCAGATAGTTAATAGTTAGAAACAAATGGGGAATAAGGATGAAGGAGAACATACAATTTCAGGTTTCTGGCACTTTTTGGTTGACAAGTTTTCAAACCTCCATCAAGGAAAAGTTTTAAGTAAATCATGACGATCAACTTCAAACTTTAGAAAACCCGATTGTACTGATGTCAAGTGAATATAAACATTAGATTTTGGGCATAACCCTCCCTCTCTCTCTTTTTGCTTAAATTTTGAGAAAATATGTGAGCTGTTCTTTGCGGTGATGGGGAGCTACATTATTGAGCAGAAGTTGCAACAAACGTATGGATATAGGTTTGTTCGCTGAGCTGGAAGGTTTGTTTTCAGATGTTTCATCACCATACTAGGTAACATCATCAGTGAGCATCTGGATGAAGTACTGCTGGAGTGACCCGCTTTCTGTTTGTGTTTAGGTTTCCTTGGGTTGGTGGTGTCATTTCCTGTGGTGATGTTATTTCCTGACCTTACCAGAGGAAATGACATCACCAACCCAAGGAAACCTAAACACATAAACAGAAAGCGGGCCATACCACCCGTGCTTCATCCGGACGCTCACTGATGATGGTACCTAGTATGGTGACAAAACGTCTGAAAACGAACCTTCCGGCTCAGCGAGTAAACCTACTCAACCTGAGCTTACAAATCTTCTCCAAACTCGCAAAAAAAGTATCTTGAAGCTATGAATGTGATTGAGGAAATTTGTATGTGGAGATGTTTCAATGGTAGAAATTAGTTAAGCATGTTATTAACCTCTGAATTCAACAGGGAAATGCCACTCTTGTGCCATTATTCCAGACCCTTCTGGGAAATTCCAGATGAATGACTCAGCACTTGAGTGTTTATTTGTGATTGTTTAATCTGATACATGAGTTGTCCTACACCGTTTATTTTAGAAATTTCCCAAAACAAATTGGAATCCAGTAGAAACTTATGCACTGTCTTTCATCATTTAATTCTGCTCACTCAAAAGGATTGCAAATTTTGTGTGTTATTGTTGGCAAGTAATTTATTGACTGCTTCAATATTCATGGATAATCATCGTAATTTAAAAAAATATTTGGAATAACAATAGCATATCAGCTGACCTCCATTCAATATATCATAGCTCAAATATGAATTCCAGAACATCTCTGCATGACTTTATTTGATATAGCACACAATTTTATTCAAAAAATGACATTGCAAAGATTTCAGTTTTTAATATGACAGAAAACTGCCAGTAATAGATCAGCCACCCGTCACACACACTATGACTTTCTTCCCAAAGGAAAAAATAGAGGGGTTCTACAACTAACAATAAATCTGCTACATCTAGATTCCCTTATGGCTTCAAAATTAAAACCCACTCCGTTACTTACTTGTTAGTCCTTATATGTTGGAATGAGAAGTAGAAATAATCTCAATCCTGGGTTAAACTCATGTTTTGATTGTTGTTAATTCCTATGACATCGATGGTCATGTAGCATATCGTGAAGCCTCTGTCCTTTATAGTGCATTGCTGGAAGCATGTAAAGTTTTCAAAATATTATCTTTGGTTTTCCTTCCTCTTCAGTAGTCATCTGTTCCTAACTTTCTGTGTATGATGTTGAAATGCGACTGACACTAATATTAGTCTGTATTTCCCTTTCTGAGGTAGCTGTTAGATTTACATTGCATATTGCCTATTCCAATACCAGCAGTATAGCAGTCAAACTTTATAAATACTACCTCTCATTAGAGTTTCTGCAACCCAATGATGAGGCCAATATTATAGGCTCCTCTGGCACAAATATCTATTCTATGTACCTGTTTGTGTCTGGAATTTCTATACTCCTGGTTTTGCTGCCAAAATGTAAAGGTAGGAATTGTGAGGTGGTTGAATAAGACAGGGGAGTCTCAGAAGCGAAGTAATGCACAATCTTATGTTTTCATTACCTGATCACTTAGCATAGAACGTGTTAGAATATAGATTATATATATATACACACACACACACACACACACACACACACACACATATACACACACACACACACACTCTGGTTGAAGGCATCAAAGGATTGCAATGGACTGACTGAGCTCTGACCCCAATGGTGGAAACTGACAGAGAATTTAAATGGCTATGGCAAAATCGCTCGTCCTCCTAAAAATTCCAGCTGCTTACTTATAACTGTATCTTAATCTCAGTAATATGACCCTGTGCAGGAATCTCCAAACGCCTTTGTGATCATTATGGATCAAAGAACCAACTGGGAAGACAACAAGTATTCAGTACTAGTAATACATTGAAAAGGATCTTGAAATATTTGCAAACTTCAAAGAATTTTTCCAGATTAGAATGGTGCAGAAATTGGAAACCAGAATACGCAATTAAAAAAAATTGTTTCACTGTATTGACATCCATCAAATTAATGTACACTAGCAGCTATGCATGTCACAGTTTTAAAATACTAGTTAAGCTAGATTTTGGCAAAGAGGGTTTATTGCCCTTTAATAGGAAATCTCAAAGTGCTGTATCATACTAGCCAAGTTTACGAAGACAATAGCCACTTATTGAAATTGAAAATTAAGTTATTTTTAATGTGTTAATTTTAAAAGTATTGACTTTCAGTTTCTAAATTTTGTGTTTTTTTTTGTTATACACCAAAATTTGAATGTTTTCATTTTAATTCTGTTTGTGTTACTTAAGTAGTATTTGCCCCAACTACCTCCCACTGCCCCCTTTCTCCCCCACCCCTCCACCAAACTTTGGAAGAGAAATAAAACCCAAACTCCAGATTGAATTTAACAAGAGAGACGCTTAAAAAGGCAAATAACTAGTCCAACATTTTAATAGTAGGGTGTTGTATCCAACCTGCATTCCAGTAACTGTTTCTCAGTAATACACTGACAAAACAAAAATGCCATGATTCACAGCTAATTAAGGGATGGTGGGTGCAGTAGTGCATTGTCACAATGACCAAAATAGATGGCCTGGCTGGTTCTATAACTCAATTTACAAGGCTATTCAAACAGTGATCAAGATAATATGTTACCACTATTTCGCAAAGGAAAATGCAGCCAATGTGGTGATCGCAAAGTGGCTGAAAAGTGGAAAAATAAATGCTTTTCAATAGAAATCTGACCAGCTTTTAGTTCCTTTTTTGTCACCCTCTTCCATTTACCATCCTGGGTAACTGGATTAAATTCTGCCCAAAAAATGTGTCATGGGAAATCATAGATAAAAACGTATCCTTTTACATTCAATTCTTCAGAGTTTCTCTCTCGGCATTATTCCTTGTCGGGGATATAGGTGAGGAGGCAACCCTTTGCTGAGTTGGAGTTGGTAAAACTACTGAGAGAATTTGTGCGAAGTGGAAATGCAAAATGATCAATTGTACAATGAGCAACGCAGAAAGATAATAATGTAGATTATAGTACATCCTCTGTATCCGTGAAACCACAAATCGCAAATTCACTCGTCCACACCAAAAAATAAGTAACAATAAAAATCCACATCCGTGTATCTGTGATATTTTAAAACTATTTTTAACAACCTTCGCACTTACGAATTTCATCATTTCCGGGGGTTATCAGGACTGGAACCCTCGCAGATAGGGAGGAATGACTGTACATTGTAATTAAGAATCCTGTAAGCATTGTTAAACAATTTTTACAGCTGGAAAACCAGCCTTCAGTGAACTTTGTCAGTTGCTGTTTTTCTTGGCTATTTTGTTGGGAGTGGCACAGTGACCCGTGACACTGAGTTGTATAGTTTGTACAGCAAGAATTGTAGCATGAAAAATGTGTTGCTGGAAAAGCGCAGCAGGTCAGGCAGCATTCAAGGAGTAGGAGAATCGACGTTTCGGGCATAAGCCCTTCTTCAGTCATTCCTGAAGAAGGGCTTATGCCCGAAACGTCGATTCTCCTGCTCCTTGGATGCTGCCTGACCTGCTGCGCTTTTCCAGCAACACATTTTTCAGCTCTGATCTCCAGCATCTGCAGTCCTCACTTTCTCCTACAAGAATTGTAGCATGTTTACTTAAATTCTTTAAAAATGGGGCATCAAACTACATTCTTTAAAAATTTTAAATGGTGTTCAATGGCATGCAAGAAAAATACCTTGCACCTAAAGGAAAGAGCAAACTCAATATTATCTCATTATTCATGCATGGAGTTCAATTAATGGAAAAGTTGAAAATTAGGAAAGAAGAATCCATTAAGTTTGTAGCTAGCAGAATACATGATAAGACACAATGCAATGAGATTAGAAGAGAAAAGAAACAACATTATGAATGTAAAGAGGAATATAAAATTAAATTATCAAGCAACAGTAAACAAGAGAAACATATTTTACAGGTACATCATTTAAACATAAAAGGCAATTCAGCAACTGCTAAGTCCTTTAACATACTGACAGGTTAATATCAAATTAATGACAGAGATGGCACCCAGGCTTTTGGTGTCTTTCTTTGGAGTTATACATCCAGAGAAGTGGAAGTCTTCGCCACTATCAGGATCTTCTGATTGATTTTGATACCTTGCTGCCATATTTGAAATCCAGCTGCACACCACTTCAGACAGCATACACCAGGAATGGCCCCTCACTCTGTGGTGCTCAAGCCTCAACAGAGCTTTAATAAGTTGAAAATGCATGGAGGTAAAGTAATTACTGCTCAATGGTGAGAGGCTGAAGCCGCCATTTCCTGCTTGAGAGGAAACTTGTAAAAAATGTTGTCAAAAATCCGATGTTTTCATCGTCATTTGTATTTTCTGACCTTCCTGACAATTATACTATATTGGGTAGGAGAAAATGCCATGCATTATGTCAGACTTGACTGAATGGCAACAATCTTACCTTTTTAACTTGTATTCCAGTTGAGGACTTAGCATAAAATCAGGTTTGATAGTATATTCCAGTATGAAAGTGTTTGATGTTAATGGTACAGATTATCAAAAGAAATGCAGAACTATTGATCCATCTGTCCTTTTAGGTGAAAGTAGAAGATCCTATGGCTTTTGCTTTTAAATAACGCAGGGTATTTCTGCTTGTGTTCTCTTTGACATTTTATCTCTCATCCAACAGCAGATTATAAACCTGATTAACCTACAGTTCTTTGTGGGAGCTTTCAGTACAAAAAACGCCCATTACATTTCCCTAAATTACAACAGGAACTGTACTTCAAAAGTTCTTAATTGATTGTGAGACACTTTGAATGACACAAATTGTCCAGTTGTTGCTCACTTGAGAATTGATTAAAAGTTGCTGTGGAGAACAATCATATCAAAATATTTTGCTGAGAATTTGGTTGAGATATTAAACTCAGGAAGGATAGTAAAGGCTAAGTATGTGTTAATAGTCATGTAATTTTTTTTTAATTGATGGCATTGTACAATTATATATTCCAATGTTCTATAGTTGTCAAACCATCGGAGTTATTGTAACACTGAGAAACTATGTGCCTCTGAAGAACTACATGGTTTAATGAAATCAATGGTGGCCTTTGCAGTGAGGGAAGGGGAAATCCCTTCACAAGAAGACTGGTCACTGTAACTTTGCAATACTGAGAGTATTTCAACTTCTCTGTAAAACCTGTTGCATATGCTAAGTTCTTGCATATACTATATTAAGCTCTTTCTCGAAACAACAAACACAGTATAAGAGTACTAAAATGGACATGGAATCTAAGGCAGGAGAAATTATAATGGGCAGAAGGAAATGACATTAATGTTAACTAGATATTTTTAAGCAGCTTATTCCTGGTCCCATAGAGCATTCTCCCTACAGGACAGTGTTAGGGAGGCAGCTCATCATTGACAGAGGATCTCTGTCCAGCATCGGGGAGCAGTCAATCCACCCAGTTTGTAACCCACCCTAATCCAGGACAAACCTGACAAATCTCTCGGTGGCAGCTAGCCTACAGGGCCCATGAGGCTCTATCCAACTGATCTAATGCCATGGGTATGAATTTGTTTTCCCTGATCCTGCCTTTCAGACACCTGGGGCAGCAGGGTGGTTCAGTGGTTAGCACTATTCCCTAACAGCGCCAAGGATCTGGGTCTGATTCCATCCATGGGTAACTGTCTGTGTGAAGTTAGCACATTCTTCCTGTGTCTGTGTAAGTTTCCTCCGGTGCCCTGGTTACCTTCCATAATCCAAAGATGTACAGGTTACATGGATTGGCCATGCTAAATTGTCCATTAGTGTCAAGGGATGTGTAGGTTAAGTGGATTAGCCATGGGAAATGCAAGGTTACAGGGAGAGGGTTGGGGAGTGGATCTAGCTGGGATGGTTTTTGGAGAGTCAGTGTGGACCAGATGGGCTGAATGGCCTACTTCCAAGATGTAGGAATTCAGTGATTCATGAGACCAGGAAGATTAGTTTAAAAGTATTGGGTTAACTTTGATATCATTTCCTTATGCTCATCGTAATTTCTCCTGTTTCAGATTCCATTTTCATTTTCCAGGATTCTTAAGTTATATTTGTTGTTTCAAGGAAGTAAATATAGTGTATGCAAATGTGTGGTTTATTGAGTAGTTTGTACATAGAAGTTGAAATGGTATTATCTAGACCCGAATATGCAAAGCACGATTATGACCCAGATATTGCAATTACCATCAGAACAGATTGACTGATGGTAATCCTTCTCATGATTGCCCACTTACCTGTCAGTGAATTTTCTAGCCACGATTTTGAGTCTGTCTGTCTAAAATGCATTCATTGGAGGAAATCACAGAGAAATGCAATCAAGCTGTTGTAGGCCAAAAGAAGTCCTTATTTTTTTCCAACATTTGCTGGTATTTTTCAGGAGTTTTGAGGTTCCACACTTTGACAGCAACTGAGGAAAGATACATCTACAAGGTGGTGAGGGGCTAGGATGGCAGGAGAACATAAAAGATGGCTTAGGTGGGCTCATTTGATGAGTGCTTAGAATAGGTTGGTGTGGATTGGGGGTGTATTGTGGTGAGTGTTAGCAGGTGCATGCCAGGTCTGGCATATTTGAAAACAAAGAGACCGGTGTCAAGTCCGGCAGTGTTGTGGGAGGAATGTAAGCTGGGTAGCTGTTCCTGCAGGACCAGTTGGATCTTGAGGATGGGGAAGTCAAGTCTGGTAGGTGGGGGAGGGGGAGGAGGTAGAAGTTGAGGCCAGGCAGTGTCAGGAGTCTGGGAATGATTTGGAGCTGTAGGTGGTGAGGATGCTCAATAGTAAATCAGGGGGTCTGTTTAATTGTTACCCAGAGGTTAGAGAAACTTTTATTTAGGGTCGTAGAGTTGTACAGCATGGAAACAGACACTTTGGTCCAAGTCTCCCATGCTGACCACAATTCCTCAAACTTTTCCTGGGTAAGTGTTAGACTTTAGTGAGTTGGAACCTTCCAAAGTCTCAAAATTTAAGGGACTTCATCTGGAAGTTTCAATTCCGATGGAGTCTGTTGCTTGAAGGGATTCCACATGGTTCCAACAGTCTAAACTGTTTCAATGACTTCTAACTATTGTAATATTGTTTCCTTTTGATTATACAACTGTCTAGTGATAACATCTTCTTCACTAATCTCTCTCATATATATCAGCTGAATGTGCTTTTGACTTGAACTTCAGCATAGAATTAAATTGGCTATCTATAATGGCCTGTAGTATTTAGTCGTCTTTCCATTGACTATAACACCTCACGAACACAAGTATTTAGAATATATGACTTTGTAGAAAAATTTGACCATTATCTTTTCCATCCTTACTTAGCTAATTTCTTGCTGCAGTTATTCCAGGGGGCTTCTATGTTCTGTAAAGTCTTTGTTT
This sequence comes from Chiloscyllium plagiosum, assembly GCF_037043375.1. NCBI lineage: Eukaryota > Metazoa > Chordata > Chondrichthyes > Orectolobiformes > Hemiscylliidae > Chiloscyllium > Chiloscyllium plagiosum. The sequence continues at coordinate 33,120,683 of NW_028270143.1, read as the reverse complement.
TCAAAGGGACAATAATTATAAGTGAGAGTGGTGATTTAGCTGTGGGGATATCATGATTGAATCCAGTCCAAAGCTGAAACAACAGCTATCCAGCCCAAAATTGAGATTAGGAACTCTGGTTCCTCCCTTACCAAGGAATGTAGAGGTGAGTTGTAGTTCCTGTCACTACATTGGTAGCTTTGTAGGCATCGAGGATCAAATCTTCCTCGCTATTGTGGCTCAATAATTATTGGTAACCTCGGCAGAACGATTGAGTTTCAAATGTTTCTCAGCTTTAAATTATTATTGGGATTAGTCAACACTTGTTTGCAAAAATAATAACCCAGAACTGAATAAAACCAAGATGACGGTACAAAAAAACATTTTAAAGGTTTTTATGCCACTATGGTCTGTTTTTTAATCTCTAAGGTATAGCAATGATGCTTCCTGTCATGGACACGGTGACTACCTTACATTTGGAATATAGTTACAATTCCAAGCATCTCGCTGTGTGATGTATGAACCAGGGTGTAAAAATAAGATCCCTTTGTGATCAGAAGTGAATATTGTCTTTTAAAAGCAATGTCACGTCAATATCTTAACAGCTGATCTTACGTTTTGTCTTCCAATGTTATGATTAATTTCTGAAATGTTCCCACCGGTTAAATAAATCATTATTGGTAATTCCATCCTCCTTGTAACGGTACATCTTTCTTTTTCACCTTTCTTTTGTTCTAAACTTTCACTGATAAGATTTGATTTACTGTTGGGAAAAAAAATCTAATTTTTCTTGCTGGTTTAGCTGCCATACGTAATATTATCAGTCAGACCTTTACTTCTTATTTCTTGCTTCTTTCATTCCTTTCACTTGTGGGTTTTTAAAAAATCTTCTCTTTTAAATTTTCTCTGTTTTGGCTTTTGAAATAGGGCTTAAGGGAAAGTAAGTTGACAATTGTAAAAGAGAAATAAAACAATAGACACAAAAATAAATTGCAGTGCAGATTGTAGAACCTTAATCTTGTAAATACACAAGACCCCACAACCAGTCAAATAATCTGTAACGTTAGAGGCTGCAGTTCTTGGCTATAGACCAGAAAGGAAGGCTTCACAAATTGGACTCAAACATATAAAGTTGCAAGTTAATTTACTTAAACAACACCTGGCAATGATTTGCTCCTGAGCACATGTAATAATCATTGAAGTCAAATTTCTAGATTGTGCAACAATTTAGTACTTTTATATTCTCTCAAACTGAATTAACTCATGTTTGTTTTATAGTTTTACACACTTTTATGTGAGTTTATATCAATCAACAATTTCCAAGCTCTCTCAACCTCCATTATCCTTAGATTGTCTATCTGATGTTCTTCGTCCTAGAGCTTAACAACCGCTAGTGTTTGCGGTTTAATGGGTCATAGTGTTATGACTATGTTGGGATAGCTGAGCTTCTAAATGTTTTATGAGTTGTGAAAAAGTATAGAAATAAATGTAATCAATTTTGGTTCATTTGACTGGACCACGTGTGGTGTCTTTGTTAGATTGCTACCAAGGAAGTTCACAGATTTTAAAGTTATGGGTTTAATGCAACATAAATTTCTTCCTTAAAAGACAGATGATTGAGTTAATAATGAATCTATCTGTTTCCTTCTGACATTAAATTTTGCAAAAGATATTCCTTATACCACCACCAAATCAAATATTATTACTGCTTCGGACATGCTCATAAAGATTGATTTGTTAATTAGATAACTTGTGAGGCAATGAATACAAGTTAGGAATTCTGGAACCTTTGCTATCATGTTCTTTGAAATTATTTAATGAAAAAGTACAGGGAATGATTTCAACCACTGAGTTGGTGAGCATTTATAAACAGAATGAATTTCTTTTCTTTATATTTTGACCTTTCATGGGCTATTCAGGGCAAGGAACTTGCAGAACTGTGAAACTCAATGACCTATTACATCAAAAGGACTTTGCATTTGACTATTGCCTGAGTAGTAGAATCCCTTTAGCGTGGAAATAGACACTTCAGCCCAACAAGTCCACACTGACCCTCCAAAGAGTAACCCATTCCACTACCTAATGCACCTAACCTACACTATGGGCAGTTTAGCTTGGCCAATTCACGTAACCTGCACATCTTTGGATTGTGGGAGGAAACCCACACAGACACAGGGAGAATGTGGAAAACTCCACAGATAGTCACCCGATGCTGGAATCAAACCAGGTCCCTGGTGCTGTGAAGTAGTAGTGCTAACCACTGAGCCACTGTGCCAGACAATCAGGTTTCCTACAGGCTGAAGCAGTTCTAGAGCTGGGCTGCGAGCAGAAAAGATAACTTGTACTAAGTATAGCACTTTCCTTGATGGCACCAGGAGAAGCAGCAATGTTCCTCTGGCTGCTACAATGAAAGTCACAACCTCTCATGCCATAGTCTCACTCACGAGATCTCTACCCCATTTCCTTACCATGAGAACTTTTAAAATTTCTGTCCTTATCAATTACTAGCCGCCTTAAGGCTAAATTAAATTCTAAAATAGCTTCATACAGATCCTAATTGTTAGCTGCCAAAGATAACGTTAACATACCAGAACTCCTATCAAACTTGGAAACTTGCTGCATGGATCTGGCTTTAACATTGTGCCAAAGGCTTTGTGCTGTTGTTGACATTCTTTGATGAGTAATATGTTTTTGTTTCCTTTTGCCAGCCTTTGTATCTCTTCTGTCTGAACATCCTGCTGTTTTCTTCCTGTGGGTTGGCAACATTTATTTGAAAAATGGTAACTGATTCAGGGCCTCAAACCTCAGAACTTACCTGGCCAAAATATACTTGAGGTTAAAATGAACTGTGGAGATGCAATTTCTTAACTTTGTTAAGATTGCTGTTTCCTGGATGTGTCCAGTCAGGGAATCAGCCTTACAGTACTTATTATAGTAATAGTTTATCATACCATGTCAGTATTACGACAGCAGGACTAACATACATGTGTGCATTTATCTGTTTCAAGATGTTGGCTGGAATAATGCAGTTTCTTTTTTTTTTTGTCAGCCTTTTTTCTGCAGCAGCTTGTTGGGGGCACTTACCCAGCTGGCAGTAGGTCCCTGTATTTTACTCATCCCTAGATTTCAGTGATGTAGGTCTGAGTTTCAGCAGCTCAAAAATAAGATCACACACAGTTGTGTTCAATCTTCCCAGAATCATATCAATTAAATAATGTCTATTTGTGAAATGGAACAGATAGGAAATAGGAGCAGGAGTTTGTTGTTCAGCCCTTTGAGCATGCCCTGCTATTCAGTGTGACCATCACTGGTCATCCATATCAGAACCCTCTTCCTCCTTTATTCCCCTACCCCTTGAGCCCAATGTTATTGTTCACTGAGTTTTCCAGGACTTTATTGTTCTTATATATATATACACACTATAGTTCTGAATGACATCCACTACTTTGCCATGTAACGTATGTATCCTTGTGTCCTGGCTTGTAACAGGAGCATCCATCTGTGGGTTTGCTGGTGGATAAGCTGCTGGAAAACAGCATCCATGTCATTTTTGCAGTTCAGGGTTCATGCATCAGCTGGTACAAGGTAAGACCTATGTTGTTACAATCAAATTGAGTCAGTACAGTGTTGGGTTTCCAAGGAGAAGTGAATTTGGGTCCACATGATAAAATTATATTTAATCACTTCTGTGAAATGTTGTTTAAAATCGAATTAGATTAGAGCTTTCCACTAACATTAATTGGAAATAATTTCTACCACTTGACAAAATTATTGTCAGAGCTTCACTGTCAATCAGATAATTTGTGACTATAATTGCTTTTGAGGTATCTGTGGTGGTTTACACAGGCTTAAACAAACACTTATATTGATTGAATGTAAGGCATAGCAAAAAAAAATGTTGGTGCTTCGAAGCTTTGTAGTTTGTAAAGCTTTTGCAAGATCGTTATTTATTTTCATCATAATTGTCTTTCTAAGAAGCCTTTTTGTAAAAAATGTTTTTCTTTATTTAACAGGATCTTCTTCCATTGATGCCAGGTGCAGTTGCAAGGCAGCTAAATGCCGAATTATCTAATCTCTCTGAACTAGTGGAAAGTGCCTACCGGGTATAGTGCAACCTTTGCTATCCTTTTATTGCATTTCTGTGTTAATAGTGGAGTATTTCAATCAATGATAAAATGCTTCATGTATCACATCCGGAGACGGAAGTTAGGGTAGCTGAAGAAACATCTGTGATTTACTGTTTTCTGATTCATACATAAAAATCATTTTATGTAATGGTCGCTGTAACTTCTTCCAGGAAAAAAAACTTTTAATCTGTGAAGGTAACACTTCCAGCAAATTACTTGTTTTCTTTTTAATTGGCTACTTGTTTGTATTATTTCTTAAACTTCCATTTTTGATATAAAAATCAAACATTAGTATCTCTAAACAATTCCAAATATCCTGATTAGTTTAGCCTCTACAACTATGCTATTTTGCAATGTTGATGCTCTCACAGTGACAAATAACCTGAATGGAAAAGAACATTGGTAATGTTTTCATGTATCTAAGTTCAGGTGTACCTGGTGTTGGCTAACTTCAAGCAGATGAAAATAAACATTGTATCAAAATTAAGAATTATTACTATGCTGATATCAAACATTTGAGTGCATTGATTTCTCATTAGTTGAAGAATAATAGAATTCTCAATAAATAGACACAGATTATAATTTAAAATTGCATTGAGAATTAACAGCATTTGTTGCTGCTTTTTCTTTGCACCATCTAAATTAATTTTATACTATCACTGAACATATAAGATATCTACTTGCCCTTTTTGAAGTATGTCCTCAAGTTGGCCAAACTGGTTATTGTACAAAGGAGTCGACCTTTTTCTGTTGCATTATTAACTCATTGACTTTTATGACTATCTGATACAACTTTCAGGACAGTGTGTTGTAGGATAAGCAAATATATTTTACTTGTCTGGGTACATTTCCTAAAGTATGTTGCCATTGGCTGAATAAACTTATAAGGTATTTTGATTCATAATCTGAATTGTTGGACCTGAGAAAATTGCTGAATTGTGCTTGGCAGACATGTTTCGAGAGAACTGGAAACATTGTAGCTCATTAGTATCCATTTCTTAGATCCAATGACTGGCCAGATTGACTGGCTATGTAGTCAGGGATGCTTAGAAGTTGGAAGCATTATGGTTGATTGGGAAGGTGGAAATTGGAAATTGAAATGGGGATCAGTGGAAAGTGCAAAAAGATAGCAGGTGTACAGTCATAGAGTTACAGAGAGCTGCAGCATAGAAAAAGGGCCCTTCTGTCCATTGAGTGCACTGGTCAAAAACAACCACCTAACTACTCTAAACACATTTTCCAGCAGTTGACCCATAGTCTTGCATTGCCTTGGCATTGTCAGTATATATCTAAATGCTTCTTCAATGTTATGAGGGTTTCTGCCTCAAACATACTTCTGGATGGTGAATTCCAGATTCCCATCAGCCTCTGGGTGAAAACCGTTTTCCTCACATCTCCTATTAATCTTCTATTCCTTACCTCAAATCTGTCACCCCAGTCATTGATCCCTCCATCAAGGGAAACGTTTCTTCCTGTCCACCCTATCTATGTCCTTAATAATTTTATACATCTCAGTTTTGATATCTCCAAATCTCCTCTGCCCTGAGGAAAACAACCCCAGTTTGTCCAATCTCTCTTCCTAACTGAAAACCTCCAGCACAGGCAACATTCTGGTAACTCTCTCACCACCCTCTCCACTGCTCTCAATCTCTCCTATAATGTGGATTCCAGAGCTGCACACAATACTCGATCTGTGGCCTAACCAGTGTTTTGCACAGTTCTAGCATAGTCTCACTGCTCTTAAACTCCATGCTTCAGCTAATAAAGGCAAAGGTGATCGTTGATAGATTTGGAATCATGGTGAGGCACTCCTGCTCTTCTTGGTCACCAAACTGTGCTTAAAATAGCTCTTAACTGCTGTGTCCAGTTTTCTGAAACTTGTGAGATCCGGCTGGCCAATGGTAAATTCACATCATCGCTCAAATCGGAGAAATGGAGTCCCACTAACATATAATAATGGCAGACCTACCTCTTTCGAGGAGCTCACTCGGATGCCACAAACATGGATGGATTTAAACCAGATACATAACGCGTTTGCAACAGGTTAGGGTCAAGCTTCAAATATTTACCAAATTAACAAGCAGCTCATTGGTGAGGATAGAGGAAACGAAGGGAGTGTTGTTTACATTTCAGCCAATAACGTTTCTCTTGTAAGCCGTATTTATTTCTGGATTTCTATTTAGTGAGAAGTTGGTCTGTCCAGCTAGCATGGAATTGGGTGATATTTAACTCACAGCCCCATTTTCCATTCTCACAAATGAAAATAAAATCCGGCACAACCCAACTTGGGCTGCTGGTTTACTGTTGCTGATTTCTGTACTCCACTGGCACAGACTGATTGATTGATTTATTTCCCTTTATCACCTAAAGACACTGACTGTTATTAGGGTACAGCAGATCCACAGGCTCTAGTTCTCTTTGCTTCTTCTGTAAATGGGCATTTTTGATTTTAGAGTTAAACTTGCCCTGAATTTGATTACTTTATACTTGGAGTTCTTGTCATAATTATGTTGCTGTAATTATGACCAGGCAGAATTTCTGACCAGTAATAAATTCTGGTGTATAGTCAGGTCATGGTGGCTAGAAACATTGGCCGCTGAATAGCCATCCTTTTATTGTGAAGGAGAAGAGGAGTAAACCACTGGACTATAACAAAATCTGAGACCAGTTCCCTGATCACGAGAAGAATTTTGCTTGCAGTTTTTTGCTAGTGAGTGCAATCCCAAACTCTCTGGATTTCACGGGGGTGGGTCATTTACATATTCAACATATGCTGACTGCATTTTTTCCACAAGCACAAGGACCTCCTAGCTAGCTGTTTGGCAGGGGCAGTCAGTGTGCAGCATTCTTAAAAGCTTGTTACATTTATAGGAAGGAAGAGTGTGTTTTTGAGGGTTGTGCTGTTGTGCCTCTCTAATGCCATATGTTACAACTTTACCAACTCACTTATAGCTCATGTAAATTCCTAGTTCCTCCCACACATCTTGTTATGCCTCATAATGTTATCTGCAAACTTAGCTACAATACACTCAACTCCTTCATCCAAGTCAATGTATATGGTAAAATTCCCAGAGAATGTTAATGGTCACATCTCATCAGAGTTACTGTTATCCCTACCTACTGTCTCTGCTGTGTACTTTGAAGTTATCAACAAAGTTACATACAGTTCTACACACGCTCATATTTTGGTAATACATATAAATAAATTAGGGAAAAAAATTACGCTGTGATGAAGAGCACCCGTCTAAGTGTGACCAATTAGTAGGAACTGATCCCAAATTACATTCAGGACATAATAGTATTATTTTTGTGTGTTCTTTGGTGTATTCCTACTTAACCAAGACCAGCAAGGAATCTCTGGATTCCTGTTAGGCTCCATGCTGCCTGTCGAATTGGATTCTACCCATGTCTGAAATGTTCAAATGTTCATTCAGATAGGTGGATGCCTGCCCTACAGATCTGCCCGGGAGTTGTATTTGATATGCTTTAGGTTATCAGTGGGATTTTGTGTTATTCTCCTGATTGCCAAGTGCCCATTTTGATGTCAGAAACAAATATCCAGACATTTATAATTTTCCCCTATTTCTATAGTGTTGCTTTTGCTCATCTGCATTCATTCCTCAACTCTCATTAAATCCCAATACTTAGTTGTCTGTATCTTGTTCTGTACAAAATCCTGAGGAACAATTATACCCATCTTTGCTGATCTACATTGGTTCACCCTTCCCAACTTGTGCATAAATATCCTTGGCCTTCCTCTGCAGCTTTATTTTCAATCCTGTACATTTCATTAGACCATTTCTGAACTTTATCTGTACTGGAACAGCCTCTAGTTTCCTTTCCTTGACTCTGTAGAATTTTGTTTGCATTGATGTTTCTATCTCTCCATTTCACTCTTAATCTTTGAAAACTCTCTTTTAATATATCCCACCCAGCCCGCCCCTTTTATTAAAGTGCTTCAGCCTAGTCTTCCAGACCATAAGGTTCAGTATTTTTCAGCCCTCTGCAATGGACTTTGGGATGTTACAGAAATGTGAAATTTTGATGCTGTTTGTTTCAAAGATGTTGAATGATGCACATATTATTGAGATTAGTAAGTGTCTTGCACTCAAAGTTGGTGCCAAGTGCACTCTGAGAAAGGAATGATTTATTTAATGTCCTGGGAAATCAAATGCCAAGGTAGACATGGCAAAGTAGGCAATGATTAAAACTAAACGAAGCTACGGATCTATCCAGGAGATATCCAGTCTGGGATAGCATCAGATTAGCAGATTGGCAAGAGTGTAAGAATGTGGGTTCAGAGTCTTGTTGGAAGACCAACTGGTTTTCATTCCAGTTGTTTGAAGATGCAGTTATGCTGTCTCGCCCTCATCATGTGCTCACTCTCGAATTCCTATGCCTCATGACCCCTTTATATCTCCATCCTGTGAACGTGACAACTCATTCCTCTAACCAAACCCTGTCAACTGAAACAATAGACAACGTAAAGATCGTTAATGCCAGAAGGGAGTGTGACAGAGTGAGATTGACAGATTGGTGATTTTAAAAAGAAAATGGATAAAGCTTGGGTGGGTTTGTAGCAACAACCAAAATCTAAATGTAATTCACTCATTGAGTAGTGGTCCTGAATTTTGTGGACAAACTCTAACTTGAACAAATCATTGATAAACGCTGGGGGAAAGCATTCACAGTTGGTTGATCAGAGTAAGGGTGCCTGAGCAGCAGAATAAAGTGCTGTTTGTTGAGAGTTTCTCGAGAGCTTCTCTCAATTCTTTTCCTCCCTTACCTTTTGTTGCCTTGGTACCCTTTTCTGTTGACATTTCTCTAATGCTGACTAATTCCGACATTGTATGCTTACTAATCCTCAACTTCTGTTTGGGGCCTTTGTAACAACTTGATTATGTTTAGTAACTTTAAGTACAGCTGAAAAACTGGGCTGATTTGAACAGATGCAGCAAAATGGGCTCAAGTCTGAGTTGCATGCTGAAGCTGGACTGGCCAGAGGCCAATATTAATTGGGACTAGACTCAGGTATGTACAGGAGACTGTTGATTTTTAACTGGGCAGTGCAGAGCGTTGGGCTATTGATGTTTAGGTGAATTCTATTTGGCTACAACAAATGCCTTCACTAAAATCATTAATCTATCCAGCCCTAGCCTTAGAAGAGAATCAGTGCAACATTTCCAACTTTCTACATCAGGAATCACAAATTCATCAGTATGTCCACAGGAAGAAGACTATTTGTCTAAACATGGTTTATTTAGCCAGAATCGACCTGCAATAACCTCATCATTGCAGCCATCAGTGACTTAAAGCCTGTTGCATAAAGAAGAATTTCTGGGCATTAGCTTTGAGTTATTTGTTCTCTGACCTACTGTCTTATGTTAGTTGTATTTTATACCCTAAAATGTGATCAAATTACTCTAATTACATTTCAGTTATTACATCAAAAAGTTCAGTTTTGCAGAATTGTATTTCTGGTGGTAAACCTTATTAGGAATGCTGATAATCAGTTCATGGTGGAATGTGCATTCATTAGGTCCTGTATTAAAATTGTGGTTGTATTCATGAAAATTGTAAGTTTAATTCAAGCAACTTTGACGCATTGTTTCTTATACTTTGATTTGATTCTGTACTGTCTTCCTTTTAAAAAAAATCAAAATATTGTACCCTGTAAATTGAGGTACTCATTACATTATTAAATCCCTACATTTGTAAATGAAATACCATTTCAATTTTGTTAAATATTAAAGAAAAATGTAATTTTTTTACTTGAAGTACTGTACCTCTTGCTTGCTGCTGATCCTCCTTCCTGACCTTCCTGGGGATCATAGTTTAAAAATAAGGGGTTGCCCATTTGAGGTGGAGATGAGGAATTATTTTATGCTGCATGTTATAAATCTTTGCAATTCCTTCCTCAAGAGGCCATGGATGCAGAATCTTCATATTTTGTAAGTCAGAGGTAGATTTTTGATGACCAGAAGAATAAAAGATTTATGCAGGAATAGAGAGTTGAGGTTAAAATTAGATCAGCTGTGATCTTATTGAATGGTGGAGCAGGTTCGAAGGACAGAGTTGCATATTCCTCTACCTTGATTGTATGTCCTGCATGCTGATTACTGCAAATCCTTCCACTCCTGACACCCCTAATGTGGCTTGCACAGAGAAGAAGGCAGAGACAGGGACAGATGCCTGATTTAGTCAGGGTCACCAACTTATTGGCCAACTGGAAAAGGGGGAAGGCCAAGGCCCAGCAGTCAATCAAGAGGAGCAGCTCCATCATGTTCATGACCAGATCCTGGAAATGGTGGTGTTCAAAGTTTGTGAGGTGGTGGTGACCGACAAGAAGGGACATTGTGGCCTCTTGCTAGTGGCTGCCTCAAGGCTGCTGTCAGGCAATAGCTATGTCATGGTCCAGAACATGTGGTCTGTGGTCAAGCAAGCACTCTGGATCCTGATGAAATAAGTCTCCATGGTGTATGCCCTGGACAGCAATGCCTCAGGCTCCAATCTCAAGCTGCAAGTCAGAGGGTTGGGCATGAGGAAAGGACAGTGTCAGAAGGCTAGCCACCGAGAACAGCCTTAATTTAGTGAGTTGGAGAACAGGAGAGATCATTCAATAGTGATGAAAAAAATGTGGAAAGCAATATTAAAATGAATTTTCCAAATAAAGATAACGGGCCCCATTAACTTACAAACATTAAAGTGCAACAGTATTAAATGGGGAAATTTTAAACAAGGACTTACCGTACTCAATTACTTAATGAGTGTTTCCTGTAGCTGAGGCTCCATGCCAGAATTGCAAATTCATACAATTGGCTTCACAATGTCCAAAATTTCTCTGTAGTCATGAACCACATGTGTTAGTTAATAGGTGGAATGTTTGCACATCATAATAGATTATTCTGCACATTTCTGGTACAGTTAGGATAATGATTTTGAAATTTTGTTTTTTTTTAGCACTCTGGTTTCTTGTGTATTCTTTTAATAATGTTGCTGAATTACTTAACAATAGTAATTTGCAGCATATGTGTACAATAGTGTTTAGAGGTGTTTTAGAAACACGGAAAAAATAGATGGTAAGTCAGAGAGGAAAATTAGTTAAATAGCAGCCAAACCCTGGCCGATGAGTAAAGGAAAGTGAAAATACAAGCGGGCTTAGAACAATAATTCTAGTACATGAGGCCCAGTCATTGGTGGGATAAAGGTGATCTGATGCACAAGAGGCTGGAATCACTAGTAAGAGGTGGGAGTTTTCTGTAAATTGGAAAGTCTTGAGGTTTTGGTTGAGCTTTAATCTGATTAAAGCCAGCAAACAGCACACTGCTGGTGAAGAAGCTTATGAATTCCTTGTGCTTGTTGATGGTGAAAAGGAGATTTAGGAAATAATTGATAATGCAGAACAATATTGTGAATTATCTTTGCTATTCAGTGCGATGAGTAGTTTTGGCAAGGGATAGTAAGACCTAATAAAATTTGACATGGTGCTGGCAGAACTTGCAATGGATAACTAAGCATGAATTGCTGAACAGAAAATAAGCCGGAAATCCAGAATCTTGAAAATATTTTGGGTTTTCTGTAGCACTTTATTTTGTAATAAGAACTTTTATTTCAAGAATTGCAAATTAAGCATCTGGTTAGTATCAGAAATGAAAGTATGGATAAAATTGTTTGTACTGTTAGTTTTTTTTATTTCCTTTTTTAACCCAGTACAGGCACCAATACTTGGGAATATCTGCACTGATAGGAAGAGATAGCATAAATTTAAAAGTAAACCAACAGCTTAGACAAGAATTTATGAAAAGAATATAACTAAAGCTTCTGTATCTGAATGCATATAGCATTCAATGTGAAACAGATGATCCAAAAATGTGAATACAAATGAATAAAAATGGTCTAGTCACTATTCCAGTCATGTGGCTGCAAGATAACATAAATTGGGACCTAAATCTTGAATTATACAAGGATTTTAGGAAGGTACAAAAATATGTGGGGTGACTGTGCTAGTTAATGATATATATGAGCATAATAAAGAGGGATTACCATAAATCCAGGAAATCAGGATGTTGAATGGTTTGGGTGGAGATGAGAAATGTTAAAGGAACAAAATGAGTGATTGGAGTGGTGTCCAGTTCTCCCCAACTAACCATACAAGGAATGAACAATGGGAGCTTGTCAGAAAGGTACAACAATAACTATAGGAGATTTTAATTCATACATTGACTGGAAAATGCAGATGGACAAAGGTGATGAGGAGCTCATAGAATACTTTGGGATAGCTTCTTAGAATATCTGGAGCTGACGAGAGAGCTGGCTACACTGAACCCAATACTATTCTCCAAGATAAAATTAGTTAACGATCTCATAATGAAGCCCCCTACATAGCAGTGATCACTTTATGATTGAGTTTTGCATTCATTTTGAGGGAAATAGAAGTAGTTATGATGCTTTTTTTTTAAGAGAATGGCAGTTATCAGGGAGTGAAAGCACACTAATCTAAGGTCAATTGGTAAGTTAGTTAAAAGGTGGGTCAATAGAGGTGCACTGGCAGACATTTAAGGGATATTTCACTATACACAAAATTGTTACATATGAAAGAATAAGAAAAATTCCAAGCGATTGACCACCATCCATGGGGAGCTAGAAAGGTTAAAGATATCAAATTAAAGAAGAAAACTATAATTGCGGAGACCGGTAGATCAGAAGATTAAGCAGAATATGAAAAAAAAAACACAGAATGACCACTAAACAAAAACGGAAAAATGACCTCCGTGGTGGGAAAGTTGTTGGAGGGAATCCTGAGGGACAGGATGTACGTGTATTTGGAAAGGCAAGGACTGATTAGGGATAGTCAACATAGCTTTGTGCGTGGGAAATCATGTCTTACAAACTTGATTGAGTTTTTTGAAGAAATAACAAAGCGGATTGATGAGGGCAGAGCGGTAGATGTGATCTATATGGACTTCAGTAAGGCGTTCGACAAGGTTCCCCATGGGAGACTGATTAGCAAGGTTAGATCTCATGGAATACAGTGAGAACTAGCCATTTGGATACAGAACTAGCTTAAAGGTAGAAGACAGAGGGTGGTGGTGGAGGGTTGTTTTGCAGACTGGAGGCCTGTGACCAGTGGAGTGCCACAAGGATCGGTACTGAGTCCTCTACCTTTTGTCATTTACATAAATGATTTGGATGCGAGCATAAGAGGTACAGTCAGTAAGTTTGTAGATGACACCAAAATTGGAGGTGTAGTGGATAGTGAAGGGGGTTACTTCAGATTACAACAGGATCTTGACCAGATGGGCCAATGGGCTGAGAAGTGGCAGATGGAGTTTAATTCAGATAAATGCAAGGTGCTGCATTTTAGGAAATCAAATCTTATCAGGACTTATACACTTAATGGTAAGTTCCAAGGGAGTGATGCTGAACGAGGAGACCTTGGAGTGCAGGTTCATAGCTATTTGAAAGTGGAGTCGGAGGTAGATAGGATGCTGAAGAAAGCGTTCGATATGCTTTCCTTTATTGGTCAGAGTATTGAGTACAGGAATTGGGAGGTCATGTTGTGGCTGTACAGGATATTGGTTAGGCCACTGTTGGAATATTGCATGCAATTCTGGTCTCCTTCCTATTGAAAAGATGTTGTGAAACTTGAAAGGGTTCAGAAAAGATTTACAAGGATGTTGCCAGGGTTGGAGGATTTGAACTATGGGGAGAGTCTGAACAGGCTGGGACTGTTTTCCCTGGAGCGTCGGAGGCTGAGGGGTGACCTTATAGAGGTTTACAAAATTATAAGGGGCACGGATAGGGTAAATAGACAAAGTCTTTTCCCTGGGGTGGGGGAATCCAGAACTAGAGGGCATAGGTTAGGGTGAGAGGGGAAAGATATAAAAGAGACCTAAGGGGCAACGTTTTCAAGCAAAGGGTGTTATGGGTATGGAATGAGCTGCCAGAGGAAGTGGTGGAGGCTGGTACAATTGCAACATTTAAGAGGCATTTGGATGGGTATATGAATAGGAAGGGTTTGGAGGGATATGGGCCAGGTGCTGGCAGGTGGGACTCGATTGGGTTGGGATATCTGATCGGCATGGACAGGTTGGACCGAAGGGTCTATTTCCATGCTGTACATCTCTATGACAGTATGAAAGAAAGCTCGCCAGAAATATAAAATCAGATGGTAAGCGATTCTATTAAAACTTTTAGAAGATAGAGTTAACAAAGTGAGCATTGATCTTATAAAACGTGAGACTGGAGAATTAACAATGAGAAAATAAGGAAATGGAATGGGCAGGACTTTTGCATTGGCCTTCACAGTAGATGATGCAAGTAATATCTCAGAAATAGCTATAAATAAGGAAATAGAAGGGAGGGATAAACTCAGGAACACTACAATCACGAGAGATGTGATAATGAATAAATTGATAGCGCTACGAGTTAAGTACTTTGATCCTGATCGACTTCATCCGAGGGTCTTAAAAGAATTGTCTGGTGAGATAGTGTCTGCATTGCTTTTCATGTTTCAAAGCTTCTTCATTTATTGGATCATCTTATTAGAATGGGAGTTAGCAAATAATAACTTTTTTATTCAAAAGGGAGGGAGACAGAAAGCAACAAATATCTATATATTAGAAATTATAGCAAGGCAATTAAATAAATTTAAGGTAATCAGGCTGAGTCAAGATGGTTTCATGAAAGGAAAGTCACGTTTGACCAATCTATTGGATTCCTTGAGGAGCTAATATTTACACCGGACAATATTTACATCTGGTAGATGTACTTGGATTTCCAGAAGGTATTAGATAAATTGCTACGCCACAGATTAGTATGGAAAATAATTACCTTTTTATACTGGTGATATAAAGGTAAGTTAGAAATTAAGTATAAAGAGGAGGCTGTAATATATACTGTGATTGGGAAAGGATGTGGGATCTACATGGACTTTAGTAAGGCATTCAACAAGGTTCCCCATGGGAGACTCGTTAGCAAGGTTAGATATCATGGAATACAGGGAGAACTAGCCATTTGGATAGAGAACTGGCTCAAAGGTAAAGACAGAGGGTGGTGATGGACGGTTGTTTTTCAGACTGGAGGCCTGTGACCAGTGGAGTGCCACAGCAATCGGTGCTGGGTCCAGTATTTTTCATCATTTATATAAATGATTTGGATGTGAGGTACAGTTAGTAAGTTTGCAGATGACACCAAAATTAGAGGTGTACTGGACAGCGATTACCTCAGATTACAATGAGATCTTGATCAGATGGGCCAATGGGCTGAGAAGTGGCAGATGGAGTTTAATTCAGATAAATATGAGGTGCTGCATTTTGCAAAAGCAAATTATAGCTGGACTTATACACTTAATGATAAGGTCCTCGGGAGTGTTGCTGAACAAGACACCTTGGAGTGCAGGTTCATAGCTCCTTGAAAGTGGAGTCACAGGTAGGTAGGATAGTGAAGAAGGTGTTTGGTATGCTTTCCTTTATTGGTCAGAGTATTGAGTGCAGGAGTTGGGAGGTCATGTTGTGGCTGTACAGGTCATTGGTTAGGACACTGTTGGAATATTGCGTGCAGTTCTGCTCAACTTCCTATGGGAAAGATGTTGTGAAACTTGAAAGGGTTCAGAAAAGATTTACAAGGATGTTGCGAAGATTGGAGGATTTGAGCTATAAAGAGAGGTTGAATAGGCTAGGTCTGTTTTCCCTGGAGCATCAGAGGCTGAGGGGTGACTTTATAGAGGTTTATAAAATCATGAGGGGCATGGATAGGATAAATAGGCAAGGTCTTTTCCCTGGGGTGGAGGAGTCCGGAACTAGCAGGCACTAGGGTGAGAGGGGAAAGATATAAAAGAGACCTAAGAGGCAATGTTTTCATGCAGAGGGTGGTGCCTGTATGGAATGAGCTGCCAGAGAAAATGGTGGAGGCTGGTACAATTGCAACATTTAAAAGGTATCTGGATGAATATATGAATAGGAAAGGTTTGGAAGGATATGAGCCAGGTGCTGTCAGGTGGAAATAGATTGGGTTGGGATATCTGGTCAGCATGGACAAGTTGGACCAAAGGTCCGTTTCCGTGCTGTACATCTCTAACTCTAAATGGAACATAATGTGGGAAATGCAAAAATGTATTTTTTGTGCAGAGAATAACAGTATATTATCTAAATGGTGACAGTTTGAAAAGCTCTGGGATGCAGAAGGATCCAAATTCCCTAGTGCATTTGTCACAATAGGTTAGTATGCAGGTAAACAAGGAGGTAGGGAAGCTAATAGAATGTTATCCTTCATCGTGAGGGGAATTGAATTCTAAGTAGGGAGACTATGCTTAAGTTATAAGGGACACTGGTGAAACCACATCTGGAGTACTGTGCACAGTATTAGATCACCTTATTTAGGTAAAATGTGTTGGAAATAGTTCAGGAAAGACTTACAAAACTAATGAGTGGAATGAGAAGGTTATCTTAGGAGAAAGGTTAGGATAGGCTGGGCTTGTTTCTGCTGAAGTTTAGAAGAGTTCAACGCAATTTGTTAATAATGTTAAGGATTCTGAGTTTTGACAGAGGGGGTGATAAGGGGAGTGGATGATAAGTAAGTTTGCGATGAGACAGTAGATTGGCAGGTATTGACAGTGAGGAGGAAGGTCTTAGGATGCACTTCACCTGGAGCAGAATGGAGCATTTCAGCTTTGAAGAGAGGCTGGATGAGGTTAGGTTGTTTGCTTGGCAAGATTGAGTTGGATCTGATAGAAGTGTAGAAGATTGAGGATGGACAAGACGAATAGAAAGTAGCTGTCTTTTTAAAAAAGATAATTCATGGGATGTGATGACACTGAGTGGAACAACAATCATTGCTCATCCCTAATTGCCCATAGTGCAGTTAAGAGTCAACTACATTGCTGTGGGTCTGGAGTCACATGTAGGCCAGAACAGGTAAGGATAGCAGATTTTCTTTCTGAAGAGATATTAGTGAACCAAATGGATTTTCCTGACAATTGGCAATGGTTTCATGGTCATCGTTAAACTCTTATTTAATTACCTGGATCTCTGGAATAATAGTCTAGCGATAATACCACGAGGCCATTGTATACACTTGTGGTATTCCTCTTAGTTAAGGGTCAAGAACTATGGCACACTTTTAAGGTGAAAGATTTAGAGGGGATTTGAGGAAAATATTTTTCCTCCAGAAAGTGATGGCAAGGCTGGAATGCACTGTCTAGGCGGGTAGTTGAAGTGAGTAACTTTACAATCTTTAGAAATACTTAGATTAGTACTTAGGGTCATAGAGTGATAGAGATGTACAGCATGGAAATAGACCCTTCAGTCCAACCAGTCCATGCCAACCAGATATCCCAACCCAATCTAGTCCCACCTGCCAGCACCCGGCCCATATCCCTCCAAACCCTTCCTATTCATATACCCATCCAAATGCCTCTTAAATGTTGCAATTGTACCAGCCTCCACCACATCCTCTGGCAGCTCATTCCATACACGTACCACCCTCTGCCTGAAAACGTTGCCCCTTGGGTCTCTTTTATATCTTTCACCTCTCACTCTAAACCTATGCCCTCTAGTTCTGGACTCCCCGATCCCAGGGAAACGACTTTGTCTGTTTATCCTATCCATGCCCCTCACAATTTTATAAACCTCTATAAGATCGCCCCTCAGCCTCCGATGCTCCAGGGAAAACAGCCCGAGCCTGTTCATCCTCTCCTTATAGCTCAAATCCTCCAACCCTGGCAACATCCTTGTAAATCTTTTCTGAACCCTTTCAAGTTTCACAACATCTCTCCGATAGGAAGGAGACCAGAATTGCATGCAATATTCCAACAGTGGCCTAACCAATGTCCTGTACAGCCACAACATGACCTCCCAACTCCTGTATTCAATACTCTGACCAATAAAGGAAAGCATACCAAACACCTTCTTCACCATTCCATCTAACTGCAACTCCACTTTCAAGGAGCTATGAACCTGCACTTCAAGGTCTCTTTGTTCAGCAACACTCCATAGGACCTTACCATTAAGTGTATAAATCCTGCTAAGATTTGCTTTCCCAAAATGCAGCACCTCCCATTTGTTTGAATTAAACTCCACCTGCCACTTCTCAGCCCGTTGGCTCATCTGATCAAGACCCTGTTGTAATCTGAGCTAACCTTCTTCGCTGTACACCACACCACCAATTTTGAATAACATTCAAAATTGGGCGGCACAGTGGCACAGTGGTTAGCACTGCTGCCTCACAGCGCCGGAGACCGGGTTCAATTCCCGACTCAGGTGACTGACTGTGTGGAGTTTGCACGTTCTCCCCGTGTCTGCGTGGGTTTCCTCCGGGTGCTCCGGTTTCCTCCCACAATCCAAAGATGTGCAGGTCAGGTGAATTGGCCATGCTAAATTGCCCGTAGTGTTAGGTAAGGGGTAAATGTAGGGGTATGGGTGGGTTGCGCTTCGGTGGGTCGGTATGGACTTGTTGGGCAGAAGGGCCTGTTTCCACACTGTAATGTAATCTAATTTAAGGCTTTGGCCTAGTATTGGATAGTGGAACTAGTATAGGTGATTGTGTAATTTTGGCAGTACAGACTCGATGAGATAGAGGACCTCTTCTGTAGCTATGATTCCATGTGGATCTTTCCTCCGATGGGAGAAATTAAAACTGATTAAAACCGGTTCATTGTTTAAAAATCATGGGTCATTCATCAGGGTATTTTCTCTGAGGTACATGCATATTTTGAACCTTGCTTCAACCATCTTTTCAAAGCGAGAGTCTGAACATTTTAAAAGCAGAAGTACATAGGTTCTTGGAAAGTAAAGGGGTGAAAGGTTATCAGAGGTAAGCAGGAATGTAGAATTGATACCGCAGTCAGATTATCCACGATCTTATCCAATGGCAGAGCAGGCTCGAGGGCTTGAGTGATGTACTCTTGCTCCTTGTTGTTTTAAAAAAAAAGTTGAGAATAGCGTATGTGGGCTTAACAACAGATTTCTAATTTGTGAATAATGTCTTCTTTTATCTCATGAGTACCCTGAGAAAAGACCTACATTTCAAATCCTCAAAAGTCTATCGCTCCTCAGATCTACAAATCCGACGCTGTACATAATAAAACACTCTCTAATGCTAATTATCTAGCTGATTAAGCACATTAAACAGCAAGAACAGAATGTATTTAAGGGACGATTTTGAATTTATAGAAGCAAGTGAAGAGATGAGGTAAACAAATATGGCTTGTGTTTATACTGATGGGATCTTTCCAATTACACAGGAATGAAACAATTGGCAGTACATGAAGATTTCTTTTGCATGTTTACTGGAAAGCTGCACTAAACGATTGCCTTCCAAAACTTTGGAAATCTGTTTCATGTCTAATCTATCAGTAGGATCTACACTCGACCTGGTGTCCTGAAAATCTTCTAAACATTGGCAAAACATCCATTTGGAAAAAAAACAACAAAGCAGGAAATTCAATAGAAAAATAGAAATCATCCATATCAGCTTGGCTTATTTGGCAGCAGTCTCACTTTTTAACTGAATATTGAGAGTTGAAACACTGTTTTCAAGATGGATTTAAATCACCACTTAAGCTGGAGATTGCCCAGGAGTGAGATGGGTGCTCCGCCTAGAACATGTCCTCGTGGAGATACTGTCGGCCAGGAAATCATATATAAAGTGCTTGTGTGCAGTGATTCCATTAAAGGTTCAGTGGTAGACTTTTTTTTGTTTACCATGCCGGAGGCCTGGGTTTGATTCCCGGCCAGTGCATGGTACTCCTATCCTTCCCTTCTTCGGGCAGCATCGTGGTTCAGTGGTTAGCACTGTTGCTTCCCAGCACCAGGGACCCAGGTTTGCGTCCATCCTCGGGTGATTGCCCATGTGAAGTTTGCACATTCTCCCCGTGTCTGCGTGGGTTTCCTCCCAGGTGCTCTGCTTTTTTCCCCATTGCCCAAAGATATGCAGATTAGGTGAATTAACCATGCTGAATTGTCCGAAGTGTCCAGGGATATGTAGGTTAGATGAATTAGCTATGGGATACGCAGGGTTGTAGGAGATGGGTATGATGGGATGCTCTTCTGAGGGTCAGTGTGAACTTGATGGGCCAAATTACCTGCTCCTACACTATTGGGATTCTATAAAGTGCCCAAATACTGTTTGATTTTGATGGATCTTTGCTGGTTGTCCAACTTGTCAGCTTAACAGAATCTTGCTAATTTATTCATTTGGCATTTTCAAACTATTTTATGGTTTCTCTTTGCACTACTGTTCCTTATAGTTCATTACATGTAATAGATAAATATAATAATCTTCCAACTACTCTCGTTACCTTTTTGCATTATTTTTAGCACATGCATCAGTTCTTCTGTTAATATTCTCTACTGTAATTACATTAACATAATTCATAGAGTTGTACAGCACGGAAATAGACTTTTGAACCCTTCCTGTTCAATCCAACCAGGTGCCTTTTTAATGTTATAAATTGCACCAGCCTCCACCACTTCCTCTGGCAGCTTGATCCACACACGCACCATCCTCTGTGTGAAAAGGTTGCTCCCAAGATCCCTTTTAAATCTTTCTCCTCTCACCCTAAACCTATGTCCTCTAATTTTGGGCTCCTCCACCCCAGGGAAAAGACATAGGGTGAATAGCCAATCAATATCCCTCATGATTTTGTAAACATCCACACGGTCACCCCTCAGCCTCTGATGCTCCAGGGAAAACAGCCCCAACCTTTCAGTCTCTCACCATAGCTCAAAACCTCCAACCCTGGCAGCATCCTTAAACCTTTTCTGAACCCTTTCAAGTTTCACAACATCCTCCCTGTAAGAGGAAAACCAAAATTGCACGCCGTATTCAAAAAGTGGCCAAACTAATGTGCTGTACAGCCACCCCATGACCTCCCAACTCCTATGCTCAATGCACTGCCCAATAAAGGCAAGTGTACAAAATGCCTTCTTCACTACTCTATCTACTTGCAACTCCACTTTCATGAACCTGCATTCAAAGGTCTCTTTGTTCAGCAGCACTCCACAGGACCTTACCATTAAGTGTATAAGTCCTGCTAAGTTTTCCTTTTCCAAAATGCAGTGCCTCACATTCATCTAAATTAAATTCCAACTGCCACTCCTCGGCCCATTGGCCCATTTGATAAAGATCACATTGTAATCTGAGTAACCTTCTTCGCTGTCCACTTCACCTCCAATTTTGGTGTCATCTGCAAACTTATGAACTATACCTCCTATGGTCACATCCAAATCATTTATATAATTGACAGAAAGCAGTGGACTCAGCACCGATCCTTGTGGCACATCACTGGTCACAGGCCTCCAGTCTGAAAAACAACCCTCCACCACCACCCTCTGTCTTCAACCTTTGAGCCAGTTCTGTATTCAAATGACTAGTTCTCACTGTATTCCATGTGATCTAACCTTGTTATCCAGTCTACCATGGGGAACCTTGTCAAATGGTTTACAGAAGTCCATATAGATCACGTCTACCTCTCTGCCCTCATCGATCCTCTTTGTTACTACTTCAAAAAACTCAATCAAGTTCGTGGCACACAATTTCTCACACACAAAGCCATATTGACTATCCTATTCAATTCTTGCCTTTCCAAATACGTGTACATCCTGTCTCTCAGGATTCCCTCCAACAACTGGTCCATCACTGATTTCAAGAACACTGGTCTATAGTTCCCTGACTTGTCCTTACCACCTTTCTTAAATAATGGTACCACGTTTTCCAACCTCCAGTCCTCTGGCGCCTTACCTATGGCTATTAATGATTCAAATATCTCAACAAGGGGCCCTGCAATCACTTCCATCGCTTCCCACAGGGTTTGAGGGTACACTTGATCAGGCCCTGGGAATTTATCCACCTTTATGCGTTTTAAGATGTCCAGCACCATCTCCTTTGTAATGTGGGCATTTTTCAAGATGTTTCTATTTATTTCCCCACATTCTCTGTCTTCTATGTCCTTCTCCACAGTAAATACTAATGCAAAATACTCACTTAGTATCTCCCCCATCTCCTACAGTTTCACACATAGGCAGGCTTGCTGGTCTTTCTTTCCCTAGTTACCCTTTTGCCCTTAATATACTTAATGTAATCCCTTTTGCATTCTCCTTAATTCTATTTGCCAAAGCTATCTCGTGTCCCCTTTTTGCTCTCCTGATTTCCCTCTTAAGTATACTCCTACTGCCCTTATACTCTTCTAAGGATTCAGTCAATCTCTGCTGTCTATATCTGTCTATTCCTTCTTTTTCTTGACCAAAACCTCAATTTCTTTAATCATCCAGCATTCCCTACACCTACCAGTCTTGCCCTTCACCTTAACAAGGACATACTGTCTCTGGACTCTTGTTATCTCATCTTTTAAGGCTTCCCATTTTCCAGCCATCCCTTTACCTGCAAACATCTGCTCCCAGTCAGCTTTTTAGATTAGATTAGATTAGATTACAGTGTGGAAACAGGCCCTTCGGCCCAACAAGTCCACACCAACCCGCCGAAGCGAAACCCACCCATACCCCTACATTTACCCCGTACCTAACACTACGGGCAATTTAGTATGGCCAATTCACCTAACCTGCACATCTTTGGACTGTGGGAGGAAACCGGAGCACCCGGAGGAAACCCACGCAGACACGGGGAGAACGTGCAAACTCCACACAGTCAGCCGCCTGAGTCGGGAATTGAACCCGGGTCTCTGGCGCTGCGAGGCAGCAGTGCTAACCACTGTGCCACCGTGCCGCCGACTTTTGAAAGTTCTTGCCTCATACTGTCAAAATTGGCCTTTCTCCAATTTAGAACTTCAACTTTTAGATCTGGTCTATCCTTTTCCATCACAATTTTAAAACTAATAGAATTGTGGTCACTGGCCCCAACTGTCCCCAGTGCTCCCCCACTGACACCTCAGTCAGCTGCCCTGCCTTATTTTCCAGGAGTAGGTCATGTTTTGCATCTTCTATAGTAGGTACATCCACATACTGAATCAGAAAATTCAATACACAAATAACAAATTAATCTCCATCCAAGCCCTTAACACTATGGCAGTCCCAATGTATGTTTGGAAAGTTATAATTTATTCTTCCAGATAACTGAGATCTCCTTACAAATTCTTCCTCAATTTCCTGCTGACTGTTTGGGGGTCTATCGTAAAATCCTAATAAGTTGATCATCCTATTACTATTTCAGAGTTACATCCAAATAATTTCCCTGGATGTATTCCCAGGAATATCCTCCCTAAGTATAGCTGTAATGTTGTCTCTTACAAAATTCACCCCTCCTTGTCCCCATTTCTATTATTCCTATTGCATCTATACCCTTGAACATTAAGCTGCCAGCCCTGTTCATCCCTGAGCCATGTCTCTGTAATTGCTATGATATCCCAGTCCCATGTTTCTAACCATGCACTGAGTTCATCTGCCTTAGCTGTTAGACCACTTGCATTGAAATAAATGCACTTTATCAGTCCTACCTTGTCTCTGCTTTGTTCTGCTTGTCCTGACTGTTTGACTTGTCCCTTTTCCTCATTCTACCAGTCTCAGACTATTTCTTTCCTCACTGTGTTCCTGAGTCCCATCCCCTACTTACTAGTTTAAATTCTTCCGAGCAGCGCTCTCAAATTGCCCCAGCTCATATAATAATCCACTTCCACTTCAGGTGCAATCTATCCTCCTTACACAGGTCACTTCTACCCCCGAAGAGATTCCATTGATCCAAAAATGTGAGTCCTTCTCTCCTGCACCAGCTCCACAGCCACACATTCATCCGCTCTATCCTCCTATTCCTACCTTCACTAGCTCATAGCGCCGATAGTAATCCATATATTACTACCCTAAGGACTTACTTTTTAAATTCCTGTCTAACTTCCTAGATTCTGTCCTCAGAATCTTGTTCTTTCCTCGTCCCATGTCATTAGTTTCAGTATGTACATTGACCTCCGGCTGATTGTCTCTTTGAGAATATTCTGCACCCTCTCCAAGCTATCTGTGATCCTGGTTCCAGGGGGGTAACGCACCATTCTGATGTCTCTTGGCTGCAGAAACACCTGTCTGTCCCTCTGACTAGAGAGTCCCCTATTACAATCGATCACTTGGAACCTGGCTTACCCCTCATCATGTTAGAGAGAGTCTCCGTACAGAAACCTGGCTGTAAGTGCTACATTCCCCTGAGAGTCCATCATCCCCTATATTTTCAAAAACAGTGTCGCTGTTTGAGATGTGGACAGCCACAGGAGACTTCTGCACAACCAGCCTCCCTCTCCTACCTTTCCTGACTGAAACCCATCTACCTAACTGTATCTTTGACTTTTCTCCCTCCATGCAACTGCCATCCATCACACCACCTAGCTCCTGCAAATTCCTCATTGCCTCTAACTGCCGCTCCAACTGATCCATGTGATTCAATAGAATTCACAACCAAACACAGCTGTGCAGGTAACTGCTGGGTCAGACAGCAGTGTAGGTTTATTTCTCCGTTTGATTCCTTCCCATTTGGTCACTGCTTTTGTCTCTCTTCTTACTTTTTAAAGTGCCGTTTTGATAACTTTATTTTTTCCCCCAAAGTTCCAAAACAATGCAACAGCTTATAAAACTGTAATTAGTGGGTGGCACGGTGGTTAGCACTGCTACCTCACAGCACCAGAGACCCGGGTTCAATTCCCACCTCAGGTGACTGACTGTGTGGAGTTTGCACATTCTCCCCGTGTCTGCGTGGGTTTCCTCTGGGTGCTCCAGTTTCCTCCCACAGTTCAAAAATGTGCAGGTTAGGTGAATTGGCCATGCTAAATTGCCCGTAGTTTTGGGTGAATATAGGGGAATGGGTGTGGGTGGGCTGCGCTTCGGCGGGTCGGTGTGGACTTGTTGGGCTGAAGGGCCTGTTTCCACACTGTAAGTAATCTAATTTAATCTACTGCTTCTAATATTTGAGGAAAACAACTCAAACACTGCAAATACCTCAAAAAAAGTAGCAGCACTTAGAGCCACAATTTTTCCCATCGTTCCTATTATATCACTGAGCTTTTGAAAATCTACTTTGGGTGATAGGTGGATCCAGATGAAAATTGTACCTCTTTGGTCCCTATGTAAAATCAGTGAATCATTAAGAATTATTTGAAGAATGATTGATTATTGATTTTTGAACATTGTTTTCCAATTTTCATAAATGACAAGTAATCTCTTCTGAAACATATTTTAGTGTTTGTAAAGCACTCCATGATATTTTGGGAAAACAATTAGTTTTAATACAATTGGTTCTTTTGAATTGGGTAACTGCGAACATGTATCCTTCCTGTTTACTATGCCATGTGGAGTTGTTTCAGAGAAAATTATTGCACAAATTTCAGCTAGAAATATTAAATTGAAAGAATCTAAGAATGGGAAGAATAAGTATTGCTATTTTGCACAATTTTATCTTTTGGTAACAAATCCTTTTTATTTATTCATGGGATGTGGGTAACACTGGCTGGGCCAGCATTTACTGCCCATCCCAAGTTGTCCATGAGAAGTGGCAGTGGGCTATCTTCTTGACCTGCTGTAGCCCACATGCTGTAGGTTTACCCACAAGGCCGGTTGAGAGCGAGTTCCAGGATTTATATACCATGATACTGAAAGAATGGTGACATTTTTCCATGTCAGGATGGTGAGTGATTTGGAGTGTAATTTGCGGGTCATGGTGTTCCTTCCTATCTGCTGCTTTTCTCCTTTTGTAGGTAGTAGTGGTTGTGGGTTTGGAAGGTTCTGTTTAAGGAGCATTGGTGAACTTCCATCTTGTATGTGGTACACACTGCTGCGACTGAGCATTGCCAGTTGAGGATGTGATTGTTGGTGAATGCAGTACCAGTCAAGCAGATTGTTTTGCCCTGGATGATGTCAAGCCTCTTGAGTGTTATTGAATCTGGGGAGTAATCCTTCTGATTTGTGCCTTGAAGATGGTGGACCGACTTTGGGGAGTCAGAAGATAAGTCACTCGCTGCAAGCTTCCTTGCACCTGACGTGCTCTTCTAACCACAGCACCTGTGTGGCAAGTTCAGTTTTTGGTCACTGGTCGCCCCCAGGATGTTGATAGTGGAGGATTCAGTGACAGTAATAGCATTGAATGTCAAGCGTCTGTTTTAGATTCTCTCTTGTTCATAATGGTCATTGCCTTGCAGTTGTGTGGTATGCATGTTACTTGTCACTTATCACCCAAACTTGCTGCATTTAGACGTGGACTGCTTCAGTGCCTGATCATTGTGCCGGAATTGGCATATGTCCACATTCTGACTTTATGATAGAGGGAAGGATATTGATGAAGTAGCTGAAGATGGTTCAGCCTAGAACACTACCCTGAGGAACTCTTGAAGAAATGTCGTATAGCTGAGGTGGCTAACCTCCAACAACGACAGCTATTCTCTAATTTATTATATTGTAGCTCTTAATACTGTTCTTTTGAGTGGGTTAACAACTAAGCTTTAGCAATGCTAAGATTAATTTGGTAGAAGCGCATGCAAGATTTTGAAAAGAACTGTGGCATTCCTAATATTTATTTTGAGATCAAGAGAAACACCATTTTCTGAATGGCAAGACCTGAGTGTATAAATTCATATTTGCACCCAAACTGTAAAGCATTGACACTGATGGCACTTTTACCAGTGAGCCAGCCTGTTCCAGATCTGAAATGCAAACAGAAGTTGCTAGCGAAACTCTGCAGGTAAGGCAGCATCTGTGGAAAGAATGCAGAATTAACATTTCGATTCCAGTGACTCTTCATCAGAGCTCTTCCAGAGCTGTATGTGTTCAAATCAGAAAGAATTTTTGTTTGATGCACGTTGTTGCAAAATGATCAAAGCTCATTTTCAATGTGCTCCCACAACTTTTTCTCCTGTAGTTTCCCAACCACATCGTTCCTGATTGTCTCTGGACAAAAATGTGTCCCTCATCAGATCCAAACCTTTTAGAACACAATTGAACTCCCAGCTCATTCTCCCCATGTGATGAGATCTGAGGATATATATGGTCCTTGGACTCTGTTGTAGGACTTGTGGCCGAAACATTGATTCTCCTGCTCCTCCGATGCTGCCTGACCTGCTGTGCTTTTCCAGCACCACACTCTTGACTCTGATCTCCAGCATCTGCAGTCCTCACTTTCTTCTGTTCAATGCACACTTGGTCATGTTATCACAGCAGCTAATGCAACAGCATTTCTTTTTTATTCTCTCTACATTGGCAATAATTTCTATCCCAACAGAATATTTTACTAAACTGTGGCAGAAAATGATCACTTTGATCTATAATTTTTGTGTGTATACACAGTTTTTATTGACATTACATGCCAATGTCATTTTGAGAACCGAGAAGATAATAAGGAACATTTTGATAAACTTGTATGAATCTGATATTTGAAAGAATACTTTTATATGAGTATGAATCTGATATTTAGTTAAACTGGAGAAATATTTATTTTAGCAAAATGCCAAATGAGGCCCCACAACCTGATCCAAGCTGTTGAAAAGTCAGTGGAATTTCAGAAAAAACACTTACTCTGCTCCTTTGTAAAGTGCTTCTTTAGTTATTCCCTATTCTTTCAGCCTGGAAGGGCAATTCAATTCATTCTGCGCAGTCATGAATGTTTTACCTATTGAAGTATTTTATCCAGTTCTCAATTGAAGATTGCTATCAGGTAGAATCACACAGGGGTCTGAGAGAGGTAGGTGAGGTCAGGATTTGTGACAGAATCAGATGGGAAGCCCAGAAAGGCCTATCTTGACATTGGGAGCATCCTTGCTCCATCTGTCATGGTTTTCACAAGCACTGAAGCCAGTTTCTCAGTACTGAATGGCGAGATGCCAATTTTGCAGATTACCACATGTTAAATGCTTTATTAACAGTCACACGCCAAACAAGCTAGATCTCAAGAAACCTCAACTATGAAATCAGAGTGAATAACCAGCGACTTCAGCACCTCAATGACTGCAGCCACCAGCCTCGTGGATCCCTCATCTACCAACATTGGTATCCATCAGTTTGCACACCCTCACAACCATCATGGTACTTCTCCAGTCCACTTGGAGATCACCCGAGGAAGCACAGACTTGCACTGTAGGGTGCACCAGCAACTAGTATTGAAAGGCTGCTACCAGGATACCAGACATACAGGGACAGGCACCTAGCTCAGACTGGACCAGGCTGCATCTCAGGGCAGTGTGCTTGCTGTATTGCTGCTTGGCTACTTAACACTTACCATTGTAGTACCAAAACATTGCCTTTCCTTTTCTTTCTTTGCTGTGTCAATTAGTGCAGTCACACAACCAGACAGCTTGCCTTGCTGGTCAGCAATCCTCAGTCAGTTGGGTGTGGAGCAGAAAGCTTACTGCCTGCTAGTTTGCAGCATCCATCTCACATTTGCACCATATACCAGCAGCCTAATGAAGCGAACTTACAGAGAAAAAAATAGGTATGTTCCTGGAAGAGGGGACAGTTGTGTCAGCAGGAGCCATTGCGCAATCTATACCTTGTTCATCTTGCTTCTGTATGCTGCAGCAGGGTCTGAACCCAGACGTCAATAAATGGTACATCCCATATAAAGAGCAAGTTAGGCCCCATGCTTGTGCAATTAGATTTGGGACAACATAGAGGCCTCAGCAAGATGTAAGGGCAAAACAGTACGCAGATTCTTTACATTGTTCTGCCACCCAAGTGCCCTCCATTGATTTTCTTCATTCTCTCCCTCCCACTGTATGTCAGTATAATCACTGGATCTGCAGCTGCTGTGAAGGGAGCCTGCCTGGCAGTGGAGCCCATTGGTCCTGGGAGACCCCTGGGGCTTTTGTGTCTGGATGGGCCCGACATGCTGAGAGGTTTTGCTTGATTTCTGATCTGCTCGGATGTTCTGTGCCATCTATGGTGAAGAACTAAAATTTATCCCTGAATTCTAAGTGGGCACTTAATAAGACAGATGGGCAGAAGTAGGCCATTCAGCCCATTGAGTCTGGTCCACCATTCAATGAGACCATGGTTGTTCTGATCATTCTCAGCTCCACTTCACTGCCTTTGTCCTATAACCTGAATTCTTTTACTGATAAAGAGTCTGTCTGTCTCAGGAGACAGTGAGGTCTGCAGATGCTGGAGATCAGAGTTGAGAGTGTGTTCCTGGAAAAACAGAGCAGATCAGGCAGCATCCGAGGAGCAGGGGAATCAAGGTTTCGGGCAGGAGCCTGATGGAAGCGTCGATTTTCCTGCTCCTCAGTCCATCTGTCTCAGCCTTGAATGTAACGTAATGATCCAGCCTTTACAGCCCTCTGCAGGAGAGAATTTCTCTAATTCACTACCCTCTGAGAGGAGAAATTCCTTCTCTATTCTGTTTTACATGGGTAACCCTTTTATTCAGAGGTTATGCTCTTTGATCCTAGACTTTCCCACAAGAAGAAACAATCTCTCTGGGTCTAGGTTTGCTCGCTGAGCTGGTAGATTTGTTCTCAAATGTTTTCTCAACATGCTAGGTAACATCATCAGTGAGCCTCCGAAGAAGTGCTAGTGTTCTGTTCTGCTTGCTGTTTATGTGTCTTGGATGCTGCCTGACCTGCTGTGCTTTTTCCAGCACCATACTCTCGACTCTGATTTCTAGCATCTGCAGTCCTCACTTTCTCCATGTGCCTCTGTGTGTTGTGGTGGGTAATGTCACTTCTGGTTGTTTTTCCAAGAGGTTGGTAAATTGATACATTTGTTAATGGAGTCCTGGTCTGAATGCCAGACCTCTAGGAATTCCCGTGCGTGTCTTTGTTTAGCCTCTCCAGAATAAATGTAATATCTTAATCGAAATGTCTATGTGTGCATGGATACTAGTTGGTCATGTCTTTTGGTGGATAGTTGGTGCTCATGTATCCTGGTGGCTAGTTTCCTACCTGCTTGTCCAATGTAATGTTTGTTGCAGTCCTTGCAGGGTGTTTTGTATATGGTGTTTGTTCTGCTGGTTGTAGGTATAGGGTCCTTTAAATTAAATTAATCAGGAGCCATTTCAGTGTGGTGGTAGGATTGTGGGCTACCAAGATGCCTAGGGGTCAGACTAGTCTGGTCATTATCTCCAAGATGTCTTTAAAGTATGGCAGGGTGGCTAGAGTCTCCGGATGTGTTGTCTTCTTGTTGAGGTCTGTTGTGTAGGAATCGGCGGACTGCGCTTATCGGGTACTCGTTCCTAAATACATTGTATAGGTGTTTTTCCTCAGCTTCTCATAGTTTCTGGGTGCCACAGTGTGTTGTGGCTCATTTAAATAATGTTCTGATGCAGCTCCATTTGTGTGTATTGGGATGGTTGCTCCTGTAGTTGAGTAACCAGTCAGTGAGCGTGGCTTTCCTGTAGATGCTGCTCTCTGCACCTCTCCAATACATTGAAGAAGCAAACACACTACTCATAAATGTCGACACCCCGACACCTACTAACAGGTGGCGACGGACCCGTCTACACAGTTAGAAAACCGTATTACAGCATCCCTGAGGAAACTACACAAGGCAGGTGAAATTAACAAGACAGACCTCCAAAGAATAAAACCTGAAGGATCCAATAAACCCCATTTCTACGGATTACCAAAGGTACATAAACACGGTTCCCCCCCAGACCCATAGTCTCCCTTCCCGGTACACTGACATACAGACTAGCAAAGGAACTGCAACGCAAACTGAAACACCTAGTGGAAGACTCGAGACACTCCATCCACTCCACCCAGGAATTCCTTATCATCAAAGACACCAAGGTAGAGGACGACGAGATCATGGTTTCCTTCAACATGATGGCCCTATTCACATCGATAAACATCACCCGAGCCAAAGAAACACTGACCTCACTGCTAGACGAACCAAGGACACAAACGCCTAACAGCACCAACTCCATCAGCAAGGACAGCATCCTGAAACTATAGACTTGTGCCTCACAACCCACTTCACCTTCAACGACAAGATCTACAAACAAATCAATGGAATGCCTATGGGATCACTAATATCAGGACTCTTAGCAGAAGCAGTTATGCAGAGATTAGAACGAACAGCCCTTCCCACAATCCAGCCCAAACTTTGGGTCCGCTATGTGGATGACACACATTAGAAGAAACCCATAAACACATAAGCAACATCCTTACCGGTGTAAAGTTCACCAAAGAGGAAGAGTACAAACACAGACTCCCCTTCCTAGACGTCACAGTAGAACAAAAAGCCAATGGAGAGCTGCACAGCAGCATCTACAGGAAATCCACACAAATTGGCCAGATGCTAATCTACAGGAGCAATCATCCCAGCAACCACATACTGCACTGCATCAGGTCGTTATTTAAATGAGCCACAACGCACTGCGGCACCCAGGAACTACGAGAAGCCAAGGAAAAACACCTATACATTTGTCTGAGAACACATCTACCAGCTCAGTGAGTCAACTTACAACCTGATCCACAACAAATCTTCTCTAAAATCGCAAGCAACCTCTCTGCATCTTTCCTCTCAAGCCCCTTAAGAATATTATATGTTTCAATAAGATTGCCTCTCATTCTTCTAAACTCTAATAAGTAAAGGCCCAACCTACTCAACCTTTCCTTTATAAGACAGTCCCTTTACACTGGTATCAGTGTAATAAACCGTCTCTTGGACTGGCTGCAATGTCAGTTTATCTCTTTTTAGTTAAAGGGCCCAAAACTGTTCACAGCATTTCAGGTCTGGTCTAACGAGGTGAGTTATTATTCAAACTGTTTTTGAAAAAGCTTTAACAGAAGACTGATTCCATATATTATTCAAATACAAAGAATCATTGATGATTCCTACTTGGACATAATTCAAGAAAACACTGACTATTTAATACAAAACTGGTAGATCATTTGTCATTTTGTGCTGGCTCACTCAAAAGTAAAACAGTGTTGCATGTGACAGAAGATTTATATATGTCACAAAGCTTTTCCTTGCTGAGTCATTCAGCTTGTTTTACTGTTTATAAAACCACTGCATCACAGTTCGTGGGAAATTGATTTTTCTTTTTGTGTGTGTTTTGTTTTCATACAGAGACTGCTTTCCGAAGTAGAACTGCAGGTGGACAACCAAATCAATGGGGTCTATGTGAACATCACTGCAATCTGTCCTGATGGCACCAAACATCAAGGCCAAATTAAGTGCAGAAATGTGAAAGCGAATGATGCAGTAAGCTCCATGCAGTGCTACATGCTTTTGCTTTTTTTTTAGTCTATCCTCCCTCAGATTACACAATGCATACCATAATAACCACACAGACATGTCTTGTCATTGAGTGGGTTAATATTAAGTGTACTATTATGTTTCTTAACAGCTTGATCTTTCATTTCCAGCAACTACTTAATTTTTAAATTGCGAAACTTTAATTATTAGCAAGTTTAAGGCAAATTTATTAATACTGCTCATTGTAGGTTTTGGTTTGCGTAACAATAGGATTTTTTTTCTTGTCTGTCACAGGTTTTTCTGTTCTTGAATTACGAAAAAAGGTTTCATCTGGAAGAGCTAAATATTTTCTCACTTCTATGTGCACCCATTATCAGCACAAGTATTAATTTGTTTGTAGAGTAGAGTGAGGGATTCACTTACAAACATAAGAATTAGGAACAGAAGCAGGACCTTTAGCCCTCCAAATCTGCTTTGCTATTCAATAAGACCTGGGCTGATTATTTGTGTTCCAAATTCCGCATTCCCGTCAGTCCCAAAATAAATAGGAACAGGAGTAGGTCGTTCTGTCCCGAGACCCTCACCACCATTCAGTAAGATCATATTTGATCCAATATTCCTCATGTCAACTTTCCTATCCTTTCCCCGTAACACTTGATGTCCTTACTCATCAATAATCTATCTATCTCAGCCTTAAATATACACAAGGACTCTGTCCCCACAGCTCTCTGTGGTAAGGCACTCAACTCGCTGAGAGAAGAAATTCTTTCTCATCTCATTCTTAAATGAGATGAGAAAGACACTCAACTCGCTGAGAGAAGAAATTCTTTCTCATCTCATTCTTAAATGGGCAGTGCTTTATTCTGAAACTGTGTCCTCTGCTCCTAGATTCTCTCATGTGGGGAAGCATCCTCTCAGCATTTTCCCTGTCAAGTCCCTTTAGAATCCTGAAAGTTGTAATGAGATCACCTTTGATTCCCTTGCCCATCAAGAATATATTTCCCCGCCTTAATGTTATTCCCCCACCAGCTTCTGAGACAAAGAGTTCCAAAGTTGCACAACCTTCTGAATACAAAATATTCCCTCAGTTTTATCTTAAAAGGGCAGCCCCTAACTTGAAAATGATATCATCTAGGTCTGGACACACCCACAAGAATAAAATTCTTCCCATTGTCTGCCTTGTTAAGGCCATTCAGGATCTTACGAACATCAGTCAAATCAAATTTGTTCCAAGACGTTCCAGTGTTAATTTGTGGCATTAAAAATTAGACGTAATTTTGAAATACGGCAATTCCCTGTGGAGTGGGTACTGGCAGAAATTACAACTCCAGACAATCATGAGCTTGTGGCTAGTGTTCATCTTTCCCAGTCCACTTTAGTGAATGAAAGATCACAAACGATGAACTCTTTTGTGAGGGAAGATTACAAAATTATATTTTCATGTACAAATCAAGGACCAACATCTTTAAAGCTCTTTCACAACTTCACAATTTCACAATTCCTGAATCAATTCTAAAGTGTAGTTGTCATTTTTTGTGAGAATGTGACATCCAATCAGTAATGTTAAGGTAGTTAGTGTCTTTTAAGGGTAATTAGTGGGGCTTTTGGAAGCGTCTTACTACTTCGCTGACTTCAGTGTCTCCATGTTTATTCACCCATCTGATTTTAATTCTTCCTCAATTTTTGTCATATTCTCCATCAGGTATTGCCAGAAGGTGTCTGTTGCATCTTTGTTTTCACTATCTGTACAGTAGGTCTCTGTTTTAGATTTTTCCAGCATTTCATGTTATGGCGATAACTGGGCCAGAATGTAAACTTTTGCGGGAGAACCTTTTCTTTAGCTTAATCTTACACCAGGGCCCACGGAACATGTCTGGGTGGTTTTCTCTTGCTCCCCATGCTCTCTCGCTTGCTGACACATGCACACACTTCATGAGCAAGTTTTGAGAAGATTTGTAGCTCAGGCTGCGGTTCATGATGTAGGTTTGCTTGCTGAGCTGAAAGGTTCGTTTTCAGGCGTTTCATCACCATATTAGGTAACATCATCAGTGAGCGTCCGGATGATGCAGTGGTGGTATGGCCCACTTTCTATTTATGTGTTTAGGTTTCCTTGGATTGGTGATGTCATTTCCTGTGGTGACATCATTTCCCATGGTGACATCATTTTCTGTTATTTTTCTCAGGGGGTGGTAACTGGGATCCAAGTCAGTGTGTTTGTTGATTGAGTTCCAGTTGGAATGCCGTGCTTCTAGGGATTCTCATGCGTGTCTCTGTTCGGCTGGATGTGTTGTCCTAGTCGAAGTGGTGTTCTTGCTCATCTGTATGTAAGGATACTTGTGAGAGTGGGTCATTTCTTTTTATGTCTAGTTGACATTCATGTATCCTGCTGGCTAGTTTTCTGTCTGTCCAATGTAGTGTTTGTTACAGTTTTTGCAAGATATTTTGTAAATGACATTAGTTTTGTTTGTTATCTGTATAGGCTCTTTCAAGTTCATTAGCTGCTGTTTTAGTGTTCTGGTGGGTTTTATGATGCTATTGAAAGACACCACTTCAGTAAAGTGTAAACCACGTAATGTGCTAAGGTCACTGGCATTTGAATTTGTCACTTGAACCTGACTTCTGACTTGTATGTATAGTGTGCGCTTGCTTGCTGAGGGGTACATTGCTGCCAGCTTAACTTCGTTTTAAAATGCACTTCTTTGTTTTTGTATCTATGCCTGACTTCATCCCTTGTGCTCTCTGCAGCCTCCTCCATCCATAAAACCCTCTGGAATATCTGAACTCCTTCTTCCAACCTGTGTTGTGAATCTGCATTTTGATTGCTCTAGTATTGTTAGCTGCCTAGGGCCAATACTCCCTAAATTTCTCTGATTCTCTTCGTATTTCTTTCTTCCTTTCATGTGTTCTTTAAAACCTACCACTTCGACCAATCTTTTACTTCCTGCTGTAATATGTCCAGATGTGATTCATTGCAGCAGGGTCACCAAATAAAAGTTGCCAGATTGCCTTGGGATGTTTGCTGTATGAGAAGTTGATGTTGTTGAAGTATTCTAATAGTGGCCATGAATGGCCCTTCTAATTTTTTCAATGCTTTCTAAAAGTTTAATCTTCCTTTTGTTTTGATTTTGCACAATGATAATCACTGCTGTGGACTTTAGAGTTGGGTGCTTTCTGCTTGCACAAATAGAGTATTGTATGAAAACACGGAGCAGAATCTCAGAGCTCTGAATGGCGTGGCCTATGGCTGGGACAAATGCGAGAGTCGGGAGAGATGTTCAGCGAGGCCAATCTCAGCTTTGTGATAATCTTGTTTACTTTGTTCAATTGGTGTGGCGAGATTTGATTATTATTACTTGCCAAGTACCGTATTAATAGCCCACCCCATCACAGGTTGTGATCTTAACAGCCTCGCCACCCAAACCAGGAAAACCTGACATGGAAACCAGAGCAGGATTTTGGAGGTTTCATCTCCTTGCTGGTTCATGTTAGCAACAGAGCAGGGCACAATGCACCAGCACAAGTTGCATTTACACTTTCATTTCACTTTCAGGGGGACATTGCCACCCATCCTGGCATCCTCCAGTGCAGTGGAAGTGTGCCTTGTGAGAGCAGACTGGTCTAGCAGGGCACACTGTCAGTCAGCAATGCACAGCTGCGTTGGGTACAGGTACAAGGCGGCACAGTGGCTCAGTGGTCAGCACCAGGGTTCGATTTCAGCCTCGAGCGACTCTGTTGCGTTTGTATATTCTCTCCGTGTCTGCGTGAATTTCCTCCAGGTGCTCCAGTTTCCTCACACAATCCAAAGATGTGCAGGTTAGGTGAATTGGTCATGCTAAATTACCCATAGAGTTCAGGAATGTGTGGGCGAGGTGCATTAGTCTGGGTAAATGTAGAGTAATAGGGTAGGGGAATGGATCTGGGTGGATTACATTTCAGAGGGTCACTGTGGACTTGTTGGGCCGAAGGGCCTGTTTCCACACTGTAGGGATTCTGTGATACTAAACAAGGAAAGGAACATACTACACAGCTTTGACCAGGCTATCCCTCAGTGCTGCTCCCTTCCTCCCTAAGCATGCATTCACCTAGTACCAACCCATATGATCATAGCAAGCGCACATCCCTTTGCCCTGCTGTGCCTTGCCTTGCATTGACAACTGGCACGCTGAATGCCCAGGCAGGTGGTCGTGCTCTGAGTTGAGGGCATCTGCATTTTGTCTTACCTCAGCGTGCAACGTCACTTAGCACCTGTACTACGTGGCTACAGTATTTGGCCCGAACACACGCCATCTGCAGCAAGCAGGGTGAGGGGAGTAGTCTGCAATGAGGCCCGTGGGGGATTGTCTCAGCCTGGCTGGGCTAATACTGGTCGGTCACATCACCTGGGGGGGCTGGGTTAAGGAGCAAAGCAAGGCCGGAGGAACAGAGGAGGGCTCTGGGGAAAGGGTGTGACATGGCGGCAGTTGTAGTCTCATGGACACGGCTTCAGTGATGAAATGAGGAAATGCGGATTGGCCGTTGGGCACCGAGAGTGTGATGTTGCAAGTCTCGATGCCATGTCAACACTGAGGCAGAGGACCATCTACTGTCATTCCAATCACATGGAGAGGACGAAGTATTGAAAACAGTAGCTGCAAAGGGGCTCACAATGGGTGGGGTGAGTGAGCTAGCTTGTCAGGGACTTGGCTGCATCTACAGTCAGTCAATGGGTGCTTACAGGAGAGCAACATTGGCAGCATGGGTCTGCGAGGTCACTACTCACTGGCCAACCTGCAGCACTGACTGTCTTAGTTACAGCTCCCCTTCATTGTCACTGCTGGGGGTCTTCTACAGATGTAAACTCTGCACACACAAGCAGAAATGTCTGATAACATCAACCACCTCCTCCCCAGCGCCCCAACCCCTAAGAAGCTTCACTCAGTTTCTGTAATGACGTAAAGGGGCTAAATAGTAAGACATGAGTGAATGACACAGCTGTTAGGGCTAGTGCATGTGGGGGAAAGCTGTTGAGATGTTCTGAAGGAGTCGGGAGGCAGTACGGAAGGCATACAGGGTCAGTTTTGTGCGAGGAGGATGGGGGTAATGAGAGTGAGTGAAGGAAGGTAAGGTGGAATGGAAAGCAATATGGTTCTTGCCGTGAGAGTTTAAATTGCAAATCATGTGGTGGATTTGGTGAGATACAGTGAGAAAACGTGTTTGGCTCTGCAGCTAAAATCACTGCATCAAACACAATGGGGCTTTGAGCTTAGCTAAAACAACTGTAGGATTCAGCCCAGGGCTTTGGTGACTATTTGGGGTTTAAGTTTCTGTGTAGGATAGAAAGCATCAATATCGGGAGATTTCCCTAGCCCTGTGTCAAGGTGCAGTTGATTGCTAGGTTTAGTAAAGACAAGAAATTCAGGTAGGTGCAAACAACTGGAAGAATCCCATTCAAGTTTCCTTCTATTTAAAGATTTTAAATGAAAGTACAATGAGCATGCATTTTGAGCCACCAGTATTCTGATATTCCTTGTGCCTAGTCAATCCAATGCACCAAGGTGCAGACCCAAAAGAATTTCACCCAGTTTGTATAATCTTAATTTGAACTTGGCTCATTTGAGTGGCTACGTAATTGTTTTTGATCCAAGTTTAGATCCCCCTCTTGTTTCCTGGTTGTTTTGTGGAGTTTGAAAGTAAAAGTAAATAGGACAGGAAAACCAGCTCTGACCCTCTGACAGTCGAGAACTCTCTTGACAGCTGAATCTCTTGCATCCTGAATATGAGCAGTTCACAGTGCCCTCTGCAGAACTGACTGCTGAAAACACATTGCACATCATCACCAAACATGAATGCAATGTTGAATTCTGTTCCTATTATGCCTATGACCACCTCAAAGTAATCTACCTATACCTGCAAAGGAAAAGGCATTGCTGATTATCACATGGCACTAATCCAGTAGAAAGTTATAGCCTGAAGTTATTGCCATTGTTTCAACTTTGTGGCTCAAGGCATTTCTTGCAAACTATTTATTTGGGGTTTGCCTTGAATCTAATCTTATTGCCTTTTCCCAAGAATGGGGGATTTCAAGACTTGGGGGTCACATTTTTAAGGTAAGAAGAGATTTAAAATAAGACACAAGGGTCAAATTTTTTTACACCGAGGATGGTTCGCATGTGGAATGAACTGGAATTGTGTGTATAATTACAATGTTTAAAAGACATTTATATATAAGTACCTGAATAGGAAAGGTTTGGAGGGATATGGGCCAGGGGCAGGCAGGAGGGACTAGTTTAGTTTGGGATTATGTTCAGCATTGACTGGTTGGCCCAAAGGGTCTGTTTCCATGCTGTATGACTCTAAGAAGAGACTGAAGAAGAACTCCGACGGACACAATTTGATCAGGCACATGCAAACTGGGATCTGCACAACTGCATTTCTGCCTGAGCGACTCTGATCCTAAGCTACCTGGACTGTGTGAGAAGCCTGCAGTCCTGCCAGAAAGCAGTACTTGCATTGCACTACATATTCGCCCAGACTTGGAGCAGTTCCATTGGGCAGTGTGTTGAATAAGACGGTGACTATAGCTGCAGCTGTCAATTTGTTATGCCTCACTGTTCCCTGAGAGGGTGTTAGAGGACATCTGTCATTTACTCCCAATGAGTTGTAGATTAGTTTGCTTCAGTCCTCACTGTGCTATTTTCTTGAACTTGTTGGATCATTGCCTTCCTTATGAACATTGTTCTTCAGCAAGAAAGAATGGCTTTTACCTTCTGATTGCTGCAAATGTACATACTTCTCACGGATGCAATTCAAGGAGACCCTAAAAATGAAAACAGTTACAGGCTCCTGACCATTCCATCGGGGTGATGCTCTTTTTCTGGCCATCATCTTTTATTTAGTACAAACCTCTAAATCACAGACTGCAGTTAGATTAGACTACCTACAGTATGAAAACCAGTCCTTCGGCTCAACATGTCCACATCGATCCTCTGAAGAGTAACCCACCCAGATCCATTCCCCTACCCTTACTAATGCAATGGGACAATTTAGCATGGCCAATTCACCTGGCCTACACATTTTTGGGCTCACGCAGACACAGGGAGAATATCTGTGTGGAGTTTGCACAGTCGCCCAAGGCAGGAATTGAACCCAGGTCCCTGGCACTGTGAGGCAGCAGTGCTAACAACTGAGCCACTGTGCTGCCCATTGATGTGATTAGAAAAAATAACTAAGATTTTTATTCAATTGTTTGTGAATAGTTGCGGTTATTAGCATGGAATGTTTAAATATCCCACTCTTGCATAGAGTTAGATTTCAAACTTACCCTTTATTACTCCCTCCACAAATGCTACCAGAGCTGCTGAGTTTCCCTCACTCCAGTTTATTTCAGATAACCAACATCCTCAGTATTTGGCTTTTGTTTGAGCTTTAACCAGAAAATAGAAAACAATCCCAATATACATTTTCCAGTGCATACTGAATTGATTATGTGTGAACTTGATTGTCAGTAGATGTTTAACAGCTAAAGAGGTAGCAATGTAAAATTGTCTACATCTTGTCACATACAACATTGCCAAAGCTGCATTGAGAACTCCACTGTTTTCTGGAATTTTGATATGTTGTATTTGGTTATTGTTGTAACTTTCAGGCCTGCATTAAGTATTTTCTCAGGTACAATGGTGCTGGTCAAGTACTAAGCATTCCCATTATTTAGTTGTGTTATATTGTTAATTGCTGTGCTTGTAGATCATGCACTGTTCTACCACATGGGGGAAGCAATGGCTTAATGGCTTTATTGCTGGAGTGTTAATTCAGAGATCCAAATAATGCTCTGGGAACCTGGGT
The DNA here is from genome assembly GCF_037043375.1 of Chiloscyllium plagiosum. Lineage (NCBI taxonomy): Eukaryota > Metazoa > Chordata > Chondrichthyes > Orectolobiformes > Hemiscylliidae > Chiloscyllium > Chiloscyllium plagiosum. The sequence continues at coordinate 33,080,641 of NW_028270143.1, read as the reverse complement.
TCAAATCCAGTAATCAAGTCTCCAAAGATTATTCAGTTTTCAGCATCTGTCTTCATTAACCACTTAAACAGCAAAGAACATCAGATTCTTCATGCCAAAGTCAAAGGGCCAGCCTAAAGTTGGGTGCCATTGTTTAGTGAATCCTCTGGCACTGTGATAGTGTCCCTAGTTCTGGGCCAGGAGGTCTGGGTTCACGTCCTACCTCAGGATATAATGGCCATGGAGGTACGGCATAACATAGTCAAACAAGTTGAATAAAAACAACTTTGACTCGTACTATCCAACTGTGACCGAATCAGATTTGAGTACGTTATGATTATCTGATCACATTTTGTGATCTCTCAGGTCTATAGTAGTCAATGGAACAAGTGACATTTATTTAAAACCTCATCTCCTTGAACAATGGCAGACTGTTATTAGGACTTCAGGCCATGACATTATGGCTACCATATCCTTCCAAGATGAATGGGGGTTAGCAGAAGTCTAGAATGGATAGCATGGGGCAATCCTGGAAGCTGTTTCATGCCAAAGCACATTATCAGTTGTTGGGGCAACATAAATGAGTTCGGGATAATTATTGTCAATGGGGATGAGGTACAGTCAGGCTTGAAGATATTCGAGCAGGAGCAGTGCCTGAGCTGTTGATGGCAAGGAGCTGTCCTCTGAAGCCACAGGATCACACTGAGTGCATGCTGGTCTGTGACCTGGCCAGGTCTGTGAGGGATTGACCTATGGCCTTGTGGGGAAAAGTAGCAGGGGTTAAATGTACCCTTGATAGCACTATATCCTTTCACTTACTGTTTTCGCAGATTTCTTGAAAGCAAAAGGATCACAATACAGATCCATGCTGTTATTTTCTTTTCCTCCTTTTTCTCCAAAATAATTGCTGCCAAAGACTGTTACAAGAACAGCAGCAGTAGCAGTTATCATGTTAAAGGAGAAAGCATGTGTGAAGCAGGATCTTCAGGCTTCGATGTAATTTTCTCTGAGAGACCGTGTAGAAGACCCCTCAGGATGTCCTGAGCCACTGTCTGCTGGATGAGGACACGTGGACCAAATGGCATCTTATCCCAGTAGCTTGGTACCCCACCTGCCTTTAACTTTCCTTTACCAGTGATTATTTCAGGAAGCACTCTGTGGTATTTCACAGGCATCAACTCTTAAAGTGCATCTGGGAGACACTGTCTTCCAGAGAGGCAGCCAGTTCACTTTGTTTCCTTGACTATGGGGAGTCCAGCAGTGCAGACATTAGGATTTTCTGTCAATGCCAATTCTCTGTGGAGTCGCTTGCGCCTACACAGCACCTGACTTCTTGCCCCTCTTACATGGCTACACTTTGCACCTGGGTATCCTTACAGAGGGAGCATATGGTGTTCACCAACACCCTTGAAGCCTTTAGGAAGAGATTGACAATTCAGGAATTGGGGTGCATTATTTCTCCTTCCAGTTCCATTTTAATTTAGTTTTCTCCCTCTTTCCCTTCCGTTGCATTCCCCCTGCTTGGCAGCACATGTAATTTGTTTATTTTTAATTAGTGACATAGGTGATTTAGTGATGGTTTTACAAAAGCAAAAGATTCAGCGAAGAGTGTGTGGATGGTAGCTCATGTGGAACATCATAATACTTACCATCCATTTAGACTAAATTTAAACTGTCCTGTGCTGTGAAATGCCAATATGTAATTTCATTTCATTTCTTTGTTAAAAATTGGATGACATAAATAAATCCTATATGAAGTAACAGCAAGGCCTCTCCAACACATCGTTTTTTTAAAAGAAATGCTGTAATTAACTTTAATTATGTTTTAGTTCATTTTTACCATCCAATAATTTGAAATAATCAAAGATTGAATTGCAGATAATTGCACTGACTCCATTATTTATTTTAGTCATGTGGCGATGGGTGCTAAATGTTATTTTATGAATGTAAAAGGCTGGATATTAGCTGGAGGTGGATTGTTCTCCCTGCAGTGAGACAACCAACCAGAAAGATGGCCACCCCAACCCCCAGCTGGCATGCATTGTGCCAACCTGATTGGTTGGCAGTTCCAACAGTCTCAGTAGCGCCACTGGCTCTGTTGTGGGGGATGTTGGTACTGCCTGCAAGACCAAAAATAAAAAAGAACAAAAGCAAAATACTGTGGATGCTGGAATTCTGAAACACTGAAAAACTTAGTGGGTCTGGCAGTGTCTGGAGAGAGAGAAAAACAAAAAGTAAAGTTTTGAGTGCAGTATGACTCTTCTTCAGAACGCCAATTGACGCTGTTTCTCTCTCTGAAGAAAACCAGAATTCTGGCGTAAAGTCAGTCCATGGTATTGGATGGGAAGGTTGGGAAAATCAGTGGGAGGGTGCGTAATGCTGTTAGGCAGTTAGGGAGGGATTTTAGGAAGTGGGTTTTGCAAAGAAAGTAGAAGCTCCCCCAGAGCACAAAGAAAAGCTATTACTAGATTCCATTCTGCTGATTTTATAACTTCTGTTTAAACAAAAATAACCACTCCCATCTAGCTGCTCACGGCAACTGTATTATGGCACGGGCAGCATAATTTCAGCTTTGAACAAGCTCAATTGACACTTTAATTATTTATTTATCTATAGTGGGTAGGCTATTGATTTTAGAGACCTCCTTTTTATCCCCCCCCTCCCCCAATTCTGGGAGTATGTTTGGGAGTGGTGGATTAGCAACTTCATCTATATTATGTGCCCACCCACCAAAAAAATGTCAAGCTAAATAATGTAGTTGAACAGACATGTGAAACACTGTGCTACATGCACAGAACAAAAAAAAATATTTTCACACAATTTGCAAAAGCATTTATTATAAAATAATTCTCTTCAATGGATTACTAACTTTCACTTTTATTTTGCTTTAGGTTTTATTTAATGTAACAGTTGGAATGACAGATTGTTTTGAAGGAGACAACTACATCAATTTAAAGCCTGTTGGATATAATGAAACGACTGTTATTTCCATAAGTAGCACTTGTGCTTGTCAGTGCAAAGGACAGAAAGGTTACAGTGCTGGTAAATGCTTCAATAAAGAGCTTGACCCAGACTGTAGACTTTGCCACTGTGAAGACAAAGTTACTAATTCTTCCTGCAAAGAACAATGCCTCATTGAAAATTGTCGACAGAAAAAAGATCAGGCTGTGTGCAGTAATCGAGGGATTTGCAACTGTGGGAAATGTTTATGTTACCAGAGCAATCTAGGTCGAGTGTTTGGAAAATATTGTGAGCTGGATGACTTTTCTTGTCCTTATCATCATGGGCGTCTTTGCGCAGGTAAGATAAAAAAACGCATCAAAATTACTAACTCCTCTAGAGTTAACTGCTAGTATGTTATGCTTTTCTTTAATTACTAGTAAATTCAACAATACTGGTAAGCATTTTGTTGCACTGGCCGTTAAAATGTCAGACCCTTAAAAGGATTATGGAGACCTTTCAGACCTTACTTGATTCTTTTCCCTAATATTGAATTTAGTGCTGTACTGAACAGATGGGACATAACTGCTCCACTGTGATTTATTGTCTTTCCTAGTTTCCATGTGAGCACTTCAGTGTTTTGAATACTCATGAAAAGATAAAAAGTTTGAAGGAACAGAATAGTTTTCCATCTGCGCCTACTTTACTCACTTTTTGTGCTGTCCCTCTTTTTTTCATTCTTGCTTTCTCTCTCTCACTCTTTTCCACTTTTGCTCTCACTCTTGCTCTCTTTTTTCCTCTCGCGCTCACTCTCCCATGCTTAAACAAACATATGCTTCAATAAAAATCTTTAATTTTTAAAAGTTTATTAATCGAATAATTAGATTGCCATCTTTAGTGAATTGCCATTTCTTAAAACAAAATATGATGCAGGATAATATTTCATTATTTCAGTATGCTCTTAATAGGAAAATTAAAAATACTAGCAGGATCCACTCATTGATCATGCCTTTTGTCCCTGTGCACATTGAGGCATGTTGTCATCAAATCTTCAAGAAATTGCAGCATCAGTCTTCGAATGGAAAATTGGAAATTACAATGATCTGACGTATACAGTATTTTTGGTATTTGTGACACTGCAGCAAATTTTAGACCAATATAAAATCATAGTTAAATGAGAACAGATATTTCACTTCTTATTTTTAGATGGGAACTAAAGTATATCTGCATGTCTTGGCATAATTAACTTCCATCCTCGAGCCTATTTCAGATAAAGATGACATTTGCTCTTATCTCTCCTTAAGTCATGAGTTGATGTCTAGTATTACACTAAATAGCTGGTATCTGAGGTAATTCCTGATGACTAATTTTGCTTCCTGTTGTCATATAATTTGGTTACTGCCCTGTCAAATGTTCTCATTGTGAATTTCTGTGTCTTCATATTTCATACAATCTCCTTATGTCAAATTTCAGCAACAAACTTTGTCAATAAATCAATTGAATCACTTAATGTGCTTCTTGAAGGTACATTGAGGAGAGAAATGAAGTCATTGAAATTGCTTAGGTTTTCTTAAACGAAATGAGAATAACTGCGCAACTTAATTATTTTACTTTGATACCTTTTAATATGTCAATTTAATTTGACCCTTTTTTTGGATCATGGAAGCTTCTACATGAAGACTTTAACCTCTCTCAAAAAAAGAGAACGGTTTGATATTTTGTGACCTGAACTGTGGCTCTGCCTAAGCCAGGTTCTGCAGCCTGAACCTGTGAAGTGTGCACAATTTTCCTGGGATGCATTTGTAGCATTGAAACTATCCAGATGTTACAATCCTCCAGCCAAATATATTTGGTAAATTTTCAGTGTGTCTTTTTTTTTAAAAAAAAAGAAAAGCAAAGGATACATTTGCAAAATTTTATTCAGGTAAATTTTGTTTTGGCATTTTTATTAACATAGAGGTGTGTATGTGTGTGTAAGTACCGAAGAGTAAAAAAAAATCATCCTGTATAATTAACATAGGCTGCGATTATTTTCACCAGTTACAGCTTTATTTTGTGTTTGACTTATACGTTGGACTTCAGAAAGCATATAATGCTGTGAGGAAAAGAGACAAAGTTGTATCCAAATTCCAGTGTAGTTTAGGGGAGCAGAGAAATCAGCTGGTAGACAGCAGTTATAAACAGGTCATAGCTTGCCAGTGGTATTACTCATTTATTTTTAGAATATTGCTTTCTGACCAGAAGACCATTTCAAAGTTGTTCATTAATTTGTATTTTTGTATTTCCGTTGTAAATTCCAATGCCTGTATTTATAATGTCCATGTATACCTATTATTGTAATGCTCCCAATTGTGGTGTTTATTTTATTCAGATTCAGTAAATTACTGATCTAAGTATGATTCCCTTCACTTCAAAAACATCAAGTAAGGAAAAGAATGCCACAGTTGCAATAATTGACAAACCAGAATTCCTTACATTACGTAAATGATATGTGGAACTTGTTGTAAATGATATGTGGAACTTGTTCAAGGGGCAACTATTGAGTGTCCTTGATAATTATGTACCGGTCAGGCAGGTAGGAAAGGGTCGTGCGAGGGAGCCGTGGTTTAATAAGGAATTGGAATCCCTTGTTAAATGGAAGAGGGCGGCCTATCTCAAGATGAGACGTGAAGGTTCAATTGGGGCGATTGAGAGTTATAGGGTAGCCAGGAAGGACCTGAAGAGAGAGCTAAAAGCAGCAAGGAGGGGACATGAAAGGTCCTTAGTAGATAGGATTAGGGAAAACCCTAAGGCTTTCTATAGGTATGTTAGGAATAAAAGAATGACTAGGGTAGGAATAGGTCCAGTCAAGGATAGTAGGGGGAAGTTGCGTGTGGAGGCGGAAGAGATTGGGGAGACACTGAATGAATACTTTTCTTCAGTATTCACTCAGGAACAGGGCATTGTTGTCGATGAGAATACTGAGGCACAAATAAGTAGAATGGATGGCTTTGAGGTATGTAGAGAAGAGGTGTTGGAAATCCTGGAAAAGGTGAAAATAGATAAGTCCCCTGGGCCTGATGGCATTTATCCTAGGATTCTCTGGGAAGCAAGGGAGGAGATTGCAGAGCCATTGGCCTTGATTTTTATGTCCTCTTTGTCTACAGGAGTAGTCCCAGAAGACTGGAGGATAGCAAATGTGGTTCCCTTGTTCAAAAAGGGGAGTAGGGATAGCCCTAGTAACTATAGGCCGGTGAGTCTCACTTCTGTTGTGGGCAAAGTCTTAGAGAGAATTGTAAGGGATAGGATTTATGCACATCTAGATAGGAATAATGTGATCAAGGATAGTCAGCATGGTTTTGTGAAGGGCAAGTCGTGCCTCACAAACCTTATTGAATTCTTTGAAAAGGTGACGAAGGAGGTTGATGAGGGGAAAGCGGTAGATGTGGTATATATGGATTTTAGTAAGGCGTTTGATAAGGTTCCCCATGGTAGGCTACTGCAGAAAATACGGAGATATGGCATTGAGGGTGAGTTGGAGGTTTGGATTAGGAATTGGCTGGATGGAAGAAGACAGAGGGTAGTAGTTGATGGCAAAGTTTCTTCATGGAGTGCCGTCACTAGCGGTGTTCCGCAAGGATCTGTTTTGGGACCATTGCTGTTTGTCATTTTTATAAATGACCTGGAAGAGGGGTTAGAAGGTTGGGTGAGCAAGTTTGCGGATGACACGAAAGTCGGAGGAGTTGTTGACAGTGAGGAAGCATGTGGCAGGTTACAGCAGGATATAGAGAAGCTGCAGAGCTGGGCAGAAAGGTGGCAGATGGAATTCAATGTAGCTAAGTGCGAGGTGATTCACTTTGGGAAGAATAACAAAAAGATGGGGTACTGGGCTAATGGTCGGATACTTGGTAGTGTGGATGAGCAGAGGGATCTTGGTGTCCATGTACACAGATCTCTGAAAGTTGCCACCCAGGTAAATAGTGCGGTGAGGAAGGCATATGGCGTACTGGCTTTTATTGGTAGAGGAATTGAGTTCCGGAGTCCTGAGGTCATGATGCAGTTGTATAAGACTCTGGTACGGCCGCATCTGGAATATTGTGTGCAGTTTTGGTCGCCATACTATAGGAAGGATGTGGAGGCATTGGAACGGGTGCAGAGGAGGTTTACCAGGATGTTGCCTGGTATGGAAGGAAAATCGTATGAGGAAAGACTGAGGCACTTGGGGCTGTTTTCACTAGAGAAAAGAAGGTTTAGGGGTGACTTGATTGAGGTGTACAAGATGATTAGGGGGTTAGATAGGGTCGACAGTATGAACCTTTTCCCGCGTATTGAGTCGGGTATTACAAGGGGGCATAGCTTTAAATTAAGGGGGAGTAGATATAGGACTGATGTTAGGGGTAGGTTCTTCACTCAGCGAGTCGTTAGTTCATGGAATGCCCTGCCAGTAACAGTGGTGGACTCTCCCTCTTTATGGGCATTTAAGAGGGCATTGGATAGGTATATGGAGGATAGTGGGTTAGTGTAGTTTAGGTGGGCTTGGATCGGCGCAACATCGAGGGCCCAAGGGCCTGTACTGCGCTGTATTCTTCTATGTTCTATGTTCTATGTTCATTATTTGGTTAAAGGGGAAAAAAAGGAAGTGAAGCAAGATAACTATTAGATACAATTGTATATGCAATCAAGACGCATTGTAGATGTGCAGTGGGGAGTGGTGGGAAAGGTAGAAATCAATCTACAAAAACCAATGTGGAATGTCTTAAGATAAAAACTTCGTTTCAAATGCTGGCAAAATTCTTAAGTGAGCTTATCAAAAGATAAGGACCCAAATAAAATAGTGACTCATGACACTGGAATTAATCTTTGTTAGTTATTTCAAGGCACCAGAAGATTAATGTGTTCTCTCCAGAAAGGTAGCCACATTAATTTCTACTGAATACAACAGAAGTAAATGTGAAATCTTGTTTGTTTAAGTCCCTGTCTCGGCTTTTAAGATCCTGGTTGAGCCCCTAATTTGCTAAAAATTATTATGGAGATCAGTGACCTATAAGAGAAATGAATTCCCACAAAATCAATGGGAGTAGAAAGTGGGGTTGTGTAGGTTATTTTGCATTGACAAGCTGTAATCAGTAGAGTGCTGCGACTCATCTACTTACAATCTACATAAATGATTTGGATGAAAGAGTTGATCTTAGTTGTTACTTTTCCTGACAACACAAAGATGATTAGAAAAGTACATTTTGAAGAGGACATAAACAGTCTATAATGGGATTTAGATAGTTAACTGAGTGGGCAAAAATAATGGCAGGTTGGCTCTAATGTGGGAAAAGAATGAATTCATCCACTTTTGCAGGCAAAGTAGAAAAGCAACACATTACATAAATGGAGAAAGATTGGAAATTTTTGTGCTGTATTGGGAACTAGGTGTCCTGGTAGCTAAATCACAAGAAGTTAGAATGTAGGAAAAAAAAGAGATCAGAAAGGCAATGGCATTTATTTCAAAGGAATAAATAGGATTAAAAAAAAGTAGGGATGTTGTTATGATTGTACATGATGTTGGTCGGAGTCACAGAGTTATAAACATCTACAACTCAGGAAAAAAGGCCCTTCGGCCTATCATACCGAGGCCAGTGAAAAACAACCACCTAACTATTCTTACCTCACTTTTAATCTCCTGTTCCTTAGTCTTATCTGGAGGAGAAAGTGAGGTCTGCAGATGCTGGAGATCAGAGATGGAAATGTGTTGCTGGAAAAGCGCAGCAGGTCAGGCAGCATCTAGGGAACAGGAGAATCGACGTTTCGGGCATTAGCCCTTCTTCAGGATGAAGGGCTAATGCCCGAAACGTCGATTCTCCTGTTCCCTAGATGCTGCCTGACCTGCTGTGCTTTTCCAGCAACACATTTCCATCCCTTAGCCTTATCTGCCTTGGAATCGCAAGTGCACATCTCAATACATTCTTAAATTTTATGAGGATTTCTACCTCAACTCCCTTACAGGCAGTGACTCCAAGATGCCCACTACCTTCTGGGTGAAAAAGCATTTTCTCCCATTTCCTCTAAGCCTTCTGCCCCCTACCTCAAATCTATGCCTCAATCATTGATCTCTCTTCATCAAGGAAAAAAGTTTTCTTCCTGTTTACCCTACCTATGGCTGTCATAATTTTATATATCTCAATCATATCCCCTTTGAATCTCCTCTGCTCTAAGGAAAACAATCCCAACCTGTCAGATCACTCTTCATAACTGAAACTCTCCCCCAGTCCTAGCAACATCCTGGTATATCTGCTCTGCACCCCTTTGAGTGCCATGACATCCCTTTTTTATTGTGGATCCAGAACTGTATAGAATACAGTTTCGTGCAGTTCTAGCATAACCTCCCTGCTCCTAAACTCTCTGCCTCGAATGAAAAAGGCAAGTATACCGTACGACTTCTTAATTACTTTATCCACCTGTCCTGATACCTTAAGGGCCCATTGAACGTTCACACCAAGATCCACTGATTTTTGGTGCTTCCCAGGATCCTTCCATTCATTATGTCCTGTTTGTCCTGCATCGCCTCACACTTACCTGGATTGAATTCCATTTGCTACTTACCAGCCCATCTGATCAACCTATCTATATCTCCTGTTATTTACAGCTATCTTTATCACTATTTACCACTCCATTAATTTTCAATTTGCGAACTTACTGATCAACCCTTCCACGTTCAAGTCTAAATAATTGAGAGAAATCACAAACAGCAAAGGCACTAACACTGAGTTCCGTGGAATCCTGCTGGACACAGACTTCCAATCGGACAAACATGCCTCACCCATCATCCTCTGCTTCCTGCTACTCAGCCAATTGTGGATCCAATTTGCCGAATTTCCTTGGATCCCATTGGCTCTTACCTTTGTTGTCAGTCTTCCATGCGGGAGAAAGCTTTACTGAATTACAAGTAGACTACATCAAAAATATTGTCGTCATCCACACACCTGGTCACCTCTTTGAAAATTTAGTCAAGCTGGCCAGGCATGGTCTTGCCTTAACAAAACTGTGCTGACTGTTAGACAGAAGGACAGCACGGAAACCGACCCTTTGGTGCAACTCAGCCATGCCGACCAGATATCCTAAATAAATCTAGTTTCATTTATCAACATTTGGCACCTATTCCTGTAAACCCTTCTTATTCATATACCGATCCAGATGCCTTTTAAATATTGTAACACTACCAGCCTCTACCTCTTCCTCTGGCAGTTCATTCCATACACTCAACACCCTTTGTATGAAAACATTGCCCCTTAGGTTCCTTTTAAATCTTTCCCCCTCACCTTGGATTTCCCCACTCCAGGGAAAATAACTTGTCTATTTACCCCGTCCACGCCCTTCATGTTTTTGTAAACCTCTACAAGGTCACCCTGAGCCTCTGCTGCTCCAGGGAAAATAACTCCAGCCTATTCAGTCTCTCCCTATAGCTCAAACCCTCCAGCCCTGGCAACATCCTTCTGAATATTTTCTGAACCCGTTCAAATTTCATAACATGCTTCCTATCGCAGGGATACCAGAATAGCACGCAATATTCCAAAAGTGGCCTAACCAATGTACAGCCGCAACATGACCTCTTGACCCCTATGCCCAATGCATTAACCAATGAAGGCAACATATCAAATACCTTCTTCACTATCCTATCGACCTGTTCTCAATTAATCCCCGCCTCTCCAAAGCAGACTAATTCTGGCCCTCAGATTTGCTTCCAATAGCATCCCACCATTGAAGTCAGGCTAACCAGCCTGTAGTTTCCTGGTTTACCCCTTGTGCCCTTCTTGGTTAATGGTACCATAAAGGTGGGACCACATTTGGAGCAAAGCATGCAGTTCTTGAGTCCTTACATAAGAAAGTGTAATTGCAATAGAAGCAGTTCAGAGAAAGTTCCCTTGGCTAAATCCTGTGGTGATTGTCCCATGAGGAATGGTTGAACAACTTGTGTCTGCATCTATTGAAGATGAGAAAAATAAGAGGTGTTCTTCATGAAACAGGTATGATTCTAAAGGGAATTAATGGGGCAGAAGCTTGAGACCTCTGGAATTCTGTGCAATTGACAGCGAACATCAATGTTTATTCACACAAGGCTAAGAGATTTCAATTTCTTGCAGCTTCTGCAATAGAAATTTTAAAGCATTTGTATAGTTGGTCCTTGTATTGGGTTATAGTAAAAGGAGATTTAGCTTTAAATGAAGTGGAAAACACTGAATTTTTTAAAGCATTTCTTTACCATCTTATTTCAATGTGGGTTAATTGCTTCTATGCATTGTAAAGTATGTGAATGAGTAAGGGTCTCTCATTGCCTGACATTGGAGCCTAATGGACCATCAGGGCTGGATGGAGTGGCATAAACTGACACTGGGGACATGGTAGGCCATAAAAGGTGGGGGTGGGACATAGCCTGGCTTGAGTTATATGGGTTTTGATGTAGCTTAGCACAGGGATGGCATGAGAGGCTCTTTTTGGACATGTTTTTCAAACTGTTTCCTCATGTATAGTGTGATTCATCACAGTTCTGAGGTGCATGACCTACATGTCATTGAAAGGCTGACCTGACTCCATTTGAAAACTGTGGCAGAAAAGATCATGCCTACATTGGCAAGAGAGTCAGTCCAGGGTGCAGACTCATGACACGAAACAACTCACATTCTTAAAGCACATTGCTGAAAAAAAGGACTATCACAAGTGTTCCCTGAAGGAATTCCTGAATTTTTACAGAGCTCACAAGTCAGCCCAATAATTAATGAAAATCCAGGCTAACATTTATAATTTTCTTAGAGGATAATTTCTTGCCCTCTCTATTTCAATGACTTGTTTGTTCTGATATATGCCAATCAGTCTTAAAATAATGGCTCAGTGGTGAGTTACTGCAATGGTGTTGGAGGTCTTTTGTGAGCAATTCTGAGATGAAGCAGAGGGACCTATCTTATGAATGTGTCCCCAAAATGGATTCAAATCTCTCTTTAAACATAGTGAGCAGTTTTCTGTATTTTTTTTTTCAAAACTGTGGTGCTTGACTCACATGAGGTGTGGAAATGTGTGAACAGCAAGTGAGCTATGGCTCTCCAAGACCAAAATTAATCTTTAGATTCATTCCCTGGTTGTTGTGTAATGGCATGGCAAAATGGTGATGGTTATTTTCACATTTGACATAAGTGCGAAATGGCTGCTCATTATTACTTGTCACACACTTCATTTGGCTTTCCCTGCCATTGGGGTCAGTCAAACTTAAGATCATGCAGGCTGATATTTGAGAGACAGCTGATTCAAAACTAGTGTGTTGTTTGCCCATAGCAAGAGTGAAAATTAGCCCACAGTCTCTCATAGCGGAAAACTATGATCAATTACAATAACCAAGTCAGTCATTAAAACCACTAGGACCATAGGAGCCCAGATGTCCCCACCCTCAGTGTTACTAAGATAGAATTACAGGGAAATGCACAATCTTATTTCCCTTTATTTCCACACTATCAAAACCTACTTTTATAGTGCAATTTCCAAAATCAAGATTTTTAACATGGACTAAATTGGATTGTGGCCTGTCCCAAATTCTACATCTGTAAAAATTAAAGTTCTTGCTGTGAATTTTCATAGAAAGGTATAGTCCCAGAATTTCTCTGCACTAGCTGTTTACAAGGTATTTTGTCAATTGTTTGTAATATATTCTCTTGCCACAGTCTCCAAAAGGCTGCTTTTTTGAACATCACTCTGTATAAAGCAGTGTAGAGCTGGAGCCCTGATATTGTTCAGGTAATACAGAGATATGGAAGGTAAGGGAGGATTTGAATTTAATGCAAAATGGTGTGCAAGAGAGAGCAGTACAATGTAGACTTTGACAAGAGAATGCTACATACCTTTTACAAAATGCCTTGTAAAGAGCCAGTGTAGAACAATCGTGGTACTACAGTTTTATATAAAAATTGACAGAAAGAACCTTATTTTGCTTTCCTAAAGACTGAAGGGATCCAGGTAAATTTTGATGACAGTGGTTACATGGTCATCAAGAGGCATGCTCTAAAATCTAGATATTTCACCATTCAAATTTCAACATCTATTACTGTGGAACTTGACTCTGTCCTGATGAACACTAGCCTGGACCTTGACTCCTAGTGTAATGACATGAACACTACACCATTATGTTCCCACATTGAATGCTGATTTTTTGTTTTAGAAGGATGAAATTATTGTAGCCAGTTTAAAACTTTGCATTATACCATAAAGTTTCCAATATTTTCTTCAAAAAGGCAGCTTTGGAAAGGAAAGGTTTTAATGAATAAACACACCTAAAGCTCTGGTCATTCTGACTCCCAGTCAGAGTTCCACAAGGTAGATACTAATTCATAATTTGTATGTGTATTTTCTATGTCAAACTGTCAAATTAATTCCTGTTTACATTTGTACTATAATGAATTAAGTGTCTTCCCCTGGTGGTTAGAACAAGTTGTATAATCTGTTAAGGGCAGGAGCACATGATTTCTAAAGTTTGGTAGAGAATTGGTTTTGTAATTAATTATATGGCTGACATTTGACTAGTAATGAGCAGGGTTTAATGCCTACATTTTACAAGCTGTGCTAAAGAATATAGAGGGAAGAAAATCTTGTCAACATACACTTTTAACAAATAAAATGGTAATTTTCATCTTTACAGCTTAAAATTAACATGCTGCTACAATCACTGCCCTTAAACCTACCTCTGTAAAAACACAAGTGTGAGTGAGAAATTCAAGTACACAAGATCCAGAATCCAAGAACATAAGTAGCATATTGAAGGAAACCATCCAAAAATGAAGTTTTACAAGGTTTCAATCTAGACATGTTAACATTTCAGTTTTTGAACTGTAAAATGGAAACATTATATTCTGGATAAAACATAAGACAAAAATGCTTAAAATCTTGGAGAAAGGAGGTAATGCAGCTGAGGTATTTGACTGCCACTGAGAGCTCCCACAACCCTGTCCAAATTCTTGCAATTAGATATTTAAGTATTTGAAACAGGCCGGGGACAGGAGGATGGCCAAGAGGCAGACTAGAATGCCTCTGCTTACTAAGATATTGGCCCAGTTTTAATGATGAATATCGGCCCTCAAATCCTCACCCCAAAACACACCCCACATACCGTTATCCATCATACTCCCCATTGTACTTCCATGGCCACTCCTGTTCAGTGACATCTCCATACCACATTTGCCCCCTCTATGCCATTTCTGTACCTTCAATTTTCTTCCAAATGCCACATTTATCCTCTATAACCATTCAACAGTCTCCCTATGTACAGGCCTCAGGAGCAATGTCCTTAAAATGCACATGAAAACAATAAATGTCAAAGAATCTCATAGAATACTGACTCAAACACATTTTAGAGTGATAAACTTTCATTAATAAAACTAATTTAAAATATATATCCTCTCTTAGAGTCATAGAGATGTACAGCATGGAAACATACCCTTCGGTCCAACCCATCCATGCCGACCAGATATCCCAACCCAATCTAGTCCCACCTGCCATCACCAGCCCATATCCCTCCTATCGCTTCCTATTCATATACCCATCCAAATGCCTTTTAAATTTTGCAATTGTACTAGCCTCCACCACTTCCTCTGGCAGTTCATTCCATACACTTACCACCCTCTGCATGAAAAAGTTGCCCCTTAGGTCTCTTTCATATCTTTCCCCTCTCACCCTAAACTATGCCGTCTAGTTCTGGACTTCCCCACCCCAGGGAAAAGACCTTGTCTATTTATCCTATCCATGTCCTCATAATTTTGTAAACCTCTATAAGGTCACCCCTCAGCCTCCAACGCTCCCAGGGAAAACAGCCCCAGCCTATTCAGCCTCTCCCTATAGCTCAAATCATCCAACCCTGGCAATATCCTTGTAAATATTTTCTGAACCCTTTCAAGTTTCACAACATCTTTCCGATAGGAAGGAGGCCAGAATTGCATGCAATATTGCAACAGTGGCCTAACCAATGTCCTGTACAGCCGCAACATGACCTCCCAACTTCTGTGCTCAGTACTCTGACCAATAAAGGAAAGCATGTCAAATACCTTCTTCACTATCCTATCTTCCTGCGACTTCACTTTCAAGGAGCTATGAACCTGCAGTCCAAGGTCTCTTTGTTCAGAAATACTCCCAGGACCTTACCATTAAGTGTATAGGTCCTGCTAAGATTTTACTTACCACACATTAAATACAGGTAGTCCTCTTAAAACTGAATCAAAATGTGAACATAGCACACTACTAACATAAGTGGTCTAAAACTCTTGAAAAGCCAAGCAGTTATAATGGACTCGGCTATAAGAGAGTAACCTTAGGCAATATAAATAATGAAGCTTGTTGAAACTGAAAGGTCAGATAAATTTTTTTTTGTCTCAGCTTTGTCAGATGCCCTGTCAATTAAAGCAATCCAGAAGCATGTGGGAGTTCTGAAAGCATTTGAAAGTTTCCTTTGCAGTTGAAAAGACTCTGGGCATTTAAATCACTTAAGTTTATCACAGAAGTGGTGGAGGCTGGTACAATTGCAACATTTAAGAGGCATTTGGATGAGTATATGAATAGGAAGGGTTTGGAGGGATACGGGCCGGGTGCTGGCAAGTGGGACTAGATTGGGTTGGGATATCTGGTCGGCCTGGACGGGTTGGACCGAAGGGTCTGTTTCCATGCTGTACATCTCTATGACTCTGACTAGAATTGCCAAGCCATGGTTTATTCAGTGCATAATGCATTACAGCCCTTTTCTATTTTGAGAAGACTTACACAATTGTAATAGTCAACTTACCTTTACGGGACAGCGCCCTATAATCAGTCACTTACAATACAGTATCTAATTATTGAAACTGAAAAGTTTTCCTTTTGATGGACCTTGAAATACAAAATAAGATTCCAAAACCAGATGATTTCTTGTCTTTCTCTACTTGGTGCTGAAGATCTCCCTTGATTTAACACTTCCCTAAGGTACCACAGTGTCTTCAAACAAAGCAGGCCTGACTCCGAGTATAGTTGAGAGTCTATAATTCCCAACCCCCCAATAGATTAGGCCGGGTGCGATAGCTGTGGGCCATATCCCAGGGCACATAATGAGTACAAGTATCCCAGAATTGAGTCTCATCCTCTATTATTCAATAATCCGCTGCCTCTGTCCAATGCAGTCAAAGTCATGAAGGTTTAGGCCCTTCCATTTGTAAAGGCCAAACGGATACAGAAACTTAATATTTTCTGGAAATTTGGAGCAACATCCTAAAATAATGAGAGCAAGAGCCCAAGACCTGAGACCTACTAAAGATTTGGACCCCTCTTCCATATGCAATTGATCCTTTTGAAATTGATTGCCTTTTGGCATCTCTGTTGTGGGTCGTACTTAAAGTGCACCACTTTTCAGTAGGTATAGCTTTGACTGGGACAACATGGGTCATTTCTGAAAATACAGCCTGGGATTGTCAGAAAGGTGGTAGGCAGCAGAATCACCTGCCACTTCTGAAGTAAACTTTGCTGGGCAACATGGAGGAATAGAGATCTGGTAATTTCAGATTCTCCTCAAATTGCAACCTTCATCAATCTATAATTCTGCTAGAGTCAAGATTTCTAGCTGTTTTCAAGGGACTCAAATTTATTAGTAGGATAATCACCACCCACCCCTCCAACCAGCCAAGCAACAATTCCCAAAAACTAACATCTGCAAATATAAAACTGTGTGGAGTTTTATATCTGCCATTGGTGTACAGCCATTTGTACCATTATTCACTGATAATTAGTTGTTTTATTGATAGTTAGGTTTCTTGTAAAATTTATGTAGTAAGCCCAGCCATTCTCACAATAGTGGATATATGGTATATTAAAACACTTAGTTGCACCTTGGTTCCCAAGTCCCACCGTTCGTAGACTCGCTCACATATAAAATGTTCTTTCCTGTAGCAGCATTTCCAGTGCCCAAGGTTAATTGTGTCTTCTGGTTTTTTTTAGCTGCTAGTTCCAAATTTGAGTCAGTATCACAAATTGTGTAACTTACAGTAAATGATGTTGTTAATGACATTCCAGAAGGTTTATGGGAATCCTGTTGCTTAATGTAACAATCATTGGTGAGAGCGTCGGATGCTGCCTGAATTGCTGTGCTCTTCCAGCACCACTGATCCAGAATCTGGTTTCCAGCATCTGCAGTCATTGTTTTTACCACAATCATTGGTGAGAACCTTGCCCACTATATGTTAACATGACAGTTCCATCCAGTGCTGGTTGAGTGATTTTATGAGGCATTTTAGCATTTGTCTGGTCTTTATCATACTTACTTTATTCATCCAGTACAGACTACAATACACTGAGCAGGATTCACATAGAACCACCAATGGATTTAGCATGATAATAAATGGACTACCAACTCCCACAAATAACTGCTGTTTCCAGGATTTTATCCAAAAAGAGCCTTTTCAATATTGTTCCCTTGTTTCACGCCCTTAATGTTAATAATTGCCAGAGGTCAGGGAAGATATTGCTTTTTTCATTTTTAATGATGGCAAAGACAGTAGAACGGGGCTTTTAAATATGCAAGTACAAAATTATTGATTCGTTAGGCAGGGTGTTCTTTTCAGATATTAAAGAATATATATTTTTATTTCCGTGTAAATGACCACTGAGAGGTCATTAAAAACTGGCTGAGCCTGATCTGCAAGTTTTGCTAGAATTGAAAAACCAAGATCGTTATTTATTTTGTCTACGTCTTTAAGGCTTATACTTAGACCCGACAAATGTTTTATTCACTCACTCTGTTTTCCCCTACTGGTGTAAACATTTTTCATTTTGCCTACTCATTTCCTTTGGTTGAGAAACCACAAAGAACAGATCCTCCATCCATTTGGAGATGCAAGGGTAGGAACCTTAACACCAGTATCTTCAAGTTGATAAATCAGATTGTAATAGATGACAGCAACTTGCACAGTGGCTGTGTCATCAGTGATGAAGCTATCTCAGTATAGGTTTGGCCCTTGATAACATTGTCATTAATTGGAGCTGTGCTGACCCAGATCTGACAGTTGATGCAGGAGGAATTGTGGATCTGCTTACTTGTACACCCTTGGTAGAAGCATTGAAGGCCATGCTGCCCTTATCTTTTACACTAGTGGCACCCTCCTGTTCTTCACAACTTTGAGTTGGTTTTCCACCGTCCATACCAGCAGGAATGTTTCTGACACTCAATTGCATCACCAAGCTAAGTACCTCAGCTGGTCTCTCAGCCAATCTCAATATTAATGTTAAATTTTGTGTTAATAATATGTAGTTCATAACCTAGAGAGGGAAAAAATGCTTAAAATGAACTTGCTGGGCATACTTCATTTTGAAATGTACAAGATAACTTGGACGAATATGTGTCATTTGCAAGTTTTAGATTAGATTAGATTCCTACAGTTCAGAAACAGGCCCTTTGGCCCAACCAGTCCACACCAACCTTCCGAAGAGTAACCCACCCAGACCCATTCCCCTATTAATGCACCTATCGTTATGGGCAATTTAGCATGGCCAATTCACCTGACCT
The DNA here is from genome assembly GCF_037043375.1 of Chiloscyllium plagiosum. Lineage (NCBI taxonomy): Eukaryota > Metazoa > Chordata > Chondrichthyes > Orectolobiformes > Hemiscylliidae > Chiloscyllium > Chiloscyllium plagiosum. The sequence continues at coordinate 33,062,202 of NW_028270143.1, read as the reverse complement.
GCACATCTTTGGACTGTGGGAGGAAACCAGAGCAAGCCCACGCGGACACTGGGAGAATGCGCAAACTCCACGCAGACAGTTGCATGAGGCTGTAATCGAAGCCGGGTCCGTAGCGCTGTGAGGCAGCAGTGCTGACCATTGAGCCACCATGCCGCCCTGGCATTTCCTTCCAAGAAGACTCTTGGTTTACTTTTGACTTAATGTTTCTAAGTATACATCAGTGACATGGAACCCAGTTTCTCACCAGCCATTAGCTCCTGTCATTTTCATTGTATTCTGACAGTAGGTAAAGGCTTGTCATTGGTGAGGTACATTTTGGGAAATTTAAGATCACAGCCTGTTTTTTTTTGTATGTGCGTAACTGAACTGCATGGAACAATTTGTCTTTTGTATAGAAAATGTGTCACTCACCACAAACATGTTCCTTGCGCAATTATCAATCCATGCAGAGAACATAAGCCGTATACAGTTATGAATAATTTTTATATGAAGAAATCATTTCAATATCCACTCATTATTCTTAGCATTACAATGTACTGCCACCATAGTACAGCCACACAGATTACCCTTAAGTGCCTAACATGAGTTACTTTATTATTGATTGCATCATTTCCAACAAATATAACATTTAAACCTGGAAACATTTTAATATCAGGTGTTCTTGCCAGTAACTTATTTCACAGTTTTGAATAATGATATCTCAGAGGGTGCTAATGCTGGGGGAGATGACAGACGTAAGGAAGAACTTGAAAATGAGGATGAAAATGTTAAAATGGAAATGATGCTTAACTAGGAAACAATGTATATCAGGGAGTACAGGGATGATGGGTAACCAGGAGTTGCTGCTTGCTAATATCTCTTGTCACCTGTTGCTGTTACTATTCAAAGGCCTCCAAATTGTCTTTGGACCCAACATACAATGTCCATCTTTGATTTGTACCTGAGGTTCATTTAAATTCTGCTGATGTGGTCGATCAACTCCGTAGTCTAGAACTTAATGTTTTATAACTAAGTCATCTGACAATATCACATTTGAAACAAATCCATGGTGATTATAAAATGACAGTAGTTTTTAAATTAATGCTTGATAGAAAAAATAATAAGCTTCTAAGTCGATGTTTTGTAAAATTTGGTTTCATACTGTTTTCACACAGCTGGGAAACCTCTGAAACTTGGCATTTTCGTTAAATTAAAGGGAAAAGTCTTGTGAAATGACGTATGGAAGAAGTTAATTGTGGTGAATTGGAGTTTTTGACTTCAGCCAAGAAACTGCGATCTTGCATGCCTATTTAATTAGTGTTCTGATCTCTAACATGTCTTGTGGTCTTATGGTCTCTTGTTTCAGGCAATGGAGAATGTAAAAGAGGTGAATGCCAATGTTATGCCGGTTGGGAAGGTGAAAGCTGTAACTGTTCGTCCTCCCTAATGTCCTGCAGGACAGGACATGGTCAAATCTGCAATGGAAGAGGGACATGTATCTGTGGTAGATGTCATTGCACTGAATCCAGAGCTTCTGGTCATTTGTGCGAGGTTTGCCCAACATGTGAAAGTTCCTGTGAAAACAGCTGGTATGTTTTTGCAATTCATACATTCACATAATTTTTCTGTTTTTACACATTGTTGAGATAGAGTCATAGATTCATACAGCATAGAAACAGACCCTTAGGTGCAACGTGTCCGTGCCAACCAGACATCCCAATCTGAACTAGTCCCATTTGCCAGCATTTTGCCCTTATCACTCTAAATCCTTCCTATTCATATACCCATTCAGCTGATTTTTAAATGTGGTAATTGTACCCACCTCAATCACTTCCTCGGGTAGTTTGTTCTATACGCATACCATCCTCTGCGTGAAAAAAGTTACCTCTCAGATCCCTTACAAATCTCTCGCCTCGCAACTTAAACCTATGCCCTCTAGTTTTGGACTCCCCCACCTTAGAAAAAAGACTTTGGCTAACCACCCTACCCAGTACGGCCCTGGGGAGTGTGGCCGAACAAAGAGACCTCTGGGTGCATAGTTCCTTGAAAGTGGAGTCGCTGGCAAATAGGATGCACGTGTTTGGCACGCTTGCCTTCATTGGTCAGAACATTAAATGTAGGAGTTATACATCATGTTGCAGCTGTACAGATAATTGGTGAGGCCACTTTTGGAATATTGCATACAATTCTGGTTGCCTTTCTATAGGAAAGATGTTGTTAACTTGAGAGGGTACAGAAACGATTTACAAGGATGTTGCCAGGACTGGAGGTTTTGAGTTACAAGGAGAGACTGAATAGACTGGGGCTGCTTTCCTTGGAGCATTGGAGGCTGCGGGGTGACCTTAGAGAGGTTTACAAAATCTGTTCAAAAACAGAACAGGTATACAAAAAGATGCCACATAATGGAAACTCAAACTCTTATTGACCATGTGATATGTGTGTAGATAAAAAATAAGGCTGTGGTTAAGTTTAAGTAAAACAAATAATTTATGATGATGATAAATAATGCTCAAACTGCCTATGGAGTCACTTCATGATAAAATACCATCCATCTGTACAAACCATTCAATGGTTACACCATCTTGTTGCCCTATTTGTTTGCTTTGACGACAGAACTACTTCCTTTCTAAAACAAACAACAGTTTTGTGTTGAAATAAACATAATTTTGGTAAAGTAAGCTTAGCAATGAAGTGTGTAGTGTTGAACAGTGGAACTGAAGGAAATATTTTAGAATAATCAATGCATGTAGAGAATTCAAACAAAGTGCATTTATAAAACTGAAAATTACTACTTTAACCTTTTGCAGAATAAGCTGCTAATGAATCAAATTTATAGCTTACTTTTTGCATTAACATAGATGGTCTTCATTAAAACTTTTGTTTAAATTTACCTTTATTGCAAGTCCCTGTGCAATAACTGCCATAAAAATTACTTCTATAATTGTGAGGATGGCAACATGGAGGATCCTATGACACAACATAAGCAGTATGTGTCTATATTTATATATCAATTCATAGGATGAGGGCATCACTAGTTAGGCCAGCATTTATTGCTCATTTCTAATTGTCCAGAGGTAGTTAAGAGTCAAAGGCATTGGCTGTGGGTCTGGTGTTACATGTAGGCCAGACCAGGTAAGGATGTCAGATTTCCTTTACTAAAGGATATTAGTGAACTAGATAGTTTTTTTTCCTGACAATCAGCAATGGATTCATGGTCTTCATGAGACTTTTAATTCCAAATTTTTATTGAATTCAATTTCCACCACCAGCCATGGTAGGATTCAAACCTGTATGCCCAGAACACTACCAGGGTCTCTGGGTTAACAACCCTGTGATAATACTGCTACGTCATCACCTCCCCTCTGTGCTTCTAACGCAAGCCAAAATACAAATGTCTGGGTTTATCTGAGCACTTGAAATCTTATCTAGTTATACAAGGTACCTGCTGATCCTCAGTGCAAATCAACCAGGTACAGGTGTGCAAGTCCTAGCTTTCCCTCCTTTGTTGTTGCTGAGTTGAATGGATGAAGCGTCCAGGAAGAGCGCTACCATCGTTCATAGTTAAAAATCACACAACACCAGGTTATAGTCCAACAGGTTTAATTGGAAGCACTAGCTTTTGGAGTACTGCTTCTTCATCAGGTGGTTGTGGAGTATAAGATCGTAAGACACAGAATTTATAGCAAAAGTTTACAGTGTGATGCAACTGAAATTATATATTGAAAAAGATTGTAATTTCTAAAAACGTTTTGCGACATACATATGAAAGAACTGAAACCAGCATGGCCATTCTAAAAGATAAGAGAGCTAACAAACAATCCAAGTCTTTTTCAAATCATAACCATCAATCATAGGGGGACTTTTTGCAGAGGAGAAAGTTCCATTTGAAGAAAGGCTAGATGGTTGGCGCAGGTACTCACTCTGTTTTACTGGCCAGGTTTTTGTGTTATCATGTTTCTCAATTGCCGAAAAGCAAGTTGGACGTGCAGTGTTAATGCTGTGAGTTGGCTAAATAATGAGGTGCAAATAAGCTTCTCATCCATACGTTAAACTAGCAAAGAAATGTCAAGTTCTATATTACAATTTTCAATTGATCCACTATCCACAGCCTTTTGGGGGACCATTTCCAGATTTCCACTACTTTTACATGAAAAAAAGTGTTTCCTCATTCCTAAATTAAACTGCCACAACAATACTGAAGATGCCCCAAATATTATAGCTTCAATCCAAACCACTTTCTACAAAGAGTCCCAAAATAGATGATAGACGTCTCATTTACACATGCAAACAGCCTCATGCCCATTTAATGAGCTGTCCATGGCAGTTGAACTGGAATTCCCCTTATAAATAAGGACCAAATGTCCATTTCAAAATGTTAAAAAAATTATTAAACAAACACATCTTTGCACCATTCCCTTTAAGCATTTGGCATGTATGGTGAGCTTTAGTTTTAGTTGAAGATTGGTTAAGGGTCTTATAGTAACAAAATGATATACAAATTTCCCCAGGCATGAATTTGCAAATGTGCTGAAGTGAAATGTATATACCCACAACTATATTAGTGAAAGTTTATCTGACTTATGCTTTCTAGGAAGTGTGTGCAGTGCCATGTGTTAAACTATTGGGCAGTGTATCCTGCCAATTGCACAAAAGCATGTTCTCAAATGGTGTTGGTGGACCAGCTTTCAGGTACCTTTTTTTTAAGTTCCACTGTTTCACTTTATGTTATATATTTCACATTTAGAGTTAATACCTGATTTAATATTGTTTAGAATGGAAAAAAAATGCTCCAACATCTTTTTACAAGTGCATTACCATGCTTGGGATCTCTGCTTCGTACTTAATCATACTTAATGTCCCTGGCTGTCAGCGTTCTCTCTCTAAAATGTTTACACCGGAAGCAGATTTGGACCCGACAGTAACATTGTTTGCATGTGACGTTGTAAAGGAGCAATATTTTCTTCTCACAAAATGTGATTAGTATCACCTATGGAGTAACAATTCAGACACTTCAAGATATATAAACCTGTATAGTATAAACAACACTCCTTTTAGAAGAATTTTTTTTAATGCAGGTTTGCTGTCACAAAATCTCTGTCAGATAGGCAACATGTTGCTTTGAATTTGTTGAACAGTGGTATCAGTGAAGAAACAAAGATAAAAGTCTTATTTTTAGCAGTGGTGAAGTGTGTGCAATACTCTCCCTCTGACATCCTGTTAAATTGCCATTTATTTTCCTCCCTTTTGTTCTACTGGTCTAATATTATTCTGTTTACCCCATTGGTCATGTTGAGGATTCTGATACATATTTAAATATATTATTTCTCTTTTTTAGGAAAATAACATTCATAAAAGTCATGTAACCATTCATATGTCACATTGAATGTTTTCCTTTTAAAATAGATAAAATGTCTGAATAGGTTCTGACAATTACTGGTACATTTTTATAGCTCCCAGGATTTTTTTTCTATTCAGGAAATGATGCACATTCCTAACACTGAACTTTGTGAAGTGAAAGTGCAATTCTCACAATAAAGCAGTGATCAATGTTTGTTTTTAAATGTAATTGTATTATTTTCATTGATTGCCAGAACAGATAATATAGGTGAATGAGATTATTAAAAGACAGACCTTTTTGATTTTGTGTATTAGCACTACTGTCTGACATTCAAAGATGATTTTATTCAGATATTTTGATTGACCGAGAATTTCTTTGAACATTTTGCTTGAACCATAGCAAATGAGTGACATTTTGTTCTGTTGTTCTCAAGGAAATAGTCACAAAACTGATTTTGATTTTGTTTGATACTAACAAATATATTTAGTCATTTCTCTGATTCTAAGTTACTTATACCAAAAGCCCTCCCTTCATTTCTATATCCCATCCTATTTTAAATAGATAGTATGTTTGCATAGCTGTAACAGGAGCTGTGAATCGGAATTTTAGATGACATTTTGAACATAACTATAAGTAGAATGCTGTTAGTTTCCATCCAGCAAAAGCTTTTTAGACCTCCTTTCCTCAAGAAACTCAAAGCAAAGTTAATGGCTAAAGACAGCATTTATTAATCATTACCTCTTTTCATAATGCTGCATTTGACCTTGTTTTGTGTCTTTATTTTTACTGTCAATCATAGGCAAATAAGATACTCAGGAAATGTGAGTGCATGTTCCTATTGCAAGACTTACACATGTCAGTGGAATTTATATATGGGTTGTAATTAGGAGAAAGCTATGTTTTCGATATAATTAATTTTCACTTTAACTTAAACAGTGGGAATTCTCTGAAGGCATGATAGCATTGAGAAAAGTTTTGTTGACCATGCCATTAACTTGTGTTTTGTTATCAGAATCGGAGGAAGAAAAAGCACAACACTGCATTTTTCAAGCACAAAACAACTGCTTATATAAATTTAAGATGGTAGCAACTGACACTGAAAAAGAATATCTTTATATATTGAGAAACCCAGGTAAGTATTTTACATAATAACATTAAAATATTAAGAAATGTTCTGGCTGAAAAATTCTATTAGCTCCTCAAAGATTATCTTTTCATTACATGAGTTTTAAAAAATAATGAAGCCATTGTCACTTTTTTTTTTGTGCCCTTGCTTCACAGATTATTTCAAATATTGCATATTCTTTGAGTAAGGAAGCTTTGTATATCAATGCTCAATTTATTCATGATGAGTTTTAATATGCTCCTACTTTTTTGGCTGCTTTGAAACAATCCTGTGGTTTACCTCACCTGTATCTTGATAATAAGGGACATTTTAACACTTCCTTGCCTAGATATTAGCCTACAAGCTGTATTTTTTTTCAAAAAGCTTACTGTTCTTTATACTTGTGGATCAATCTGAATTTCTTAGTGCAATTTCTAACATAAAGGATTTTAACTTTGTCATACAGTCATTGCATTTAAGAACTAGACATTTATTTGGACCTCATTTCAGACACAAGCCAGCAGTCTCAGCTGATGTGTCAGAATACCAAGTGGGTGGCATTTTTGCATGCTTATTAGGTGACTTCAGAAATCACATGCCATTGTTTGAATCCTTGCTCTGGGTTGCTGCAATGCAGATTAAACCCCGATTTCACCTGACAACTTCCTTGTATAATAAGAATGTGAAATAAAGTGAGATAGTGGAACTGTGTGGTAATGTTTAGAACAGTAATTCAGAGGCCAGACATAATGCCAACCATTGTTACATCTGTAAAAGAATAAAAACAGTGGAGGATTCAAGTATCTGCACTGTAAGATTCAATGAGGAGGCCTTTAGCAGAGATCCCAGCCACTGGCTACAAAGCAATTATGACCCTCCTTCAGGAGTTTTGACAATCAGGCAGGCCTTCCACGAGATCAGGATCTATGGTGTTAAATCCCACCCATCAAGAATTAATGCCCATTCAAGTACTGCGGCAGCTCTTTTGCTGAGCAGCATCTGGGAGGGGTGATGACTGCAGCTGGTACAAGGTTTACGGAATGCCCAGGGTGACGGAGCGACAAAAAAACTGTAGCTGATAGAATCCAAAATAGACAGGCAGGAGGCTGGAAGAACACAGCAAGGAAGGCAGCGTCAGGATGGTGGAGAAGTCAATGTTTCGGGTGTAACCCTTCTTCTGGGTGTAGGTGTAGGGGGAACTGCAGATATAGGGGGAGGCAGGGGCAGAGTGGTAAAGTGGGAATAGGCGAAGACAGGTAGAGGGTAGAAGGTCATACCCTTCTCCCCCTCTCCCTGTGCCAGCTCCTTCAATCAGGCCTCTTTCCAAACACTTGGCCTCCATGTTTCCCATCAAAAATTCCAGCTGGATCAGCATTGTGAAATGGTGACAATGTGCTGACCTGAAGGTGTTACGTTTTTTTTTTATAAATCACACTCGCTTATCATTTTTCTCTCCTGAATCCCTGCTGGGAAGGGGATATCTCCTGAGACTTCACTCCCAGGGAAGGTCAGGAGAGGAATGCAGTGGGCCCAGGAAGATGTAATAAAAACATTTGGTTATAACAGCCTCAGCTCAGCACACCCATACGATTGGGACCCTCTCTTTTACAAGCCTAGATATCCAGCTTCGGATCAAACCTGGATCTCGACCTGAGATAAGCAAATTCAGGCGAAGCAAGCAACCTGCAGCAGGACTGGTGTACGGGAGGTTCAGTGATGAAAAGCAGTTGGTAAAAAGGTGAGTGTGGGAGTGATGAAAACCACAGTTGGAGGGTCAACAACAGGATGACTTAGATGGCAGAAGAGGCTGCTTCAAAATGGTGCTGATTTGATGAGTATTTATTTAATTACAGTAATGGACATTATATTAATTCATGCATTAAAGTGATATTTTAAATATTAATCACAGAATGTTTTTAATGTTTTGTTTTTATTATTATTTTGCAGAATACTACCCTAGCCACAATATCGTTGCAATGTTTCTTGTCTTCTCTGTTGGTACAGTTATTACTGGATTATTCATTGTGATGATAATCAGACAAATAATGATGCACTGGAACTCAAATGAAACAAATCATCCTGGAACCAATTGCAAAGTATCTCCTCCTCAAAAGGTAGAACTAATAGGTTATCGATTTGCAAATGGTCAGAAAGTTTAAAACCATTTTGATTATTAATTCATCATGAGGGAAATATACTGGGAAAAACTACTGAAGGTACAAATGTCTTTTCTTTTTCAAGGGAAAAACTTCATTACCTATAGTTAGTTCAGAAACTACAGCATTCAGGCGTGACAAGCCAGAGGAGCTCCATGTGTACATCAACAAAATGCAAGTAATTTCAGAAGCTTGACTTGTAACAAAAATATCAGAAAAATATTACAGGATCCCATCTTTCATGGGTTCCAGACCAAATGACGTGCTCACAAGACTGATATGATGAGAAGGGCATGTTCAATCAATTCAAGCTCACCCATCCAGAAACGACAAGAGTTCCCACTCTTTTTAGTATCACCCAAATGTTTCTGAAGTCAGTCTTGCATTCATGTATCCTATTGGGATGACCTAATTTCAAGTTGTACTTTCATGTTTTTGTGCTATTTCCTATTATCTACATCCATGGGTAGCCCCCTCAAACATTTTCTACCGACCCTGAAAAGATGAACTTCCTCCTGTCTTTCTACATAATTCAGTGGTACTGAGAATTTTATTGAGAAGATTAAATAAATCTGTTTCCTTGTCTGTTTCCCAATTGATGACAATTCCAAAAAGTGTGTGCAAAATGTTATCAAGAATGCAGCTAAGTACAAGGTTAACATGAAGTGGTCAAGATCGCACACAGCATCTTGAGCAACAGTACTGTTTTGTTACGGCAATAATCTCAAACAGTTTAAAAACATTTCAGGCTCAAATTAATTGCAATTCAATTTGAATTAACTGAAAATGTTTTCCAAAACAGAACTCTGTAGAGCTATCCTAGAGTTCTGCTAATATTTAGTATTTCAACAGAGCATTTTGTATGTTATGTCTTGTACTTACAAGAGCTACCAATCTTGGAACTGAAGAGATAGATGTAAGATAGACCAGCAATGGATGACTCTCTGTGCAATAATAATATTTGTAAGCAAACCACTGGAAATAATTGCATTATTGTTCTGATTTTAGTTGTCACTACTGGGGAACTAAGTTTAATCGAATTCAAAATCATCAACAATACTGCATAGGTACTGAAATCTGTGAAATTATTTTCTCCAAGAAAGATAATACTGTGATGGTCCAATGACTGCTTAGCTTTTGTTTACTGAAGTTAAGAACAAATCTAAGACTGGTAAGGTGTATACTTCTGGATTCCTATTTTTGTGATTATTTATTTTAAAGATGATAAAATGTTGATGAATGGAATTCAGTGTGTACTGACTCTCTGAAATACAAGTACCAAAACTCTCAACTGGGGTCCACTCCTGCTGGTATAATTAGTCACTTTAATCATCCACATAATGGTGTAGATGCTGTTGATAATTTTATTCTGGAATTTCCCTGGTTTTTTTGCCAAAGGTACAGTAAACAAATGGAAAAGTATCTATGGATATTCATCTCTGCATTTTTAAATGTAAACCCAGGATTTTTAAAAGGGATCAAATCAGAAGTAGGGATACCAGATGGTGCCACCAGCCTCTGCACCAAGTTACTGCTGTGATTCCAACACCGAGCCATTTTGAATGAGGATATCAAGGACAGATGCCAGCTGGAAAGTAACTGAGCCAGTTATTGGAAATGGTAGGGCATATTAATCCAACATTCCAGTGCCCCTGGAATTTACAATTTGTAGAATTGATAGCCCATATTGATTGGTCCATTTCTGGACCAAGCCATCGTAATTGGCTTAGGTGTAGAAGTAGTGGTCGCCAAAAAATCAAGTAAGACAAACACCCCCCAAAAGGACACATAATTCCCCACCCCCAAAGTGATGGAGCGCTCTCCCTGACTTTTAATTAGTTGGAGCATTGCAGTGAGCATGGTTAAAGGCTGCCATGTTGACCCAATTGAAAATCCAGCCCATGATCTACAAAGGAACCTCAATTATCTGAACGATTCAGGCAGGAAGTATTTTGTTTGGATAATGGAACATTTGGATAATCGAATGCCAGATAACACAGTTTAGCCAAGCATCGGGACCTTGTGGTCATGTTCAGATAATCCAAAAATCGGATAATTGAATGCTGAATAGTAGAGGTTCCCCTGTATATCTTTCCATTCACCAATTTTAGAAATATCTAAGTTGTAAAATATACTGTGTATTTTCACAGAAAAAATGTATAATTTTATCCTTGAAAACCACCAACATTGGCTGGTTGAACAGTCAATGAAACTATCAAAGATGGTTGTATTTCAACTTCTATAAACTAGGAATTTCAGTACTTGATATTATTCTATGAAGTTAGCATTTTTTAAAACTCCTCTGCTGCTTTTATGTTGACATTGATGGTGTAATGTTAAAGTCTAATTTAAAAGCTTATGCTTTTGTTTGTGGGAATCCCTTAAAAATGCAATTCAGGCTTTCTCTCACATTAGAACTGCATAGAATGCAAAGAAAGCTGTTGTCAGCAGTTTCAAATCCATTTTTGTTACTCATTTAAGTAAGATAGTCCCTCACTGACACTTCCTATCCTTATTCTAATTTATACACATCTATTCATACTACACAAGTGCCAGACAATGATCATCTCCAACAAAAAAGAACTGAACAATCTTCCCCGATGAGATTCAGCAATGTTACCATTGTTGAATTTTAAATCCTTGAGAATCACCATTGATCAGAAACAAAGCTGGACCACCAAATAAACACTGGCAAGCCGAACAGGTCAGAATATGCAGATCTTGCTGCAAGTAACTTTCTGACACCCCAAAACCTGTCCACTACCGATAAGGAACATCAGCATGTGATAGAATACTCTCCGCTTGCTTGGATTACAGTTCCAATAACATTTAAGAAACTTTGACAGCATCCAGAGCAAGGGAACACACTTGATTGACACTACAATCACCATTTTGAATATTCAGTCCCTCCACTAACTGCACACTGTGTCTGCAGTGTTTATCATAGAAAAGACACACTGCAATTCCATCAACATCACTTTACAAACTCTGAACCTCTGTCTGGAAGAACATGGGAAGCAAGTGCATTTGCGCACCACCAATTAATATTTTTTTAAAATCTAGCATTAAAAATGCTCTGTAATTCTGTGCCCATCAGTTTATTTTAAGAGAAAGAGTAGATTTAAACTTTCAGTGGTGGCTCTAAACAATTGGTCATGAATCAGCCAGTATATGCACCCCACCCAACTTTCCTTTCCTACAAACTGCTATTGTTTTGCTTTTACTGAAATGCTCAGATTTAATTTTAAGGGAATAGTGGGCGGCATGGTGGCACAATGGGCGGCACGGTGGCACAGTGATTAGCACTGCTGCCTAACAGCGTCAGGGACCCGGATTCAATTCCCGCCTCAGGCGACTGACTGTGTGGAGTTTGCACATTCTCCCCGTGTCTGTGTGGGTTTCCTCCCACAGTCCAAAAATGTGCAGGTTAGGTGAATTGGCCACACTAAATTGCCCATAGTGTTAGGTGATGGGGTAAATGTAGGGGAATGGGTCTGGGTGGGTGCGCTTTGGCGGGTCGGTGTGGACTTGTTGGGCAGAAGGGCCTGTTTCCACACTGTAAGTAATCTAAGTAAATATTTAGAAACTTGCAATTCTCGTTACTGGGGCGTGCTAGATCAATTTGGAGCCTTATTAAAAATCATTTAATTAGTAACATTTGGAAACATGAGTTGGCAGCATTTACCTCTTCCCTTATGCGCAAGTATATATCTGTCGACATTTGTACATGTTTATGTATGTATTTTTTTTTCCTGTAGAACTGTGAGTAATTCTAAGATGCACTGATGACAGTCTAGCCATAAAATAATGTTATCACAACCTTCAGCTGTATAATTTATCTAAATGAATGATCCATCAAGACAGGGAGATGTTCTTCTGAATCAAAAATGAAGAGAAGTTTTGAAGAATTGATAAAGTCAATATTAATATAAAATCAAGGATTTATGGATGCTGGAAATATGAAAAAAAAAACAGAATATGCTGGAGAAGCTCAGCAGGACTTAACAGGATGTTAATTTCTTTTTACTCTGTACAGATGTTGAGTTTCTCCAGCATTCTCTGTTTTTGAGTAAATGTTTGTGTTCATTATTATATGGCAACATGCTTCCTGCAGTGGATTATTCTGTTGTTGTTCATTCCCAGCATTTATTGCACATGCTGTGATGTATTACTGATATTTGTCAATGTTTTATGTTTGAATATAAAAATAATGGTTGCCCAAATCAGCAGCCAAGCACTTAACCCTTGCATTATTATTCTCCCTGTGCCATTTTAGCTTTAGCAGTCACTTGTTTAAAATAAACTATTATTGCTATTGGAATGTTGTCCAGATGAATGTCAAATGATACATTAAGTGTTTGTTAACTAATACTGCAAAGAGTAATATCTGAATATATGTTCTCATATATACAGTACCTTCTAACAGTTGAGAGAGAAATAGTGTGATTTTACAAAGTAAAGCCCTAAAGCTTGAGTCAAATGGGCCTGGAACACTTAGCATTAATAACAAGAATTCATGTTCCCTGACAAGAAATGAAAAGCATTAATATCATCAAAATTATGTTATGATATCTCTTCAGTTTACAAGTTGCTTTATTAAGACTGTTTCTTCCTGGCAAAGCAACATGCTATTTTCTTGTTTCTTACCTGTATCGTTATCTTTCATGCCTTTAATAAGTGCATTGATACTACTGATGTAATTGAATAAGGCACAAAATGTGGAATAACAAAATAGATTGAGGGCAACTGTTGGAGAATAATTATCGATGAAGTTTGTTTTGCAATAATATTTAATGTTCAATTATTTTACAGTAATTTTTCTGCTATGAAGTAATTTGGTTAACACTGTGCACTTTAGAAAACAATGTAATTAGCAATTGAATACAACTGTTAAAATTTTTCACATTAAATACAAAATTTGGCCAATGGTTTTAGATGTCAATCCAATTTCTAAAAGAATCCAAACTTGCACTAACAATTAAAAAGACTTTATTTATTATGATTTATAGTTATAGTAGTTTAAATGCTCATTTAATGTCTTATCTTGAGTCATTCTGTTAATTTATTGGATTTCTTTGTATTAGAGATAATATTTTTAGGTTTACTTTTGATCTTGTAAAAAGTTATGTGTTGCAAATGTTTAATAAAACCATATTAATAGTTCATTTATCTTAAGATGTTGTTTAAGCAAAATCTTACTAAATGGTTTATTCTTTCTGTTTGTCATCATGGAGATAGATATATCTTTCACAGTTGCTGCTAATGACTCATCACATACAGTTAATCTAAAAGAAAAATTGCAAAATTCCCTAATCAATTCTATGTGCAGAATAAATGAACCATGACCTCTTAACAAGGGCTGGTTAAGTGAGATAGAGAGTGAGTGGATGTAGGGGGGGAGGCCATTGGTTGGGGGTGGGGGGGGGGGGGGGGGGGTGGAGGTTGGAAGTGAAGTTGTGCTCTGATGAATGCAGGGTGCCTGGGAATGAGGAGCTCCACATTTTGTTCACCACAACATCACATGGTTAAATCTACCAACCTAACAATGAGTGCAGGTCTTTCTCTTGCTGCCCATGAAGTGGAATGGTGACAGGTTGAATTGAGCCACAGATAGTTGGTCTACCTGATGCGTGTTCAACAATCCATAAAAATTGGACTACTGTCAAAGGACACAACTCTTCATTAGTGAGGCCACCTAACAGTTTTTCTGTTTGTGTGTGGGTGGCATGTATTCAGCCCATATTCATGTCAGATATCAAATCTGAGAAGACTAGATTAATAAAGCATTTATTTTATTAATTATTACTGGGTAGCTACTGAGCTGGGCTATCCTTACAATGTATTGGCTTTTGAATAAACCAGTCTGGTTGCTTAAACAATGAACCTAGCATTGAATATGTACATTTTTGTAGCATTGTGGTTTTATTTGTTTGAGTAGCATTGTTGTAATATGACATAGTTTTAACCTACTTTTAGAATAAAAAGAATTAGATTGTGTGGCTCAGTTTTTCTTTTCAAACAGTTTTGTAAATACCTCACCAAAAGTGTGAATGGTGTGCATAGATATAAAGTTTACAAAATACTGTTACTTAAATATTTAATTGATATGTTGTTAATAAATAAAAAGACATGGAGAGCCAGACCTAATAAGGATATACCTGTATTAGGTCAGATGTCAATAAGAAGTGTCGCGGAGTATCTGAAAGAAGAAAGGTGAGGGAGAGAGGTGTAGGGAGGGAACTCTCGGGCTTGAGGCTGAGGTAATTGAAGGCATACATCCTAATGGTGAAGCAATTAGAATTGGGAATGTGCAAGAAGGTGAAGAGCAACACATTTCTCTGAGGATGTAGGCCTGGACTATATCATAGGCATAGGGAGGGGTAAGGTCATTGGAGAGATTTGAACGCAAGCTGGCAGATTTCAAAGGCTGGGAGCCAGTGTCGCTTAGCAAGTACTGGCATGATGAGTGATTTGGACAATCTGCAGGTTTAAATGAAGCCAGCAGAGTTTTGGATGAGTTCCAATGCACAGAGACAGGAATGTCGAAAGTCAACCAGGTGTATGTTGCAATAGTCAAGTCTAAAGGGAATAAGGACACAAATGAAGATTTCAGCAGTAGATAAATTGAAACACAGGTAGAAGTTTGAGTTAATTATAATAAGAATGAGGTCAGTAGCTTAACCTAGAGTCAAATGTAACACCAAGATTGCAGTTAGATTGGCTTAATGCAGGGAGAGGAATGGGATTAGTAACTAGATGTTTAGAACAGGGACTGAAACAATTGCTTCAATAATTCCCAGTATATACTTGGAGGAAATTTCTCCTCTTCCAGTACTTGATGTTGGATAAGCAGTGTCATAATTTAGCAAAAGTGGAGAAGGCAATTAAAGTGCAGGAGAGGTAGACCTGAATGTTACCAACATACATTTTGCTAGCAACAACTTTCAAAAAGTAGACAAATTTCCCAAATGACCAAGAGAAATGCTAAACTACAAGATTTGATGTCTTATGACTTCTACTGTAACAAACAAATCTAAATCTGCATAAATTAAACATTAGTTAATGGAGTGTTGTGAGCTGGCTTTTCCATATAACAATTAGCATTTTGTTGAAAATATGGTTAAGGTAACAAAGATAGGTTTCATGGAGTTGAGATGAATTCAGAAAGTGTGTGGAGGAAGACAGAAGAGAAACTAAAGGACCTATTTGATATTCAGCTGTAACCAAAGCAATTTTAAAACCAATATTAAAGTTCTATTCAATATAGGTTCCACAGGTTGAATTTTTGTAAATTGACGAGATTCTGGGAGGGATCTTATAGTGCAGCGATAGTGTCTCTACCCCGAATCAGGGTTCATGTCTTACCTGCTCTTGAGGTGTTTAATGACTGAAACAGTGTCTAGTCCATTGTGATTGATGTTGCAGGGGTTTTACCTGAATGCTTGTAAAGCCAACTTCAAGAAGGAGGTTAGCATCTGTTTAAAAATCTTCCCAGTGAATCTGAAGGATACAGCAGAGGCATTGCTGATTAGATTTCTCTAGCACTCTGATGTTTCAGACCCAGTCTCACTGCAGTACAGTAATTTACAGTAGGACACTGGGATCTAGCAACACGTTTAGCTCTGCTCCAAAGGAGAAGAGCAAAAAGTGTAGAAATACAGTAATCATAAGGATTCCGTTTTAAGGGGAATAGATAGGCATAGATACTCCAGGATGGTATGTCACCTCTCTGATGCTAGGGTCAACGATATCTTGAAGCAGGTAAATGACATCTTGGGGGAGACGGTGAGCAGCCAGTGGTCATGGTATTCACATTGGTGTTCACAATATAAGTTTAAAAAGGGATAAAGTCCTAAAAGCAGGATATAGAGAGTTAGGAAGCAAGATAAAAAGTACGACTTATAGATGGGGTTCGTAGGATTACTAACCATGTCACATGCTAGTCCATAGAAATAGCAGGATATATCAGATGAAAATGTGGCTAAAGAGCTGGTGTGGGGGCAAGAGTTTCAGATGGCTGAGCAATTGGAAATAGTTTTCGGGGAGGTGGGAACAAACTGGATGAGTTGTACCTGGCCAGGATCAAGGCTGATGCCCTAGGGGAAGTATTTGCTTGAATGGTTGGGGAGGGTTTAAACTAAACTGGCAGCGAGGTGGGAACCTATGCCAGGAGTCCGAGGACAGGGAATTAAGGACAAGAATACAACAGAAAGGGGAATAAGACAAGTGGCAGGCAGAGGAATTAGAGGCCAGATTAAACAAGGCCACAGTAAAAAAAAATGTGGGAAAGAAACAAGGAACGTTAAAAAGACAAGGCTTAAGTTTTAATTTCTGAATTCTGGGTGCATTTGAGATAAAGTGAATGAAATGAATCATGTAAATAGATATAGCTGGGGTTCTGGTGACATGGCTATAGGGTGACCAGGGTTGTGAACCAAACACCTGGGACTATTCAGAATTTATGAAGGACTGAAGAAAAGGAGAGATTGTGGAGTCAAAAAGGACATATTGAGGAATGATATTAGCTCAGACAATGTTGGATTTGTCTGGATAGAAATTAGAAATACCAAGGGGCAAAAAACAGTGGGAAAGGTGTATAGACCACCAAACTGTAATGGAGAGGTTCCAATTGGTATTAAACAGGAAATCAGGGATGCATGTGGTGAAGGAAAACATCTGCAGTTGTGGGTAACTTTAATCTGCATATAAATCAGACAAATCAAATTATTTAAATACCATTGAGGAAAAATTCCTGGTGTGCATAGAAAATAGTTTTCTGGTTAACAAAAATCTAAATAGTATCAGTTTCAATAATAACAATTGACCTAGTATCTGTTGTTGTTCCAAACCTCTACCACCCTTTGTGTGCAGGAACGTTTTCTAAATTAATTCATAAAATATCCAGTCAGTTTTTATGTCATGCCCCAAGACTCACCAATCAACAGAAATAGTTTATCTCCATGTACTCCATCAGTTCCAATATTAACTTGAAACAATAATCAAATGACTCCTTAACATTTAAAATTCCAGGGGATCCAACTCCACCTTGTGTAACCCTTTCCTGTGTTTTAACCTTTGGAGTCTAGGTCTTATTCTAGCAAAACTGAACCGTGCTCCCTGCAATACCAAAAACATTTAGTCCTCAATTAAATTTGTGCTTCAATCCTGAAAATTTTGACGGCTCGAAATGAAGTGACTTTATGTGAAGCATGCTTTTCGATAGGAATTAACGTTAAAGCCAGAGTTAGATTCTGGCTGACAATTATTGCTTGAAACAGGTTTGAACTATGGTATCATATATGTACATTACTATATATTCCTTGCTGAAATGGTTTTAATTTTGAAATATTGAAGAAATTAGTTACTTCAAGACACTTCCCAGCAGAAAACAACTTTTAAGACATTAGTGGAAATGATTACATTCCTAAATATCTTCATTCAGGAAGAAAATAACCTTTTAAATTAAAATAAATTTTAAAATACAGAATGAATATGATATAAATGTAATCGCCATTATTACATGTTAAAATTAAGTCATCTGAAATTTTAATTAACCAAGCTCTGGCTAGTAGTGGATGTCAGTCAGTGCAGGAAGAATTACCCACACTGACTAATGTCTGGCTCTTTATGGATCCCAGTAATTCAGACCAAGTTTGCAACAGGAACCAGCTCAGAAAAGGAACAACAGAAGGCAGAAATAGGAGTTGGGAGGTAGGGTCAGGAGGTGAGTGTGTTGTGTACCTCACGACCATTATGGCAGTATATGTGCTCATTGTAGGTATTTTCCAGTTAAACTTTTCAGACATGTAGCTACACACCTCTTGTTTAGGTGGGACTGGAACTTAGGCTGACTGGTTCAGAGGTAAGTACATTACTACATCACAAAGCTCCCCATGTTCATGGTACCATTATTATAATATCGAGTGACCTGAAGATATGAATATCTCATTCTCCATCGTACACCAAAATCACTTGAAGCATAATGCACTACTGGAAACACATTGCTCAATGTTACTCTGTTGCAACCCCCTAATCTATTATTAGCCCAGACATATGGAATCTGAAAATGCAATGTTTGAACATGATATTCAGCAGCAATACACGTTTTGGATTCATCAAAACCAGAATATCCGCACTTAGTGTTTTGCATTACAAGGGATAATATAAGCATTGCTGTATCAGGTAATATCCTCTTCTAGATTACATCAGGGTGAAGAGGGACCGAGGGCAGGGCTGAAACAAGTAGAAGGCCAGGGCTCTGACTAAAGTAGCTGAGGCATGAACAAAAGGCTTTGACAGCTGGTAGGCAATACAAAAAACAACTTTAAATTCAATCTTTCTACATTGAATTACTACATTGTCATTATATTATTGACAAAGTTAAGGTAAAACAATGTTAACTGAGTCAACTTTAAATGGAAACTTACTGTTTCTCCTGTCTAAATGTGTGGTGCCTAGTACTGCTAACAGTAGCCCAGGTGTGGTTGAAACAGGGCTTTGCATTAGCTAAAGCATTACTCCTACTCTCATGGAATCTAGTCCTGCAGATATAAATTCAGCCTTCCATTACCCTGAGAAGAATGAGAGGAGATCTTCTAGAAACATGTAAAATTATAAAAGAGATAGATAGGATAGATGCAGGCAGGTTATTTCTGCTGGTGGGTGAGATAAGGACTAGGGGACGTAGCCTCAAGATTAGGGGGAGTAGATTTAGGACAGAAATGAGGAGGAACGGTTTTTCCCAGAGAGTAGTGTATCTATGGAATTCTCTGCCCAAGGGAGCAGTAGAGGCAGGTTCATTAAATATATTTAAGAGACAGTTGGATGAGATTTTGCATGGTAGGGGAATTAAGGGTTATGGGGATAATGCAGGTAGGAGAAGCTGAGGCGATGGATAGACCATCCATGATCTTATGAATGGAAAAGCAGGCTTGATGGGTCAAATGGATTCTGGATTAGTGGTGCTGGAAGAGCACTGCAGTTCAGGCAGCATTCAAGGAGCTTCGAAATCGACGTTTCGGGCAAAAGCCCTTCATCAGGAATAAAGGCAGTGAGCGTGGAGAGTTAAGCTAGAGGGGGGTGGGGGTGGGGAGAAAGTAGCATACAGTACAATGGGTGAGTGGGGGAGGGGATGAAGGTGCTAGGTCAGGGAGGAGAGGGTGGAGTGGATAGGTGGTAAAGGAGATAGGCAGGTAGGACAAGTCCGGACAAGTCATGGAGACAGTGCTGAGCTGCAAGTTTCGAACTAGGGTGAGGTGGGGGAAGGGTAAATGAGGAAACTGTTGAAGTCCACATTGATGCCCTGGGGTTGAAGTTTTCCCAGGCGGAAGATGAGGCGTTCTTCCTCCAGGCGTCTGGTGGTGAGGTTACGGCAGTGAAGGAGGCCCAGGACCTCCATGTCCTCGGCAGAGTGGGAGGGAGAGTTGAAATGTTGGGCCACGGGGCGGTGTGGTTGATTGGTGCGGGTATCTCGGAGATGTTCCCTAAAGCGCTCTGCTAGGAGGCGCCCAGTCTCCCCAATGAAGAGGAGACCGCAGCGGGAGTAACGGATACAATAAATGATATTAGTGGATGTGCAAGTAAAACTTTGATGGATGTGGAAGGCTCCTTTAGGGCCTTGGATGGAGGTGAGGGAAGAGGTGTGGGCGCAGGTTTTACAATTCCTGTGGTGGCAGGGGAAAGTGCCAGGATGGGAGGGTGGGTTGTAGGGGGGCGTGGACCTGACCAGGTAGTCACGGAGGGAACGGTCTTTGCTGAAGGTGGAAAGGGGTGGGGATGGAAATATATCCCTGGTGGTGAGGTCTGTTTGGAGGTGGCGGAAATGTCGGCAGATGATTTGGTTTATGCGAAGGTTGGTAGGGTGGAAGGTGAGCACCAGGGGCATTCTGTCCTTGTTACGGTTGGAGGGGTGGGGTCTGAGGGCGGAGGTGCGGAATGTAGATGAGATGCGTTGTAGGGCATCTTTAACCACGTGGGAAGGGAAATTGCGGTCTCTAAAGAAGGAGGCCATCTGGTGTGTTCTGGTGTGAACTGGTCCTCCTGGGAGGCGGAGGAATTGGGAATACGGGATGGCATTTTTGCAAGAGGTAGGGTGGGAAGAGATGTAATCAGGTAGCTGTGGGAGTCGGTGGGTTTGTAAAAAATGTCAGTGTCAAGTCAGTCGTCATTAATGGAGATGGAGAGGTCCAGGAAGGGGAGGAAGGTGTCAGAGATGGTCCAGGTAAATTTAAGGTCAGGGTGGAATGTGATGGTAAAGTTGATGAATTGCTCAACCTCCTCGCGGGAGCACAAGGTGGCGCCAATGCAGTCATCAATGTAGCGGAGGAAGAGGTGGGGAGTGGTGCCGGTGTAATTGAAGATCAACTGCTCTACGTAACCAACAAAGAGACAGGCATAGCTGGGGTCCATACATGTGCCCATGGCTACTCCTTTGGTCTGGAGGAAGTGGGAGGATTCAAAGGAGAAATTGTTAAGGGTGAGGACCAGTTCGGCCAAACGAATGAGAGTGTCGATGGAAGGGTACTGTTGGGGACGTCTGGAGAGGAAAAAACGGGGGGCTTGGAGGCCCTGGTCATGGCGGATGGAGGTGTAGAGGGATTGGATATCCATGGTGAAGATGAGGTGTTGGGAGCCGGGGAAACGGAAGTCTTGGAGGAGGTGGAGTGCGTGGGTGGTGTCTCGAACGTATGTGGGGAGTTCCTGGACTAGGGGGGATAGGACAGTGTCGAGGTAGGTAGAGATGAGTTCAGTGGGGTAGGAGCATGCTGAGACAATGGGTCGACCAGGGTGGTCAGGCTTGTGGATCTTGGGAAGGAGGTAGAACCAGGCAGTGCGGGGTTCCCGGACTATGAGGTTGGAAGCTGTGGGTGGGAGATCTCCTGAGGTGATGAGGTTCTGTATGGTCTGGGAGATGATGGTTTGGTGATGGGGGGGTGGGGTCATGGTCGAGGGGGCAGTAGGAAGAGGTGTCCTCGAGTTGACGTTTGGCTTCAGCGGTGTAGAGGTCAGTGCGCCAGACTACCACTGCGCCCCCTTTATCCGCTGGCTTGATGGTGCGGTTGGGATTGGAGCAGAGGGATTGGAGGGCTGCGCGTTGTGTGGGTGAGAGGTTGGAGTGGGGGAGGGAGGTAGACAGGTTGAGGCGGTTAATGGCCCGACGGCAGTTGGAAATGAAGAGGTCGAGGGCAGGTAATAGGCCAGCACGGGGTGTCCAGGTGGATGCAGTGTGTTGGAGGTGGGCAAAGGGGTCCTCGGAAGGTGGGCGGGAGTCCTGATTGTGAAAGTAAGCTCGGAGGTGGAGGCGGCGGAAGAATTGTTCGACATCACGGCGTGTATTAAATTCATTGATGCGTGGACGGAGGGGAATGAAGGTAAGTCCTTTGCTGAGGACTGATCGTTCGTCCTCAGGGGAAGGTCTGGAGGGATGGTGAAAACTTGGCAGGGCTGGGAGCTCGGATCTGGTGTGGGTGTCGAGCTGGGAGTGGGGCGGAACCTGTAACTGGAGTGGGTGTGATGGTGGGGGGAATGGGGGTGGAGTCATGAGCAGGGGTAGTGTTCCCCTCGGAATTCTGGGGGGTGGGGATAGTGACAGTGAGGTCTATGGGGGGCATGTCAGCAGAATGCAGGTGAGTGCCGCTGGTGGGGGCGGAAGTGGTGGTGACAACGGCAGTAGGGGTGGCGAAGTCACAGAGCATGTGGCATCAGCGATGATGTGAGGGGCGAAAGTGATGTCACGTGTGATGCATGAGGAATTGTGAGGGGTGGAAGTGGTTGTGGGAGTGGACATGATGGGGGCGGAAGTTACATCATCAATCAGCGTGGGGGTGGCAGCTGTATTAGCCGCATGGCTAATGGCGGAATAGGTTCCGAGGCCAGGGGAATCTTCTGAAATGTTTGAGGAGCGCTGGTTATGGAGGTGGGTAGATAAAAGTTTGTTGTACTTACAGTTTTTGATGTTTGAGATGGAATTGAAATACTGTTTGTTGAGAGTATGAATTCTCCTGAGGATGTAGTACAGAGTGGGTCCTTTGCAATTCTGAGAGAGTGTGGCCCTCAGCTGAGGCAGCGCTGACTGTAGAGAGGTTAGGTGCCGGCGCATTGCTGCAAGTGTGGAGCGGAGGATCTTGAAGGAGAACTGTTGCTGGTGTTTTTGAATCTGTAGTCTGTAATGTTTGTCCTGTTCGTGTCCGAACTCTGCTGGTTTAAAGGTGGTCCGGAGTCCGTGTGGGGTGAGTTGGTTACGGAGACAGGCACTGAGGAAGCAAATGTGGCTGTGGTAGCGAGTTTGTTTCACGACATGGTTGAAGAGCTTCAGGGCAGAGGAAATGACATGGGAATGCGGTGGGAGAGGGACTCCCTGAGATTCTTGTAGAGAGAGGAGGAAAACTTCTTCAAGGCAGGCATCCTTGCAAGAGGATTCGCAGTAGGGTTAAAATCAACGAGGTAAAAACAATGACTGCAGATGCTGGAAACCAGATTCTGGATTAGCGGTGTTGGAAGAGCACAGCAGTTCAGGCAGCATCCAAGGAGCTTCGAAATCGACGTTTCGGGCAAAAGCCGTTCATCAGGAATAAAGGCAGTGAGCCTGGAGCGTGGAGAGATAAGCTCGAGGAGGGTGGGGTAGGGAGAAAGTAGCATAGAGTACAATGGGTGAGTGCGGGAGGGGATGAAGGTGATAGGTCAGGGAGGAGAGGGTGGAGTGGATAGGTGGAAAAGGAGATAGGCAGGTAGGACAAGTCCGGACTTTCGAAATCGACGTTTTGGGCAAAAATGGGTCAAATGGCCTACTCCTGCTTCTATCACTATGGTATTGTAGAAATTATTTCATATTACCTGTTCATGTTTGTTGGATCCCAATTCTGTTTGGAACACAACTTATTCAAGCTTCTCATCTTTTATAAAGTACCCTATTTAATATATTTTTAGATCTAAAGTGAATGAGCTCAGATTTGTCTACTTTAAAGTCTATTTTGCCCATTCACTTAATCAATATTGCTTTGTAATGTTGCATTTCATCTACATGAGTTAAAATGCCACCTATCTTTGTGTCATCAGTAATTTTGGTTATGTGGCTTTTTAATCCCATCATCTAAATTATTAATGAATATAGAAAATATTTGAGGCCCTAATACCAATTCTTGTGGGACAATACCAGTAGCGTCCTGCTAATTGAACGACCTGCTCATTATCCCCACTTCCATCTTTGTCTCAACTAATTTCCTAACCAGGGCAGCAATTTGCTTTAAATTTAGACAAGTCTTTCATGAGGAATGAAATCATATTCTTTCGAGAACATCATATAATTAAAATACATTTTACTATGTCCATTAGTTTAGGGCCTTCGGGGAATTGGAATAGATTTGTAAGGCATGGCTCATATTTTTTTAAAATGTGGTTCTTGTTAATCAGCTGAAGATTAACAATAGACTTTGATTATTTCTTGAGAAAAGAGGGTAGGCCAACTGTTCTATGATTCTATGATTTCCCTGTCTCTCTTTCCAATTAATAGGTGGTCATGTACAACTCTCCAAACCAATGTTCCAGGAACAACAGAAGATTCTAGGTTCGGGTACATGCAACATTTTCAGCAATTTCTTTTAAAACCTTGGAATGGGAATCATCTGGTCCTGCTACTTTGTCACTCTTTAGTGCCAGTATTTGCTTTATTGCTGTTATTTTGGTAAGTCTCTACGCCTTCATTATTAATTAATTAACTAATAATTTCTATGATTTCCAGCATGCTGTACTGTAATAACAAGCAATGGAGAAGTATCATGTCCTTATTTCACTGAAGTCAGAAAACCTCTGTGGGCTTCGATGGGGACTACTCCCCTCAGAGATTTGAGACATGGCAGCCTTTTTGCTGCACATGCAGTGTGTTTGCCATTTATGCTGCTGGCACAGGGAGTAGTTGAGGGCTTGACATAGTGTACCGCCATGTAGCAAGATATATACTCCTTTGACTGAGGACTGCTGACCAGCAAAGCAAATTGCCTGTTTCTGTGACTGCACTGTTTGGCACAGCATGGGAAAGCAAGGCAAGGCAAGCAAGATAAGGAAGGTGGGCATGCAGGTAGGCGCTAAGTGAGTGAGCACTAAGAGAACAAGTGAACAGCCCAGAGATGCAGATTGCACGCTGGGTGCCTCTTCCTGCCCTCCCTGCTGTGGCCTTTTAAAGCTAATTGCTGGTGTGTCCTGCAAAACAAGGTTGTGGTGTCTGTGCACTCTGCCAGTGCAACGAAGCAGTAGTTGTGAGGGGTTCTCAGACAACAGAAGCAAGTCCATGGAGGGGGAGTGTGTTCAGCTCATGCCTGACGATCGTGCCCTGGGATATTGTTGCCACGTGACCAACATGAAGGTGCTGCAGAGCAAGCAGTGATCTGAATCTGCCAGGTACCAGCTCTGGCTTCCTCGTCGATGTTTCCTGACATCGAGCTTGTTTGGTAAGGTGGGAGTCTGAATATTAATGAGGGAAGTTGTGTCATTAACAGGGCAGCTAACAAGAGTTAAGCCCCGTCAATTGGGGATTATTGATAATCTCACCAGATTGCTTGTGAAAAGCGTAAAAAAATGAAATGAGATGACCTCATTGCCAGGAGGGATTTGCTGCACTTGTCACCCAGTCCTAACAGATCTCACCATGACCCACGTCACTCCGACCTCGATAAGAGTCCACCCATAATGTCATTAATCTTCTAATCTTGTGCTCTGGTGGACTTCATTCCAGCATTGTTTTAGTGAAGCACAGACAGTATGCTGCCCTCTCATTAGAGAGAGATGACTGGTGGTGGTTTAACCTGAGGGGCAGCCCAACTGAGGTAAGAGGAGAATTTGAGAAGGAGAATCCTTCTAATGCTGATTTGTTAGATCCTGAAATGTCTTGTTTCAACATCTTTTAACAATTAAATGAAACTACAACAATTAAGAAAGAATATATTATCAAATGAAAAATTGAGAAATATGCGGCATTTTACAACCTCTTGTGGTAGTGAAGACCCTGCATTCAAACACAAGCTTTGTTGAATGAATTAATCTTTGTTGGTACAGAGTTTAAGGTGTTGAAACTAGTTTCATACCACTGGGTTATGGAGAAGCCTCTCATTTAATTTGACTGCTGCTCTTTTTAACAGGAACCCTGTTCAAATTCTATGTGAGTATTCAAAAAGGATGAGAATGCAGGTAGCAGTGAAGTAACTGCAATCAAATAACTACATTGCATTCATAGTTAATGTTCACAGATTTACCAATGAACTGGTCGGTGAGGTATTAGAAGACTGTTGCTACTATTAAAACTGTATCTGAGCAAATAATTAACTCTTCAGATCAGATAGGAGACAACTGGGGAAAAAAAACATCAGTCCCAAGTAACAAGTACCTTGTCTATCTGCACGTGTGTGATCCAGGTATGAGGCCTCACAGTGGCAAATGAAGTTCAAAACAATTGAGTTACACAGCATTATTTACTACTGCACTCACCAGTGGCATGGCTGTGTGATAGGAGCATATTCTATGATTAGGAAACAAATTGCAGTTGAGCAAAATTTTTACATGCTGTTTCCAGCAAAATCCTAATTATAAGGATTTACATGTATGTTACACTAAGCACACAAAAAAACACAGGAAACTACAAATATTTACTGCCAGCTGATAGGTCTCATCGCTATCAATGTGGAAACAAATTTAGCCCACCAGAGCAATGATAGTTGTCTGAACACTGGGATTGACAACTTGATCACATAGTGATAGAGATTCCTTCATGAGAAGACATACTGGAGTCTGGTCCTAGCAGATGAAATGAACTCCGCAAGGTGACAAGCGAGTG
Organism: Chiloscyllium plagiosum; assembly: GCF_037043375.1. Lineage (NCBI taxonomy): Eukaryota > Metazoa > Chordata > Chondrichthyes > Orectolobiformes > Hemiscylliidae > Chiloscyllium > Chiloscyllium plagiosum. The sequence goes on along the minus strand of NW_028270143.1, from coordinate 33,035,803 downwards.
GGAAACAGTCCAGCTGGAGTATTTGACCCCATTATGAATATTGGGGCCCTTTGAAATTGTGATTGTGATGGTAAGGAGGGGCTTCTGATGTTGTGTGAGAAAGAACAGAAAATTTCAGAATGACTGTGGTGTTTTAACTCAATCATTTAATGATCGTTTTACTTAATGGTTTGGTGTCACATGCATGCCAGTTGATGTGGTGATGACTTAAAAACACTGCTGCCCCAGGTTTTACAGCACCTTTTCTTAAAAGAATGAGGTAAAAGCCAGACACTCAATAACATTATTTTGGTGAACGTGACTGTCAGGATGGATGAATTGCAATAGTGCGAGCTGTGAGATATATGTGTCAGGTTCACACCAGTATCACTGTGAGGTGCGGTGAAGTATGTGAATGTGAGACATGCGTATTGTTTATGAAATAAAGTTAGGTGATTACTTGAGGTAGATGGAATTTGAGCAATTTGTCAGGGTATTGGAACAATTAATAATATATGACAAGATTCCACATGGCTCTATTCCTGATGAAGGGCTTTTGCCTGAAACGTCGACTTTCCTGTTCCTCAGATGCTGCCTGACCTGTTGTGCTTTTAGAACATAGAACAGAGAACATTACAGCACAGTACAGGCCCTTCGGCCCTCGATGTTGCACCGCTCTGTCATACTAATATGAAGCCCATCCCATCTACACTATTCCATGTACGTCCATAGGCCTGTCCAATGACGACTTAAATGCACTTAAACTTGGCAAATCTACTACCGTTGCAGGCAATTGTACACAATACTCCAAGTGTGGCCGTACCAGAGCTTTGTACAGCTGCAGCATAACCTCCTGGTTCCAGAACTCAATCCCTCTTTCATAAAGGCCAAAACACTGTATGCCTTCTTAACAACCCTGTCAATCTGGGTGGCAACTTTCAGGGATCTGTGTACATGGACAGCGAGATCTCCCTGCTCATCTGCGCTCCCAAGAATCTTACCATTAGCCTCGTACTTTGCATTCCAATTACTCCATCCAAAGTGTATCACCTCACACTTGTCCACATTAAACTCCACTTGCCATCTCTCAGCCCAGCTCTGCATCCTATCTATGTCTCTCTGTAACCTACTACATCCTTCATCACTATCCACAACTCCATCGACCTTAGTGTTGTCTGCAAATTTACTAACCCACCCTTCTAATCCCTCATCCAGGTCATTTATAAAAATAACAAACAGCAGTGGACCCAACACCAACCCTTGCGGTACGCCGCTAGTAACTAGACACCAAGATGAACATGTTCCATCAACTGCAACCCTCTGTTTTCTTTCAGCAAGCCGATTACTGATCCAAACTGCTATGACTCCCACAATCCCATTCCTCCGCATTTTGTATAATAACCTACTGTGGGGAACCTTATCGAACGCCTTGCTGAAATCCATATACACCACATCAACCGGTTTACTCTCATCTACCTGTTTGGTCACTTTGTCAAAAAACTCAATAAGATTTGTTAGGCACGACCTACCCTTCATAAACCGTGCTGACTGTCCCTGATCAGATTATTCTTTTCTAGATGGTCATAAATCCTATCTCTTATAACCTTTTCCAACACTTTACCAACAACTGAAGTGAGACTCACTGGTCTGTAATTACCAGTGTTGTCTCTACGACCCTTTTTGAACAAGGGAACCACATGTGCTACCCTCCAGTTCTCAGGCACTGTTCCTGTAGACAATGATGATTTGAAGATCAATGCCAAAGGCTCAGCAATCTCTTCCCTTGCTTCCCAGAGGATCCTAGGATAGATCCCATCCGGCCCACGGGACTTGTCTATTTTCACACTCTGCAGTATTTCTAATACCTCTTCCTTATGAACCTCAATCTCTTCTAGTCTAGATGCAAGTATCTCTGTATCTTCCTCGCCAACATTTTCATTTTCTATAGTGAACACTGTCGAAAAATATTTATTTAGTGCTTCCCCTATCTCCTCTGCTCCACACAACTTCCCACTATTATCCTTGATAGGCCCTAATTTAACACTCGTCATTCTTTTATTCCTGACATGTCGATGGAAAGCCTTGGGGTTAACCCTGATCCTATCCGCCAACAACTTCTCATGTCTCCTGGCTCTTCTGAGCTCTCTTTTTAGGTATTTCCTGACTTCCTTGTAACCCTCAAGCGCCCTAATTGAGTTTTCACATTTTGTCCTAACATAAGCTTTCTTCTTCTTGACCGGGGATTCCACTTCCTTAGTAAACCACAGCTCACGCGTTCTACATCTTCCTCCCTGCCTGACAGGTGCATACTCATCTAGGACACACAGGAGCTTTTCCTTGAATAAGCTCCACATTTTTAATGTGCTCATTCCCTGCAGTTTCCTTCCCCATTCTAGGCTTCCTAAATCTTTCCTAATTGCATCGTAATTTCCCTTCCCCCAGCTGTAACTCTTGCTCGGTGGAGTACACCTATTCTTTTTCATCACTAAAGTAAACCTGACAGAATTGTGATCGCTGTCTCCAAAGTGCTCACCTATTTCCAAATCTAACACCTGGCCAGGCTCGTTACCCAGTACTAAATCTAAAGTGGCTTCGCCCCTTGTTGGCCTGTCTACATACTGTGTCAGGAAGCCCTCCTACACACACTGGACAAAAACTGACCCATCCATAGTACTCGTACTGTAGTGATCCCAGTCAATATTTGGATAGTTGAAGTCCCCCATGACAACTACCCTGCCTCTCTCACTCCTATCGAGAATCATCTTTGCTACCCTTTCTTCTACATCTCTGGGACTATTCGGCGGCCTATAGAAAACTCCCAGCATGGTGACTTCTCCTTTCCTGTTTCTAACCTCAGCCCATACTACCTCAGTTAACGAGTCCCCAAACATCCTTTCTACAACTGTAATATTGTCCCTGATCAACAGTGCCACACCTCCCCCTCTTTTACCATCTTCTCTGTTCTTACTGAAACATCTGAATCCCGGAACCTGCAACAGCCATTCCTGTCCCTGCTCTATCCATGTCTCCGTAATGGCCACAACATCGAAGTCCCAGGTACCACGCTGCCAATTCACCCACTTTATTTCGGATGCTCCTCACGTTGAAGTACACACCCTTCAAACCAGGTTCTCGCTTGCCAGTGTCAGATACTTGATTTGGGAACTCCCTACTCTCATCCTCTTCTGTACCTGTCCTACAATTTTGGTTCCCATCCCCCTGTTGTATTTATTTAAATCCACCTTAATAGCTTTAGTAAATTTCCCACCCAGGATATTAGTACCCCTCTAGTTTAGATGAAGACCATCCTCCTTGTAGAGGTCCCACCTACCCCAGAAAGAGCTCCAATTATCCAAAAACCCAAAACCCTCCCTCCTTCACCATCCCTGTAGCCACGTGTTCAACTCCTTTCTCTCCCTATTCCTCACCTCACTAGCACATGGCACGGGCAGCACCACTCTAATCTAGACTCTGGTTTCCAGCATCTGCAGTCCTTGTTTTTACCTGGTAGACTGGTTAGCAAGGTTAGATCACGTGGAATGTTGGGAGAGCTAACCATTTGGATACAGAATTGGCATAAAGGTAGAAGACAGAAGGTGGTGGAAAAGGGTTGTTTTTTGGACTGCAGGGCTGTGACCAGTGGTGTGCCATAATGATCGGTGCTGGGTCCATTGCTTTTTATCATTTATATAAATGATTTGGATGTGAACATAGGAAATATGGTTATTAAGTTTTCAGATCGTAACAAAATTGCTGGTGCAATCAACAGTGAAGAAGGTTACTGCAGAGTACGACAGGACCTTGATTAGATGAGCCTATAGGCCGAGGAATGGCAGATGGAGTTTAATATGGATAAATGTGAGGTACTGCATTTTGGAAAGGCAAGTTAGGGAAGGACATACACTTAATGGTAAGGTCCTGGGGCATGTTGATGAACAAAGAGACCTTGCAGTTGCAGATTGACAAGGTGGTGAAGTAGCTTAAAAATGTGTTGCTGGAAAAGCGCAGCAGGTCAGGCAGCATCCAAGGAGAAGGAGAATCGACGTTTTGGGCATAAGCCCTTCTTCAGGAATGAGGAGGGTGTGCCAAGCAGGCTAAGATAAAAGGTGGTGAAGTAGACTTTTGATATGCTTACTTTTAATGGTCAGTGCATTGAATATAGGGGTTGAGAGGACATGTTGTGGCTGTTCAGGACATTGGTTCAGCCACTTTTGGAATACTGCATTGAGTTCTGGTCCCCCTGCTTTCAGAAAGATGTAGTTCAACTTGAAGGGGTTCAGAAAAGATTTGCAAAGATGTTGCCAGGGTTGGAGTATTTGAGTTGTAGGGAGAAGCTGAATAAGTGGAGGTTGTTTCCCTGGAACGTCGGAGACTGAGGGGTGACTGTATACAGGCTTATCGAATCATGAGGAGCAAGGATAAGGTGAATAGCCAAAGTGTTTTCTCCAGCGTAGTGGTGTCCAAAATTAGAGGGCGTAGGTTTAAGGTGAGAGGGGAAATATTTAAAAGAGACCTAAGGGGTAACTTTATCACGCAGAGAGTGGTGCATGTATGGAATGAGCTGCCAGAGGAAGTGGTGGAGGTTGGTACAATTACAATATTTACAATGGATCTAGAAGGATACATGAAGAGGAAGGGTTCAGAGGGATATGGGCCAAGTGCTGGCAAATGGGACTAGATTAATTTAGGATGTCTGGTTGGCACGAATGAGTTGAACAGAAGGGTCTGTTTCCGTGCTGTACATCTCTATGACTCGATGATATTTGAAGGTGCATTCACCGATCTTGGCCACTCTCAGTTTGTACAGATGTTTGTGTAACACTGCAACCAGGTCCCTTGGACTTAATTCCTGACATTGACCCTGACACTTACTTGGTCTCAATATCTTCTGGACAAATCTCTGAAGGACCTCCTGCTACTTATGGATCCTTTTTCCATTGTAACAACGCTTCATCAAAGCCTAAAATGCTGCTTCTGAAGCATCGAGCCCCACACTCTGCCATGTTGTGCAACTCTTCATTGTTCCAAAGCTGGGATTCACTTCATGTAAATTTCCAGGACGTCCTCAGGCTGAAATCACCAACCCTTTCAGAAGTACAGCTAACATTAGCTTGAGCTAGCAGCTAATAATATTGGTCCCAATTCAGATGTAAAGCCAAATGGCTAACATTGGCTGAAGACTGGACAAAATGTAAAACTAAAAGCAGCACAAAGTCAAATACTAACCCTGTTGCAGCCAATGGCTGCAGGTTAATTGTACATTGCAATCCCTGTTCCTGTCTTTAGGAGCTGTCAAATTTGGAACTTCTCCTGTGTCTCAAGGAGAACTCTTATTTTTGGAACATTAACATGGAAAGCTATCAGAAGCAGTCATCCCTCTAATTGAGTTACTTCCATTGTAATTTGGAGACAACTGACAATATGGATTTAGTTAAAAACCACACAACACCAGGTTATTGTCCAACAGGTTTAATTGGAAGCACTAGCTTTCGGAGCGACGCTCCTTCATCAGGTGATAGTTAATATCATCTGATGAAGGAGCGTCGCTCCGAAAGCTAGTACTTCCAAATAAACCTGTTGGACTATAACCTGGTGTTGTGTGATTTTTAACTTTGTCCACCCCAGTCCAACACCGGCATCTCCACATCATGACAATATGGATGATTGTCTGTCAGCCTGTGGTCCCTGCTTTTTCAGTGGTTAAGTCCTCCCAAGCCAAGTAAAGGCAAACTGTCTCATCAGCACCAACTAAACAAATTGACCACTGGACCCAGGCAGGATAAACACCAAACAGATGCTAATCTGTCCTGCCTTTACTGTGGAAAGTAATAATGAGCCACAAAACTGCAGAAATGGACAACCAGCTCATTTCCTGCATCTTATGGTTGCTCTTCTGTCCATACCTCTTACAGCAGGGAGATGCTGTTTATAATCACTCTGCATTTTGAATTGGCCCTCTAGTTTGCTGAATAAATAACCATGATGTTCCGGTCTTATTTCAGAGGTTTTTAAATGATCAGTAGAATTAGCTGCAAAGGAACAGGAACTGATGGGGCGACTTCGCTTTTTGTGGGAGGTGGCTAGAATACTTTCATCTCTACATCAGCGTCAACAGCATGTACCAAAACTAGTTCTAATCCAGTTTTTCTACTTCTGTCCCTCCCTCAAATTTATTTTCAGTAGATATTCATGACCTAGCCCTTGACATACAAGACATGGTTTCAATGTGCACCAATGTTGTGAAACAGGGAACAGTAAAAAACTGGAAGAAATCTTCAGGAATACATGGTCTGGTGGAATTAGAGACATGGCATTTGAAACTTCACTCAGAAAAATACATTTCAGTGGGAAGAACGCAAGAGGCAAGACAAATGATACAATTGTTCAAAAGTTCACAGAGGCCAGTGTCCCAGCACCAACCCACCATTTATTTACACTTCTTGAGTCTTTGATGTTTATCCAGCTCCCTCAGAGCCAACTCTCAGAGTGAGCAGGATCTCTGAAACTCCTGGACTCCCGATTGGACCGGATTCACAGGGTCGAAAAGTGTGGCGCTGGAAAAGCACAGCCAGTCAGGCAGCATCCGAGGAGCAGGAGAATCAACATTTCGGGCAATGGTCCTTCATCAGGAATGTAGGGTTGGGTGAAGAGGGCTGAGAGATAAATAGGAGGGTGGGGGTGGTGGGTGGGGCTGGGGGAAAGGTAGCTGGGAAGGCGATAGGTAGATGCAGGTGGGTGAGTGAAGCAGAAGGGTGGAAAGGAAGATGGACAGTTAGGGTAGGTCATGAGGGCGGTGCCGAGTTGGAGGGTTGGATCTGGGATGAGGTGGGGGGAGGAGAGGTGAGGAAACTGATGAAATCGATGTTGATGCCATGTGGTTGGAGGGTCCCAAGGCGGAGGGGGAGTTGAAGTGGTCAAACATGGGGCAGTGGGGTTGTTTGGTGCATGTGTCCCAGAGATGTTCCCTGAAACATTCTGTGAGTTTGTGTCCTGTCTCCCCAGTGTAGAGGAGGCTACATCGAGAGCAAATGAGGTATTTGACTAATATACTGGCATGGAGATTAGCTGGAGCTGCACAGGAGGATTTAAACTATTAAGGTGGGGTGTGGGACTAGGGAGATAGTGAGGAAAGAGATCAATCTGAGACTGGTACAGTTGAGAACCGAAGTGAGTCAAACAGTCAGGGCAGGCAGGGACAAGGTAGGACTGATAAATTAAACTGCATTTATTTCAATGCAAGCGGTCTAACAGAGAAGGCAGATCAACTCAGGGCATGGTTAGGAACGTGGGACTGGGACATCATAGCAATTACAGAAATGTGGCTCAGGGATGGACAGGACTGGCAGCTTCATGTTCCAGTATAGAAATGCTACAGGAAGGACAGAAAGGGAGGCAAGAGAGGAGGGGGAGTGGCATTTTTGATAAGGGATAGCGTTACAGATGTACTGAGGGAGGATATTCTTGGAAATAAATCCAGGAAAGTTATTTGGGTTGAACTGAGAAATAAGAAAGGGATTATCACCCTATTAGTCAGTGGGAAATTGAGAAAAATATTTGTAAGGAGATCTCAGTTACCAGTAAGAATAATATGGTGATTATGGTATGGAATTTTAACTTTCCATACATAGACTGGGACTGCCATAGTGTTAAGGGTCTAGATGGAGAGAAATTTGTTATGTATGTACAAGAAAATTTTCTGATTCAATTTGTGGATGTACCTGCTCGAGACGGTGCAAAATGTGACCTACTCTTGGAAAATAAGGCAGGGCAGGTGACTGAGGTGTCAGTGGGGGAGCACTTTGGGGCCAGCGACCATAATTCTATCAGTTTTAAAATAGTGATGGAAATGGATAGACCAGATCTAAAAGGTGAAGTTCTAAATTGGAGAAAGGCCAATTCTGACGGTATTAGGCAAGAACTTTCAAAAGCTTTTGGGGGGCAGGTGTTCGCAGGTAAAGGGACGGCTGGAAAATGGGAAGCCTTCAGAAATTAGATAACGAGAATCCAGAGAAAGTATATTCTTGTTCGGGTGAAAGGGAAGGCTGCTGGATGTGGAAGGATCCTTTGGGGCCTTGGATGGAGGTGGGAGGGGAGGTGTGGACACAGGGTGCAGGGCACAGTGGGGAGCAGCCCCAATCAGGGAACCCATATTCTATGTGTTTCACCCTTGTTACCTTGTTGTCATCAATACAGATAGAGAAAACTGGATGTGCATTTACACAAAATTGGGAGATAGCAGAATATGTTGAGAAAGTTGTTTTGTTTTTAAAATGAGATCATCGACTATATTAATAAAGACACACGGAGTAACCTGAAGCCTCCAAAATGTGTGAATTTGTGTCAGGCAAGATGTGAACATGACAATAATTTCAAAACCAATCTGTACTTGCCTTGAAACTGGCCGTGCTAGCAGAGGTGAGGCTGGGACTAGACAAGGGTGGCCTGGTGGGTCAGTGAGTTACCACTGCTGTCTCACAGCACCAGGGACACAGTCTGTGTGGAGTTTGCATGTTCTCTCAGTGTCTGTGTGCGTTTCAACCGGAAGATTTGGTTTCCTGCCACAGTCCCAGTACAAATTAGGTGGATTGGCCATGCTAAATTGCCCCATAGTGTTCAGGAATGTGCAAGCTAGGTGGGTTAGCCATGGGAAATGCAGGGTTACAGGGATAGGGTAGAGTGGTTGGTCTGGGTGAGAGAGTCAGCATAGGCTCAATAGGCCGAATGGCCTGCTTCCACACTGCAGAGATTCTATTAACCAATCCACTTTGAAGAGTCAGCTCAGTCGCTAACAGCTTTTGAGTTGGCGACATGCCTCCATTTTCTCAAGTGGGTATTACTGTGGGTAAAGTGAGTAACAGAGTACTGTTTTAGTCCAGGAGGTGAAATGGTTGTCTTAAACCCAGTAAGCTTCGCTGCTTCACTCCCAACAATTACCCCTGGATTGCCCTCCCCCACAAGTTGATGAAAGGTCTTTAACCACAAACTCTGGGGCAGATTTCCCACTGGCCAGACAATTATTATCCCATTGTAGATTGGAGATTTGCTCAGGGCCCCTGCAGAATTCCCAGCGGAGTACACTCTGAAGGAATTGCCCAGGGAATTGAATTTTCTGCTGAGTGATTTCTCTAGACCTTGAACTCTCCAAACATCTCCATTTAAATCAGAAATTTCCAATGAAATTAAGAAAAATAATCACTCAGGGCAATTTAGATTAACTCTTGAGTAACCACTTAACAAACATTGTCTTATATCGCACACGTCCATCTACGCTTCTCCTGCACCTCTCAGACCGCTCCCTCCACTTGAGAATTCAACCCCAGTTTTCTCCCTACCAGACCATGACCTGATGACCCCCCTGGAATGCAATCACCTCTCCTTCTCCCCTCCAATCCACCTGACCCAATCCAAATTCCAGCCCCATGCCCCTTCCCCCAGCCAAAGCCTTCATCCACCAGATCCAAAAGGAACCTCTCTCCCTCCTCCTGCATCTAACTCACCTCGACCCCACTGCCACTGGATGCAACCATCCATGCGACTGCCAGACCTGACCCAAACCCCTAGGGCCAACACCCACCCTCCTCACTACTCGGTGATCCAATTCCTCCTGCCCACCCCCATTTACTCTAAAGATGACATCATATAACCTGTCACCTTGCACCATACCCACCTGGCCTCTTACCCCTACCCTATCTGGCATCCTACCACCTGACACCCTACACGATCCCCAGCTGGTAGGCGTCCAACTCTCCCAGCACCTTAACAAAATACGTAGCTTAAAATTTCCCCATGACAACCGCTGTCAAAGTGGCTGTCACGAACTTTAATGTGAAAAAGAAGAAAATGAGTCAATAAAAAAACAAAAAATAAGTCAACAGTCAGCAAGAGGCTCAAGCCAATGCCTTAAAGCTGTTGGTAACAGGTTTATCTGCAACTGGGTTAATCTGAGTGGCAGTGAAGTGGGGCCTTTACTTGGTCTTTAATTGGTCACTTGATGGCCTCAAGTGATCAAGGGCTGGAGTTGTCGACCATGAGCTTTCTCACCCAGAACCGGTTTCTGGTGGAAGTAGAAAGGTGTTTGGGCTGGTTAAATCACTCTCACCTCGGTTACTACACTTTGTGTGCACCTCCCAGCTGACCGCCATCAAGTACAGAATGTTCCACCTAACGTGACTAAGCAATTTTTGCTACTGATTATATTTGAGAATACAATGATGAACATTCCTCTGAAAGCCTTTCAACATATTTCTGCTCCACTCCTGCATGAAACTTGTAATACTTCTAAACATTGTTTTGGAAAGCTTCACGGAATCAAAATAAATAAAGAAGAGTGATGCTAAAACACAATTTGATAAAGTGAAAGATATAAATTGGGTAAATGTAAAGGTAATTTACTGAGTAGGTCAAAGAGCATAATGTAAGTACAAATTTTCAGAAGACATTTAATGAGCTGGCTCACAAATATCATGTTCAAAAAGGTTTATGTAAGACAAAAATGTAGTTGTATTGGTGGAATACTAGCTGATGAACATGATATAAAAAAGCCTGATTTTGACGCCCCATAGATATCAATATTTGCACATCCAGAGGAGCCCTTGTAATTCACAAATGTTCCTGGATGATCTGAAGGAGCCATGGTTACATATCTACAGTGAATGACATTCTATCCCTGTGGGAAGCCAACCAGAGAGCCAAATCCAAATGCCTGCTTCTGATTGGCCTCACCACAAATGGGGTGGCATGGTGGCTGAATGGTTAGCACTGCTGCTTCACAGTGCCGGACATATGAGTTCAATTCCAGCCTCAGGCAACTGTCTGTGTGGAGTTTGTACATCCTTCCCATGTCTGCGTAAGTTTCCTCTGGGTGTTCCGGTTACCTCCCACAATCCAAAGATGCACAGGTTAGGTGAATTGGCTCCGGTAAATTACCCATAGTGTTTAGGGATGTGTAAGGTAAGGGGCATTAGTCAGGGGAAATAAAAAATAAATAGGGGAATGGGTCTGGGTGGGATACTCTTCGGAGGGTGGGTATGGACTTGTTGGGCCAGATGGCCTGTTTTCACACTGTAGGGATTCTATGATTCTGTTGAAAACTGACACAAGTGATGGCCCTGACAAAGCTTTACTCACCTGTCTTGGGTATCTTTGGGCTGCCAGCTTGGGCAACCTGCAAGTGTGACTGGCGGATTACTAGAAAGGTCCAAATATAAAACAGTCGAAGCCAAACACCTGACAACGACTGATAAAGCATCATCATTAGGTCCATTTAATAGCAGCTTTGCTTGTTACAAATCTCTGCTGTTGCCTAACATGAGATGCTGAGCCTCCAGAGGCAATGTGTTCATATCATTTGCACATATTTCATGAAGGAATCCTTTTTTTACCAAATGGCTGCCTTTTCTTCTTTAAGACTGATATTCAAAAATTAAATTTAGGAAATACTCAGCAGGCCAGGTACTACCTATAGAAGGAGAAACAGTGGAATTGTTCTAGGTCACAAGAGAGTGTAGTTTGGTGTGGATTTTGGAATTAGTGTCGTTCCCATGATCTGCTGCTCTTGTTATTACAAGTGAGCGAATCACAAGCATAAAAAGTGCCAAAGGAGAAATCTTGATGAGTTACTGCAGTGCATCTTGTAAATGGTGCATCCTACATCACTGTGCATCAGTGGTCAAACCATTGGGTGTTTATAATGGTGGGTGTGCGACCAACCAATTGTATTTTGGACCTAGATTCTGTCCAAATAGTTATGGGAGTCTGTGGGTTTGAGGTAAATGTCCATCTGGATAATGTCATCGGAGATGGAAATAGAGAAGTCAAGAAAGGGGAGGGAGGTGTCAGAGATGGACCAAGTGAATTTGAGGGCAGGGTGAAAGTTGTGGGCAATGTCAATGAACTGCTCCGGTTCAGCCTGGGTGCAGGACACTGCACTGATGCAGTCATCGAAGTGATGGCAGAAGAGTTGGGGTACAGTGCCTGTGTAAGTACTGAAGAGGGACTGTTCAATATAGCCAACAAAGAGGCAGGCATAGCTGGGGTCTAGCTGGGGTCCGTCCAGGTGGCCATGGCACCCCCTTCATTTGGTGGAAATGGGAGGAGTTAAAGGAAAAGTTATTGAGGGTGAGGACTAGTTCATTGAGGTGGAGGACGGTATTGGTGGACAGGGACTGGATGGGTCTGTTGGAGAGGAAGAAGTGGAAGGTGTGGAGGCCATCCTTGTGGGGTATGGACGATTATGCTGAAGTCAGGGATGTTGGGGGAGGTGAAGGAGTAGTGAGCATTTGGGGAGAGATGGAGCCGAGAGAGACAGAAAAGCAGTTAGGCAGACAAAGGAATGGGGATAGTATACCTGAAAGAAAGAAAAGATTTAGATTTAAATTTATTTAATATTGTCACTTGTACCATCAAGTCAGTCAATGTCCAGTGTCGGAGGAGGTGCGAGACCACCACAGCATGACCATCTCCAGTTCGGAGGTGGTGGACCCAGAACCAATAACGCTGGTGGCAGCAGGAAAGGATCACAATGCCAGGATCCTCAGGACAATGTTGGACAGTGACGACAGGTGGAACAGAGACAATGAAGGTTACTGAAAAGGAAAGGTCAATTTTTGAAGCTGTTTTGGGTTTAGCAGTATCAATTTAATATTAATTTATTCAGTATTTTAATATGTATACAATTTATTCTGTAACGCACGACGGCGCTGGAACATGGCGACATTATCCACTTTTCATTGTACCTTTCCAAAAAACATGTAAATTCTGTCCTTCAGGCTTCCCTCCAACAACTTGGCCACCACTGATATCAGGCTCACTGGTCTATAGTTCCCTGGCTTTTCCTTACCACCTTTCTTAAATAATGGCACCATGTTAGCCAACCTCCAGTCTTCCAGCACCTCACCTGTGACTATCGATGATACAAATATCTCAGCAATCACTTTCCTAGCTTCCCACAGAGTTCTTGTGTACACCTGATCAGGTCCTGGGGATTTATTCACTTTTATGCATCTTAAGACGTCTGGCACCTCCTCCTCTGTAGTATGGGCATTTTTCAAGATGTTGCAGTTTATTTCTCTACATTCTCCATGCACCATATCATTCTCCACAGTAAACACTGATGCAAAATACTTGTTTAAAATCTCCCCCATCTCCTGCAGTTCCACACATAGGTGGTCTTGCTGATCCTGAAGGGGCCCTATTCTGTCCCTAGTTGTCCTTTTGTCCTTAATATATTTATAAAATCCCTTTGGATTTGCCATAACCCTATCTTCTAAAGCTATTTCATGTCCTCTTTTTGCCCTCTTGATTTCCCTCTGAAGTATACTCCTACTGCCTTTATATTCTAAGGATTCACTCAATCTCTCCTGTCTTTACCTGTCATATTCTACATTCTTATTCTTAACCAAAACCTCAATTTCTCTGGTCATCCAGCATTCCTTACACCTACCAGCTTTGTGCTTCACCTTAACAGAAAAATACTGTCTCTGGACTCTTGTTATTCCCATTTTTTAAGGCTTCCCATTTTTCAGCCATCTCTTTACTTGCAAACATCTACTGCCAATCACCTTTTGAAAGTTCTTGCATAATACCATCAAAATTAGCCTTCTTCCAATTTAGAACTTTTATAACTGGTCTATCCTTTTCCATCACTATTTTAAAACTAAGAGAATTATGGTCACTGGCCCCAAAATGCTCCCCCACTGACACCTCAGTCACCTACCCTGCCTTATTTCCCAAGAGTAGGTCAAGTTTTGCACCCTCTCTAGTAGGTACATCCGCACATTGAATTAGCAAATTTTCTTGTAGACACATAACAACTTCCTCTCTATCTAGACCCTTAACACTATGGCAGTCTCAGTCTATGTTTGGAAAGTTAAAATCCCCTACCATAACCACCTTATTATTCTTACAGATAACTGAGATCGCCTTAATTTTTTTTTCAAGATTTCCTTCTGACTATTAGAGGGTCTATAATACAATCCCAATAAGGTGATCATCCCTTTCTTTCTTCTTGGTTCCACCTAAATAACTTCCCTGAAGGTATTCCCAGAAATATACTCCCCAATTACAGTCATAATGTTATCTCTAATATATAAATTATATATAAAATATATTATATATATATTATATACAACTTTACAAAACTAGTCTTTCCCTCTAATATCCCAAGTAACCTTAACAGTTCTTAAATGTCTATGCCCACAGACTAGCTTAGAATACGATTTGGGAGTGTTAGAAAGTGTGTACCTCTCAATTATGTTTGGTCGATCTGGATTTGAGGCTGTTCTTCCTGCTCCCAAGGTTCTTGCTTCTTGGTCCTGATTTTCTCTGGAGTGTGTGTGAGAGACCCCTTTGATTTGAGTGGCTTCTTTTAACGAAGATGAGGAGGTGCCAATGTTGGACTGGGGTGGACAAAGTTAAAAATCACACAAAACCCCCAGGTTATAGTCCTATAGGTTTATTTGGAAGTACTAGCTTTTGGAGCACTGCTCCTTTATCATTGTTGCTCCAAAAGCTAGTACTTCCAAATATATGTTGGACTATAACCTGGTGTTGTGAGATTTTTAACTTCTTTTAACTGGTTATCCAGACTATTTCCAAGTACAGTGGCTCAGCAGTAGTTTGATGTAACAATGTAATTAGCATGATTTAAGTTGCACTTATCTCTCAGGAAGGTTCTTACAAAAGACAGAACTGTCTATAGCCATCAACCAGCTCGTTGTGTATACTTGTCTGATCAAGCTGTAGTTTGCTGAAGTGTATACTAAAACCTGGACTTTATGAATAGTAACACAGAGTACAAAGCCAAGATGTTTTTTCAAAACCTATACAAAACATTTTAACCCCACCATGATGATAATTCCTAATTCTGGGTCTCCAAAAGCTGTGAAAGGGAGGGTTAAAGGTGAGGGTGGTGGTGGTGGGGAGGTGGAATGACATAGTGGGAATGTGCAATAAAGGGTATAAAAATGAAAGAAACACCAGGACCCATGATTTCTTTTCGTGACTGTTGTTCTTCTGCAAACAGTGTCTCAGTTTTGTTTATTCTGTGTGACTATTCATAAAGTCCAGGTTTTAGTACACACTTCAGCAAACTACAGCTTGATCAGACAACTATACACAATGAGCTGGTTGTTGGTTATAGACAGTTCTGTTCCTTTCTGCAATAATGTAATATCCAGACAGCAACAACATCCAAAAGACTTTAATCTCACATCTAGCAGGGAAACCAATAATCCAAGGTACAAATGAGAATACTTTGAACTAACAGTGATGCAGTAATGCAAAATCATAGTTAGACCCCACTTGGAGTATTCAGCAGATCCACGCACCTCAGTAAACTACACCTTGGTCAGACAATCTCCAGCATCTGCAGACGTCACTTTCTCCTCGAAGATTTCAACCTACTGCAAATCCTTTTACAAGGATGCCTTCCTTGAAGAAGCTCTCTGCCTCTCTCTACAAAGATTTCAGTGAGTCCCTCTCTCACTGCACACCCCAGGTCATCTCCTCTGCACAGAAGCTCTTCAGCCACATTCTGAAGCAGACTTGTTACCACAGCCATATCTCCTTTCTCAGCACCTGCCTACGGAACCGACTGATCCCCCATGGACTCCAGATCACCTTCCGACCAACACAATTTGGACCCAACCAGGACTACCAGTACCTGCAACAAATCCGCAGCCTCCAGCAACGGACCTCCCTCCGGATCCTCCACTTTGATCTCCAGACAACTGTACACAACTAGCTGATTGATGGTTATAGACAGTTCTGTTTCTTCCTGCAATAAATATCCATATTTCAGTGAATTCCAATTGCAAAATGTGACCCAGCTACAACCTTTGCTCACCTTTTTTTTGTTAAAGATTCAATATGGTATTTGAGACAAAGAAATGCCAACTTTAAGATTTTTAACAATAGCACATACAATTTAAGGTTTTCCTTACTAAACACACATACAGTACATGTTGGAAACTTAAACCTAATTAATTACACAACTATGACAACGCAATTCTGACTCCTAAATGTTTGATTTTCAATTTACCCACATCAAATGCCTGTAAACTCACTTTGGTTAAATTTAAATCAGATCAGATAAATTTGAATCACTTGGAACCCATTTTGGACTTTGTAGATTAATAACACATAGCTGTGATATTTTTACAAATGATAATAATAACTTAGTACAATATAAGTTGTCAAACAAGAATACCTTCAACCATCACTGGCATAGAAGTCACATGAATGTTATATCACATGTAGGAGGTGAAACTTGATACCTGTGCCTCAGCATCAGGGTGTTATCTAATTACACTTAAAGACATCAATGAAAAGGAAGTGTCTGTACTCTTGAGGAATCATACTTAGAAAATTCATGAAGACCATTTTTAATACTGGCAAATAAAGGTAAGCAAATGCATTGGTTTACAATTTATTTCTTAATATCATTGTTTAAAAAGAGTCAATCTCATTCAAAAAGTTCAAAAAGTTGTGATTTGGAGCAGCCGGTGTTGATCTGGGTGAACAAAGTTAAAAATCACACAATACCAGGTTATAGTCCAACAGGTTTATTTGGAGGCACTAGCTTATGAAGAGCTGCTCCTTCATCAGGTAGCTGTGGCCCAGGAGCTGCTTCACAACCACCTGATGAAGGAGCAATGCTCCGAAGGCTAGTGCCTCCAAATAAACCTGTTGGACTATAACCTGGTATTGTGTGATTCTTACCTTTGTAAAAAGTTGGTTATTTATAATGAACATCCCGTGGACCTGCTAGATTATTAGTGTGATCTAGATCTCTGCCTTATTTGACTAAAATTGTAATTTTAAAATGCAGAATGTTAAAATGAGCAAGTTGATTTCGTAGGTACTCTGGTCACCCCAAAGGTTTTTGTGGCATCTGCCTGACTGTTCAAATTTGGGAATGGTGTGAAGTTCCTATACTTTCTTCAGTGATAGTATCTAAACTCCCCAGAAAAAAAGGATTTGTTTATTTCAGTGTAAGTATCCCTTTAAATTTGTGATATTTCATAAGTACTGTCAAACAGTCTCAGACTCTACATTACTCAGTCACAATTATTCAATCTGATACATTACGGATGTAATAATATTAACCTGTATTAATATTTCCTTTCACATAGTAAAAGGTTCTAAGATGCTTCAATGAAGATTTGCTAAACTCCAAGTCACATAAAGGGAGGTTGGAACAAGTTCCCAAAACTTGAAGGAATGGCTTAAAGGAAGAGAGGGAGATAGAGAGGTAAACAGATTAGTAGAAATAATTCAAAAGTTAAGGTCCTGAACAACTGAAAGTGGTGAACCCCAGTAGTGCAGTTAAAATCAGAGATATTAAGAGGCCAGAATTGAATGAGTGCAGACCTGGTGAAAGTTACTAGGACAGAAAGAGGCCACAGATGTAGGGAAGTGTAAGGGTGATGAGATTTATTTTTTCAAAAGGATGAGTGTTTTCAAATTGTGCTATTGTCATACTGGGACATTGTAAGTTAAGAAGCACGGGATGATAGATAAAACAGGACTCTGTGTGAGTTAGGATATGGGCAGCAGAGTTTGGATGAGACCAGATTTATGGACATTGGAAAAGGAGAGGCCAAATAGGTCTGAAGCCATTGAGATGGATTTCCTCCTAACACTGGATCAATAAGAACAGACCAGGTAAATGTACTCCCAACTAGCTCTAGCTGGTCAGCAGTGAAGGGATATTGAAGGAGGGGGATGTGGTCAAGTTGAGAAGGAGGGATGTTTCACAAAGGTCACGTTAAAGATTTCATATTTTATTTTGATTGGGACTATTACAGTAGAGAAGGGAGAGCGGGGATGGAACGGATTAGGGAGCTAGTTGGAGAGGTTCACACTTGAACTTACAGGAAGAGTGGGAAAGTTATTTATCTTTTTCATACAGCTCCCAGATGCTCGAAAAAGGATGTCATATTTATTGGCCTTTACTACACCATGACCTTTGGTTCAAAACGCATAGAAAACAAATTGACAGATTCAAGTGTAATTAAAATATGCTGCCATTCATTCACCAATGAATCCAAAATCCAGACCATCAAGATACACTAAGGATCGGCAGTAAATGTTAGCAAAACCAGCAAAAGCTGTAAATCATGAATAAATAAATGAATATGAAAGCAAGCTAATGTCTTCACATTGCAATGTCTTCACAGTTTCCTAGTGTCAGCACAGAAAACACCTTCATTTTCAGGAAATTTCTTTCTTTTAGGTTTGTTTTACACAACAGCCTGAATGCTTTTCGCTTTCTTTAATTAGTTTTCGAGGAGAGTAGGAATCCCAGGAATCATGATTCAAGAATACAAAGCAAACCAAGGGCAAGATGTTTCTGCTGATGGTGAGTCTTTATTCTGTAGGTTTCTGTTTCAAGTAGTGCACTATGCATTTCACAAGATCCGAAAAATGTTATTAAAATATGCAGTCGAAGCGCGACTGCTTATTTTAAACATGAACACATTGAGATCACTCTTAAAAAGAAACAAATATTCTGAAGCTCAGCTGAATATGAAACTAAGTTTGAAATTTGCAAAGCATATTTTTGTTTCTCAGATTTTCAAGTGATTATCAATTTAGTAAACCATGTTCGTGCTGAGTGTTGACATTATGACCTAAAAGGAATTATCTAGTTGGCAAGTGGGCTTTTCTGTGTGCAACCTGAGTTTTGTCCTTAAAATGATGGTATGTTACTGTTAACTGTTCACTTTATTTATAAGGGGGCATGTGTTGGAGAGAAGGACTATTAGATCACTAGTTTCCCAGAATGACCACAGGTGCTACCAACTTTTCAAACAAGTAAATTGAATTAAATCCATTCCTCATCTGCTTTATGGATTCAGTATGTTTTTTCTAGGCTTTATTTCTTCTGTTGCACTAATTGTTTAAAGTCATAGAGTCATAGAGATGTACAGCATGGAAACAAACCCTTCGGTCCAACCCATCCATGCCGACCAGATATCCCGACTCAATCTAGTCACACCTGCCAGCACCCGGCCCATATCCCTCCAAACCCTTCCTATTCATATATCCATCCAAATGTCTCTTAAATGTTGCAATTGTACCAGCCTCCACCACATCCTCTGGTAACTCATTCCATACATGTACGACCCTCTGCGTGAAAACATTGCCCCTTAGGTCTCTTTTATATCTTTCCCCTCTCACCCGAAACCTATGCCCTCTAGTTCTGGACTCCCCGACCCCAGGGAAAGGACTTTGTCTATTTATCCTATCCATGCCCCTCCTAATTTTGTAAACCTCTATAAGGTCACCCCTCAGCCTCCGACGCTCCAGGGAAAACAGCCCCAGCCTGTTCAGCCTCTCCCTATAACTCAGATCCTCCAACGCTGGCAACATCCTTGTAAATATTTTCTGAACCCTTTTAAGTTTCACAACATCTTTCTGATAGGAAGGAGACCAGAATTGCACGCAATATTCCAACAGTGGCCTAACCGATACAGGCGCAACATGACCTCCCAACTCCTGTACTCAATACTCTGACCATTAAAGGAAAGCATACCAAATGCCTTCTTCACTATCCTATCTACCTGCGACTCCACTTTCAAGGAGCTATGAACATGCACTCCAAGGTCTCTTTGTTCAGCAACACTCACTAGGATCTTACCATTAAGTGTATAAGTCATGCTAAGATTTGCTTTCCCAAAATGCAGCACCTTGCATTTATCTGAAATAAACTCCATCTGTCACTTCTCAGCCCATTGGCCCATCTGGTCCAGATCCTGTTGTAATCTGAGGTAACCCTCTTCGCTGTCCACTACACCTCCAATTTTGGTGTCATCTGCAAACTTACTAACTGTACCTCTTATGCTCGCATCTAAATCATTTATGTAAATGACAAAAAGTAGAGGGCCCAGCACCAATCCTTGTGGCAC
This sequence comes from Chiloscyllium plagiosum, assembly GCF_037043375.1. Taxonomy (NCBI): domain Eukaryota; kingdom Metazoa; phylum Chordata; class Chondrichthyes; order Orectolobiformes; family Hemiscylliidae; genus Chiloscyllium; species Chiloscyllium plagiosum. The sequence goes on along the minus strand of NW_028270143.1, from coordinate 33,015,914 downwards.
TCCACTGGTCACAGGCCTCCAGTCTGAAAAACAACCCTCCACCACCACCCTCTGTCTTCTACCATTGAGCCAGTTCTGTATCCAAATGGCTAGTTCTCCCTGTATTCCATGAGATCTAACCTTGCAAATCAGTCTCCCATGGGGAACCTTGTCAAACGCCTTACTGAAGTCCATAAGGATCACATCTACTGCTGTGCCCTCATCAATCTTCTTTGTTACTTCTTCAAAAAACTCAATCAAGTTTGTGAGACATGATTTCCCATGCATAAAGCCATATTGACTATCCTGAATCAGTCCTTGCCTTTCCAAATACATGTACATCCTGTCCCTCAGGATTCCCTCCAACAACTTGCCCACCACCGAGGTCAGGCTCACCAGTCTATAGTTCCCTGGCTTGTCTTTACTGCCCTTCTTAAACAGTAGCACCACGTTTGCCAACCTCCAGTCTTCCGGCACCTCACCTGTGACTATCGATGATACAAATATCTCAGCAAGAGGCCCAGAAATCACTTCTCTAGCTTCCCACAAAGTTCTTGGGTACACCTGATTAGGTCCTGGTGATTTATCCACCTTTAACCGTTTCAAGACATCCAGCACTTCCTCCTCTGTAATCTGGACATTTTGCAAGATGTCACCGTCTATTTCCCTACAGTCTATATTTTCCATATCCTTTTTCACAGTAAATACTGATGCAAAATATTCATTCAGTATCTCCCCCATTTTCTGTGGCTCCACACAAAGGCCGCCTTGCTCATCTTTGAGGGGCCCTATTCTCTCCCTAGTTACCCTTTTGTCCTTAATATATTTGTAAAACCCTTTGGCTTCTCCTTAATTCTATTTGCCAAAGCTATCTCTAGTCCCCGTTTGCCCTCCTGATTTCCCTCTTAAGTATACTCCTACTTTCTTTATACTCTTCTAAGGATTCACTCGGTCTAACCTGTCTATACCTGACATATGCTTCCTTCTTTTTCTTAAACAAACCCTCAATTTCTTTAGTCATCCAGCATTCCCTCTACCTACCAGCCTTCCCTTTCATCCTGACAGGAATATACTTTCTTTGGATTCTTGTTATCTCATTTCTGAAGGTTTCCCATTTTCCAGCCGTTCCTTTACCTGCGAACATCTGCCTCCAATCAGCTTTCGAAAGTTCTTGCCGAATACCGTCAAAATTGGCCTTTCTCCAATTTAGAACTTCAACTTTTAGATCTGGTCTATTCTTTTCCATCACTATTTTAAAATGAATAGAATTATTGTCGCTGGCCCCAAAGTGCTCCCCCACTGACACCTCAGTCACCTGCCCTGCCTTATTTCCCAAAAGTAGGTCAAGTTTTGCACCTTCTCTCGTAGGTACATCCACATACTGAATCAGAAAATTGTCTTGTACACACTTAAGAAATTCCTCTCCATCTAAACCTTTAACACTATGGCAGTCCCAGTCGATGTTTGGAAAGTTAAAATCCCCTACCATAATTATTGTTACAGATTCTTACCCTATTATTTTTACAGATAGCTGAAATCCCCTTACAAGTTTGTTTCTCAATTTCCCTCTGACTCTTGTGAATAGATGAGTAATTTATCACGTTGCAATGGAGATTCCTCAAAATGATTTGTGCTGCAGTATTGACCTGGTATGCACCATCATTCATGCAGATTACTTGAAATTTTGAAAGACATCACGGATGTATTATTTGAGACAATTACCTATCAGTGTGGACTTAGTAAATGCGACATCGAGTTCACACAAGTGGAGACGGATAGATAGGCTTAATTTCAGTGCTGGGAAGCATCAAGAGTGGGTTAAAATTGATTGCCGTTTAGAAGAATGTTATAAACGAAAATCGCTTCTCAATAATCGCTCTAGACAAATTCAGGAAAACAAAGTTTTATTAGCAAGTCTGCAGAGTTGGGCACTCTTCTGAGAAAAGCGCGCTGAGGCTTACAAAGTCTCCCATTATATACAGTACAAGTCCCTCCCCTCCTTGGCTCTAACAAGCCATGAGGTTCACATTCTTAAAAACATCATTATTCTTCAATTTGCACCCTTATCACAAAGTCTGCAACAAACGTCTCCAGACCCTCCCCTCCCTAGCTCTAACGAGCCATGAGGTTCACATTCTTAAAAACATCATTATTCTTCGATTTGTACCCTTATCACAAAGTCTGCAACAAATGTCTTCAGAGTCTCTAAAGTTGTTGTTTTTCTCACCCTGTAGTCTTATCAGTCAAAGACTTATTCTTCTCTGTCTGTGCTAGCAGTCTTATCAGTCAAGGACTCATCCTTCCCTGCCTGTGTTAATGGCTTCATCAATCAAGAGCCTGCTTGTTTTTACTCTGCTCACAAATTGTCAGCATTCTGCACAATTTAAACTATTCTACTTTTGAGTATATAAAATGGTTGTTAGAAAAGAAACAAAAGTTTTGTATTTTATTATAGATCAGTCTGTGGTCCAGGCACATCTTAAAGTTTAAACCGAAATTACCTCTCACAAAGAATAATGATTAATAAATGATAACTAATGTGAATTCAATAAAGACAAACTATGAACAGCAAACTTGATTTTGTTCTTCAGTGAAATAATGGAGAAATGTAACATAGAGTCATAGAGCTGTATAGCATGGAAACAGTCCCTTTGGTCCAACTTATTCATGCCGACCAGATATCCTAAATAAATCTAGTCCCTTTTGCCAGCATTTGGCCCATATCCCTCTATACCCTTACTATTCATATACCCATTCAGATGCCTTTAAATGTTATAATTGTACCAGCCTCCACCACTTCCACTGGCAGCTCATTCCATACACGATTTTCCCCCTCTGCGTGAAAATGTTACCCCTTCAGTCTCTTTTAAATCTTTCCCCTCTCACCTTAAATCTGTGTCGTCTAGTTTTGGTCTGAGAATTGATTGGCCTTGAAAAGGTATTGAATAAGGTAACAGAAAATAGATTTGTCAGCAAAATGGTGTGAAATTGAGGATTGTAAGATACCTTAGTTGTGCATACGTATGTAACAGAGGTTAAAATTTGGTTAGTAAATATATGATTAAAATGTTTGTTTTTTTGACTTATAAATGATTTATGGATGTAGAAATGTTGAAATATTTAAAGTTGTTAATTCTGATTGCTTTAGGGATCCCTGTGGCAAAACTTACTGGACTGGGTTCTTGAACTTCTGATAAAAGTGTAGGTTTTGCAATTAGTGCTTGTTAAATTACTTTTCAGGTCATAGACATGTCAAAATGAGAGCAGGCGTAGGACACTTGACCCCTTGAACCTGCTACCTCATTCATTAAGATTAAGGCTGATCTAATTACTTCCCCCCACCCAAAATAATCTTTCACTCAGTTATTTATCAAGAATCTATCTATGTATTTCTTCCTTAAAAAGAGTAGAGTTTCAAAGACTCTCAAACTCTTTTAAGAAAATAATTCTCTTTATCACAATCTAAATGGTGACATTTTTAAACAATGACCCCTCATTCTAGAACCTCCACAAGTGTAAACATTCTTTTTGTATCCACTTGTCAAGAACCCTCACAATCCTTTATGTTTTTATTAAATCACCTGTTACACTTTTGAACTCCACCAGATAGATATGTTTAACCTGGCAACCTTTTGTCATATGACAACCCATCCATTCTGGGTATTAGCCTAATAAACCTTCTCTGAATTGTTTCCAATACATATACATTTCTTTTTAAAATAAAGAGACCAACATGTACACAGGAGTCCAGATGTCTCAGCAATGTCCTATATAGCTGAAGCATAGTCATCCATTTTGTATTCAATTCCCTTGTAATAAACAATAACAATCTATTTGCTTACCTAATTACTTTACTATGAGATATTGTGAAATGTAATAGCCAAGATAGATTTGAGACAGGAATTGGAAGAATGGGAGAATACGATAAACAAATTGCCTTCCATGGATTGTTATTTATCTTGGGAGGTGACACAAAACAGAAACCCATTCTGTACAACATCTAATAATTATTTACCTATTTATTTGTTTCCATTTTCTGGAATAGAAGTTATTATTGGGTTCTGTGTAGAACAGGTGGTCAATCACTAGCAGCAGTTTTCTCAAGAAAAATGTTGATTCATTGGTGATTTCGAAGAAAATACCTCATTCCTAGGGTTGTATTCGGGTTAATACTTAACATGTGTAAATAGCAAGGACAGTGTTTGTGAGAAGTGTTTGATAATAATGTTATGCTCTCCTTAACTATCTGTAGAGAAAGTTAGGATCACAAGGATAGATTAAATTTACATGTCTCTGGACAAAAAAAGGACAAATGCACAGATTCCTCTCTATATCCACATTACAAAAACTGTGGGAAACTTTATTTTTTATCAACAACTACATGGGGAATATGCAAAAATGAAGACCAGGGATTTAGGAGTCAGACAAAGTTGGGCAGCAACCACCTAATGGGATTCGAAATAGTTACGTGGTTGTTTGTGACTGGTATGGACCAAAGGGAAGGACCTTTTTCTGTGATGTAGATCTCTGTCTCAATGACAGCATTTACAACCTATCATTTAACACAGTGGGAACATTCTACTTTCATGGTTTGATTAACAGCTCCATGCATTGTAAAAGTTGTCTTTAATGTGGGCTATGAAGGGATTTAAGTGCCATTCCAAAATTCTGCCCTTTCCCCCTTTGTCTACCATGTCAACTCACCTAGGATCTACTGCTACCCATGCACACAGGATAAAATATAAGGTTCAATTACTTAAAGTTGTATATTGCAGACTACATTTGATTGAAAAAAACGTATCATTCATAAAAATCCATTTTGGTTGCTGTTGAAAATGTTGATATTTCTGTGACAGTTTAGCAGACAGCTGTAACACAAAGACTTAGAGGGAATTGTACACAAAACACAGAAAGCTAGCATAGAGGTGCAGCAGGTAATTAGGAATATTAATGGAATGTTGGGCCTTCTTTCAAGAGGTTTGGAACATAGAACATAGAACAGTACAGTGCAGGAACAGACCCTTCACCCCACCATGTCTGTGCAGACCATGATGCCAATCTAAATTAATCCCATTTGCCTGCCTATCGCCTATTCCCAGTTAACTCATGTATCTGTCTAAATGCCTTGTAATCGTACATGCTTCTACCATCTCAAGGGACAGTGCATTCCAGGCACCTATGACCCTCTGCATAAAAAACACTTGCCTTGCACATTTCCTTTAAACTTTCCCCCTCTCATTTTAAACCTATACCCACTAATATTTGATATTTCCTCTCCGAGAAAGAGACCCCAACTATCCACCCTATCCAAATCCTTCGCAATTTTACATAGGTCCATTAGGTCGCTCCTCAGCCTCTGACGCTCTAGTGAAAACAATCCAAGATAATCCAACCTCTCCTTATAACTAATACACTCCAATACAGGCAATATCCTGCCAAATCTCACCTACATCCTCTCCAAAGCCTCCACATCTTTCCTATAGCGTGGTGACCAGAACTGCAAATGTGGACTGACCAAAGTTTCATACAGTTGCAAGATGATTTGCAAACTTTTATACTGCAAACTTTTATACTCCAAACCTGACTGATGAAGGCAAGCATGCCATATGCCTTCCATACCACCTTATCCACTTCTGTTGCCACTTTCAGGAAGTTATTGACTTGGACCCAAGGTCCCTTTGTACATTAATGCTCTGAAGGGTCCTGCCATTTACAGTATACTTTCCTCTTGAATTTGACCTCCCTAAATGCACCATGTCACAGTTGTCCAGATTAAACTCATCTGCCACTTCTTTATTCAACTTTCCACCTGATGTCTATCCTGCTGCCTCCTTTAATATCCTTCCTGTCAAAAACAACTTCACCAATTTTTGTGTCACCTGCAAATTTACTAATCAGACTACAGACATTTTCATCCAAATCATTTATATATATATTACAAACAACAGAAGCCCCAGCACTGATCATTGCAGAAAACCCCTCCTTAATTACCTTCCGTCTTCAAAGGCCAAGCCAGTTTTGCATCCAGCTTGTCAACTCACCATGGATTCCTTGCACTTTGATCTTTTGGACCAGCCTACTATGAGGGACCTTGTCCATGTAGACAGCATCTACAGCTTGACCCTCATCAATCATCTTCATCACTTCCTCAAAAACTCAATCAAGTTTGTAAGTCAAGACCTCCCAAAGAATGAAAGGAAAAGACTGCCAGGTGTTGACTGGGAGTTGAATTCAGGCCTCCCACATGGCAGGCAAGAATACTACCATTGAACCAGCAATGTAACAAGAGCAGGGTTGCAGTGTAAGGATAGGGAAGTCTTACTGCAACTGTGCAAGGTGCTGGTGAGATGACGTCTAGAGTCCTGTGAGCAGCTTTGGTCCCCTTATTTAAGGACATATATATCATTTCGTTGGAGGCAGTTCAGAGAAGATTCCCTGGAATGATCCCTGGAATGGAGGTGTTGTTTTATGAGCAAAGGCTGAACACGATGGGAGTCTACTCACTGGAGTTTAGAAGAATAGAGGTGATCTCATTGAAACATATCAGTTCTAAAGGGGCTTAGCAGAGGAACCTCGATCATCTGGCATTTGATCGTCCAAATAATGGATTCTCTGGAAAGATCTCAAGGTCCCAATGCTTGGCTAAGCTATGTTATCCGGCATTTGATTATCTGGAATTTGATTAGCTGAACAAAGTACTGCCCGCCCGTGTCCTTCGGATAATCGAGGTTCCTCTGTATCTGCTTCTCTGTCATGCCAGGAGGAACAGAGCCCACAATTGGGCTGAAGTAATCAAGATGAGTGATGGGCTGCCTGACATTTGGCCTGGGATCATGTGTGGGTTCACAGAGAAAGCAAGGGGAAACCTGTGCTCTTTGTCCCACAGTGGC